>NC_062560.1:118326826-118626826 GCF_016906955.1 Phacochoerus africanus | reverse complement strand
GACTGGTGAGGTGGAATGCCGTTGTCATCACACCATATCAAGAGTACATATCAACATGACTTATCAGTTGGTATTGACCTGAATCATCTGTCTGAAGTCGTGTTTACCAGATGCCTCCCCTGCGAAGCTGTTTTCTCTCCTTTCCACATTGTCACAAGTCACAAGTGTAGCCCAAGAGTTTGTTTTTTTGTTTGTTTTTTGTTTTTGTTTTTGTCTTTTTGACTTTTCTAGGGCCACTCCCTCAGCATATGGAGGTTCCCAGGCTAGGGGTCTAATCGGAGCTGTAGCCACCGGCCTACGCCAGAGCCACAGCAACGCGGGATCCGAGCCGCGTCTGCAACCCACACCACAGCTCACGGCAACGCCGGATCGTTAGCCCACTGAGTAAGGCCAGGGATCGAACCCGCAACCTTGTGGTTCCTAGTCGGATTCGTTAACCACTTCGCCACGACGGGAACTCCCCAAGAGTTTGTTTTTTAAATGTGAGATTCCAAATAACATCTTTCTTGCTGAATGGAACCTTCTCCACTGTTTTTTTGGTGTTTCCTTTTAAGTTTTACTTTAATCAGGAGTCAGGTATATACAGTTGGCATGTTTCAAATGCTTATTTAAATTGTGAAGTGTATTCAGCTGATGAAGGGATTTGAAATTCAAGTAAGTATTTTAGTGACTGTTTGTTCTAGGGAAGTTAGGGGAACCTAACTAATGTGGTTTTGCAAACGCTTCTGTGTCTACCTCTTGCTCACATGCATTCTCATTGCTCAGCCTCCAAGTCTCTGTTTGCTTGAATCTGCTCCTTGAATTTAATTGCCTGCTACCTAAAACCTCTATGAAAACATTTGGGTAGATAGAGCGGCCCAGACTTTTTTTTGCTTGGCAAGAACTCACTTGCTAAAATGATTTTTAGTATGTTTGTGTCTCTCTACTGTGCTGCTTTTGCCAGAATAGATGCAGACTAGAAGCTTTGCTGTCCTCCTAACTCCTTTTTTAATATCCCGTAGCAGTGATGGAGCTATTGATCTGAAAGGATAATAACAACTTTGCATGTGCTTTTGGCAAGTTATATTTTAAGAACTGAGATCTTTGAAAAGAACATTGCTTTGCTTTACATAAACTCAGTGATTCTTCAAACCAAATAATATACAACATATGTCATAAAGAAGGCTCATTCCTAGAAACCAGCAGATTTAAAGGGAGCAAAGGATGAGGGAGAAGAAATTAAACAAGTGACAGTACCTGCTCAAAGACCAATGACCAGAGTTCAGTCCATGGGAATATCATATCCAGCATCCCTACTTATTACTCTTTTACCCACCTCATCCCTAATTCATGTCCTTGGCTCCTAAAATACACTTAAAGTACTTCTCAGATTGTTCCAGAATGATAGGCCTACAGAAAGTAAACAATTAACTTTTTGCTGAAGTTAACCTTTAGTATATTTTTAGTAGTTCTGGGTTCTAGGTTGACTCTTCAGTAGAGAAAATAGTGAGAAACATGCCTCATTATAACTGGGTCACTATGCTGTACAGTAGAAAAAAAAATAATGTATTGGGGAAATTAAAAAAAAATAAAAAATAAATTTAAAATAAAATAAATAATTAGATATATTTTAAATCACTGAAGATAATACATGAGGTGAACAGAAAAACTGGGGAATTTTTAGCTACATGCATTTAAAAACCTTTTTTTTTTCTTTTTTTGGCCAGCCCACAACATATGGAGTTCCTGGGCCAGGGATCAGATCCCAGCAGCACTTGCAATCTATGCCGCCTTGTGGCAACATGGATCCTTTAACCCACTCTGCCAGGCTGGGGATCAAACCTGAGTCCTGGCATTGCAGAGATGATCCTGTAGCACCACAGCAGGAACTCTGAACTGCATGCATTTATTTAATCTAAGTTCTGGATAATAAGGTCTAAGGGGACTCCCTCAATATGAAAGAGATGCCCAAAAAAGAATATTTAGGTTTATACTCTTAATTTGTCAATGTCACTGTTACCTCTCTCTTATATACTTGTATCTGTTCGGCACATGGAAGAATCCAGTACTCATTTTTCAATTTTTTTTTGTCTTTTATTTTAGGGCCACACCCATGGCATATGGAGGTTCCCAGGCTAGGGGTCGAATCGGAGCTACGGCTTCCAGCCTACGCCACAGCCACAGAAACACAAGATCCAAGCTGCGTCTATAACCTACACCCCAGCTCACGGCAACGCCAGATCCTCAACCCACTGAGTGAGGCCAGGGATTGAACCCACAACCTCATGGATGCTAGTCAGATTCATTTCCACTGAGCTATGACGGGAACTCCTCAAATTTGTTTTTCCTTTTTTTTTTTTTATGGCCACATCTGCAGCATATGGAAGTTTCCAGGCTGAGAGTCAAATCAGAGCTGTACCTGCTGGCCTTCGCCCATAGCCACAGCAACACCGATCCAAGCTGCGTCTGCGACCTGTGCCTCAGCTTGCAGCAATACCAGGTCATTAACCCACTAAACGAGGTCAGTGTCCTCATGGCCGCTATGTCAAGTTCTTTTTTGTCTTTTTTTTTTTTTTTTTTTTTTTGGCTATTTCTTGGGCTGCTCCCTCGGCATATGGAGGTTCCCAGGCTAGGGGTCGAATCGGAGCTGTAGCCACCGGTCTGCACCAGAGCCACAGCAACTCGGGATGCGAACCGCGTCTGCAACCTACACCACAGCTCACAGCAACGCCGGATCGTTAACCCACTGAGCAAGGGCAGGGACCGAACCCGCAACCTCATGGTTCCTAGTCGGATTCGTTAACCACTGTGCCACGACGGGAACTCCTATGTCAAGTTCTTAACCCACTGAGCCATGATGAGAACTCCTCAAATTTGTTTTAAACCTTTTTTAGTGAACTTTTCATTTTAGAATCATTTCAGATTTATAGGAAATTTGCATAAATGATACAGAGACTTCACACATGCCTTACACTCAGTTTCCCTTATATTGGTATGGTGCATTTGTCAAAATTAATGAACCAGTATTGTTATATTATTACTATCTAAAGTCCATACTTCGTCCACATTTCTTTAGTTTGTCCCTAATGTTTTAGGGTTTTTTTTTCCTGTTCTAGGATCCCATCTAGGATACCGTACCATAATTAGTCATCATGTCTCCTTGGGCTGCTCTTAGCTGTGACAGTTTTTCAAACTTTCCTTGGTTTTGATGACGTTGACAGTTTTAGGAGTACTGGTTAGGGATTTTGTAGCAGATCCCTCAATTAGGATTCATTTGATGTTTTTCTTAAGATAAGATGTGGATTGTGGCTTTGTAGGAGGAAGACTAGAGAAGTGAAGGGCTGTTCTCATTACATCTTATCCACGATGCATGGTGTCAACATGACTTATGTCTAATGACATTAACTTTTTTTTTTTTTGTCTTTTTGCCTTTTCTAGGGCCATTTCCCGTGGCATATGGAGATTCCCAGACTAGGGGTCTAATCAGAGCTAAAGCCCCTGGCCCACGCCAGAGCCACAGCAACGCCATATCCGAGCCACATCTTTGACCTATACCATAGCTCATGACAACACCGGATCCTTAACCCACTGAGCAAGGCCAGGGATCAAACCTGCAACCTCATGATTCCCAGTCAGATTTGTTAACCACTGCGCCATGACGGGAACTCTTTTTTTATTTTTGTTTTTGTAATGACATTAACTTGATCACCTGGCTGGGTAGCGTTTGTCTGGTTTCTTTGCTGTGAAGTTACTCTTTTTGTTTGGTTTGGTTGTTTTTTAGGGCCTTACCCGTGGCATATGGAAGTTCCCAGGCTAGGGGTCAAATTGGAGCTACAGCTGCTGGCCACAGCCACAGCAGTGCGGGATCCAAGCCATGTCTGCGACCTACACCACAGCTTATGGTAACGCCGGATCTTTAACCCACTGAGCAGGGCCAGGGATCAAGCCCGAAACCTCATGGTTCCTAGTCAGATTCATTTCCACCGTGCCACAACGGGAACTCCAAGTTACTATTTTTTAAAATAGAGATTTTTTTTTATTCTCTTTTCTTTTGGTTGTACCCACAGCATGTAGAGGTTCCAGGACCAGGGATCGAATCCCTGCCACAGCAGTGACTAATTGGAGAAATAAACCATACTTAAGAAATAGCCTATCCTTTGTAAATAACAAAAGTTGGTCAAGGTCAAGTTGTTGGTGTACAATGCATGTTGGTCTAGCTTTTCCAAACACACTGAATTTTTTTTTTTGTCTTTTTGCCATTTCTAGGGCCGCTTCTGTGGCATATGGAGGTTCCCAGGCTAAGGGTCGAATTGGAGCTGTAGCCCCCGGCCTTCGCCACAGCCACAGCAACACTGGATCCGAGCCGCGTCTGCAACCTACACCATAGCTCATGGCAGCGCCAGATCCTTAACCCACTGAGCGAGGCCAGGGATTGAACCTGCAACCTCATGGTTCCTAGTCGGATTCGTTAACCACTGAGCCACGACGGGAACTCCAAATACACTGAATTTTTTTTTAACAAAATTCTTTTTGACTACTGATGAATATTGTTAAATAATTTAAATCACATTCTTCAGTGTTAGGGCATCTCAATTATTCATGGTTTACCAGATATTAGACTTACCTTATCTTTTCACTTATTTTGCATTCAGAAGTAACAGTGGAAAATATTTCCCTAAATGAGATGCTTTCTATCCTCTCAGCTTTTCATATAAGTACAAAGAATTATATAGATATTAGAGATCAAGCAACACCCTGCTTATTTACATTACTTCAAATGCTAGTCACAGTAACAGATGAAGATCAGAAAGTACTTGGGAAAGAAGTCACCAGAGCATCTTGTGTTGAAGTTTGTTAGGGAGTTGTGATATCAAGGAATGAGTGTGTCATGCAGCAGATGAGCCTCTAGGATGAATTTGATTAATTCTCCAAAGCAGCAAAATCTCATAATCAGATGGTGTTGCTTAAAGTTTTCTCTTGCTTTGGAGTAGGGTAATCTGAATTGTGTAACCTCTAGTGGATTTCCATTCTATCATGTATCAAGGAATATCTGTGCAGATGGAAAGAGATTTTCTATGGGGCTGTGTGTGAACTCAGTGGGAAGAGTTTAAAATTAAGGGTGAATAGAGTTCCTGTTGTGGCTCATTGGTAATGAGCCTGACTAGTATCCATGAGGACACAGTTTCAATTTCTGGCCTTGCTCAGTTGGTTAAGGATCTGGCGTTGCCGTGAGCTGTGATGTAGGCTGAAGATGCAGCTCAGATCTGGTGTGGCTGTGACGTAGGCCAGCAGCTGTGGCTCTGATTCAACCCCTGGCCTGGGAACTTACATATGCTGTGGATGTGACCCTTAAGAGCAAAAAAATAAAATTAAGGGCAAATGCATTTAACTCTTTTGTTTCCTAATAACAGACATTTCTACCAGATTTGATGACACTGCAAACATGGAAGGAGCAAAGACATCGGGGTTTTATCACTGACCCTGCCACTAGTTGTGTAATTTTAGGGGTAGTTTTTTATGTAGTTTTTTACTTATTCCTCAGTGAGATTCAGATTTTCATCTGCACTTTGAGAGTGGGTAAGCCAGACCATTGCTTCAACTCCTCGAGACCATATAAGTTTGCGCGGTTCAGATTGGGAAATAAGAGTAGCAGTATGGGCTGCCTTCCCAGTTACATGGTATGATGATGAAATCAGTGCAATAGGAAAAAGAGATTTCTGGGTACTATGAGGCATAGAGCTTTTTAAGATAGTCCTCTAGGGTACGGAAGTGATGGTAGGTGGAGAAATTAGTGGTGAGTGAACAGAGAAGAGATCTCTGTATGCTGAATTCTATGTTCCTCTTCCTTGGTGGTGCTTCTGTGACAGACTCCCTCTTCCTCTTTCATGGGCGGTCTTCTCTGCTCATGGCCTTGCCTCATGCTGTCTGGTGTTGCGGGGCCTGTGAGGGCCTATCGCTTTCATGTCTTCACTGCTCTCCAATTGACAGACTTGGGGCAGGTCAGCTCTGAACAAGGCTTGGGCCCAAGTTTCTCCAGAGTTGGACAAAATTTGGGAACCTCTGGCTGCTAGCTCAGCAAATCGGCATGTCTGCTAGTCTCTTTCTGGCTTTGTGTGCTTATGGTTTTTTTTCGTTTGTTTGTTTTTGGGTTTTGGGTTTTTTTGCTTTTTTAGGGGGGCCACACTTGTGGCACATTGGAGGTTCCCAGGCTAGGGGTGTGATCGGAGCGACAGCTGCCGGCCTACACCACAGCCACAGCAACGCCAGATGTGAGCCTCATCTGTGACCTACACCACAGCTCAGGGCAACACCGCTCTCTTAACCCACTGAGCGAGGCCAGGAATTGAACCCGCAACCTCACTGTTCCTAGTCAGATTCGTTTCCCCTGCGCCACAACAGGAACTCTGTGCTTATTATGTTTTTGTAAGGCTGCTCTTGCTTAGGTCCTTGTGGTTAATTAAGGCTGGCCTTGTACTTCCATGGCAGAACCTGAGCCCCTCTGTGAAGTCCTTGTCTGGGTATGGTTGTTGCCACAGTTGCTCCAAGGATAAAAGTGTGCTTTCTTTTCGCCAGGCCTCTCAGGAACTTGAACTCTGCCTAGGCCCATGCCTGGGGTTGGTACTCTGCTGCCCTTCATGGATGTTGTTGATACTTACTGACTAACTGCTTTATCCCAGGTTTACCTGTCTCTGTATTCTGTCTGCTTTCCCTTTGCTGAGTATCCTGATGTGCACTAACCACCTCTCTGGACCTCTGCCTCTTCCTACCCACTCTCCTTTCCCAATTATACTGTCTCGCCCGCTTGGGTTTCCTCCTAGAGCTTTCTTCCCGTCCATCTCCTGGCCTTCTTTCCCTCCAATATGGAGGTGTCTCTTAGACTATAGGGCCTGATCTATCATACTGCCTGCCTTCTGAAGCTTAATTATGACAATCTGTATTCTATTCTCTTTATAAAAATCTGTCAGCTTTTAACTGCCTTAGTTTGTTACTTCCAGATGTTATAAACGCACCTTTTGACGTTTTTCATTGGATTTTTTTTTTCTTTCCTTAGAACAAATCTCACGTATCCTCTTTTTAGTCACTTGTTACTTTCACGGGGAGTGGCCTCAAATCATAAAATCTTCACATCGGAAGAGACTTTTAAAGACATCTGGTTCAACTCTCCAGGTGAGGGGTTGCTTGCCAAAATAACCCATCAAATTACATTTGACAACAGCTCTCAACTGGTTTATTGGGCCCAAAACTATCAGTTTATTCATTTATTCACTTACTAAGTCACCCACGTTACTGAACATTTACTTTCAGCCTTGCAGTGTGTGTGTGTGACCATGACCATTCCTACGCGTAGGGAGCTCTACTCTGGTGGAAGGTAGAGAAATAAGCCATCATAGTTGCTAGCCAGAGGCATGCAGTGCATAGGGCAGTGGGTCATTTCTTCTGCATGACTGAAGATTGGTTCGTAGAGGGGCTTTCTGCTGCTCCAATCAACACCAACTTTCTGGTCTACCACCAGTTTGTCAACTACTCAATAAAGGTGTATGTGTGTGTGGGGATCTCCATTCTGCCTCTGTCTATCCTTGACCTGCCCTTGGAATCATCTTTCTGAAAGCAAATCTTGGTTTGTTACGCCCTTGTTAATAGACTCCCCATCGTCTACCCCACAAACTGACATAACTCTGGCACAAATGCTAAAGCCCTCAACCTTCTGGTTCATGCCTATTTCTCCAGTCTCATACACACCATTTTTCATCAGGCCTCAGGGCCGCCCAAATTTTGTACAGTTTCCTGGCTATTCACACTTCTGTTGTGTGTGTTGTTCCTGCTACCGGGAATGACTGCCGGTCTCATCTTCATGATAAACTCTGGGGCACTGAAAACTGGTGGAAAATGGTGCACAGGGAGGAATGAATCATAACGAACCTTCCCTTCCCATTAAGGTGTACTCCAGCCTATTGGCTGCTATTGTACCTTATATACTCCCACCCACCCCTGCCACCAGATTGTAAACTGCTCTAGACCAGGCAGGTATCTCTAGGTCCTCAGCCTTAACCCAGACTGGCTGGCCCAGAATGGGCAGTCAGTAAATACTTGTTGGATAAATGGATGAGTAAAGAAATGAAGACACATCTTCTGTAGTCTATTTTGCATGTTAGGTCTCCCTTGATGCACTGAGAATGCTACCTAAAAGACTTCTACCACTGGTTTTTTTTTTTTGTCTTTTTGCTATTTCTTTGGGCCGCTCCCACGGCATATGGAGGTTCCCAGACTAGGGGTCGAATCGGAGCTGTAGCCACCGGCCTACGCCAGAGCCACAGCAACGCGGGATCCGAGCCGCGTCTGTAGCTGGTGGCAGTGCTGGAACTTTAACCCACTGAGCGAGGCCAGAGGTGGAACCTGCATCCTCTCGGACACTATGTCAGGTTCTTGACCTACTGAGCCACAACAGGAGCTCCCTGAGTATTTTTTAAAATCACGAATGGCTCTTGAATGAGTATCATACTTTTTCTTCATCTGCATAAATAATCATATGGATTTTCTTCTTAGGCTTTTGATATCATAATTGGCATTGTTTGGGTTAAGAATATTGAGCCTCTCGTTCGTAGGCTAAAATCACAAATGGCCATGATATATTATTCTCTTATTACATTTTATGGATAAAAATTAGAGTTAGATGCTGCAAAGTTGTTGGTAATTCCTTAACCATGTATGTTTACAGGTCACTAGAACTGCTTTCATACTTTCTTTTTTAAGGGAAGTGCTAACCTAGCCTGTGATACAATACAAGTAGAGTGTTTTTCTTCATATTTATTTGGTCTTTAAGCTATCAAAAGAGAGTGCTTGCGTGTGTGTGTGTGTGTGTGCACGCGTGTAGTGTGTGGTCTGGAAGTGGTTGTCTCAGCCCAGAGGACTGGAGATGCTTTCATTTTACATGCGCAACCACCATTGATAGGTAGCTTTAGTCAGCTCATGCGCATCTGACAGTTTCTGAGTCATTGAAACTATCTTATCTGACACAGACCACTTCAGGCTGTTTGGAGGTAATGATTCCTTTTTTTGGTAAGGTTATTTTGGTTTTCACAAGTAGGGCCCAAGAGCTTCTGTGTTTCGTCAGTCAAGTCAGGAGGCAGCAATGAGAAAAAAGCCTGAGTCTGAGAAAGGATATCAACATCAGGCCATCATCAGATGACCTTTCTAGTGTCCAGGACCTAAGGAGGGCTTTTGGCTCCAGCTCTAGCAATCCATAGCCTTCTGGGAATTGATTCTCATTATTATTTGATTTCCTAGCAGTACCTTTCCACATAAAAATGCTATGTGACAGATGAAACAAAGGAAAATCAATTGTAGTTTGAGAATTTTTGGATAATATCACACCATGTCTTGGTGGTGTTACAAATCAAAATTGGTGGTCACTTGTCAAACAACTCTATTTAGGTGTGATTGTTATACAAAACACTGCCCATATTTAATGTATACAATTTGATAGGTTTAAACATAATGCATACACTCTTGAAACCAGTATCACACTCAGGATAATACACATATCCATCACCTCCTAAAGTCTCCTCCTTCTCTTATGTTTATTTTGTGTTTATGTGTGTTAAGAACTCTTTGAGATTACCCTCTTAACAAATTTTTAAGTGAAAATATGATATTTTACATATTACTGTTTTCAAGGCATAATGACCATATTTTCTAACTTAATTTACACCTTAATTAAATTAGGGTAGTCTTATTTTTACTTTATGTTGAAAAAACAGACCAAAGGGATATGTTTTCCCAAAGATCACCATTCTTTTATTACATCAGTATCCAGAACTCAAGTTTTAAAAAAATTTTTTGCTATAGTTGATTCACAGTGTTGTGCCAATTTCTGCTGTATAGCAAAGTGACCCAGCTCTGTGTGTGTGTGTGTGTGCATTCCTTTTCCTATGTCATTTTCCATCATGGTCTATCCCAAGAGATTGGATAGAGTTCCCTGTGCTGTACAGTAGGACCTCATTGCTTAACCATTCTAAATATCATAGTTCGCATCTACTAACCCCAAACCCCCAGTCCATACCACTCCCTCCCCTGCCTCCCTTGGCAACCACAGGTCTGTTCTCCACATCTATGGGTCTGTTTCTGTTTTGTAGATAGGTTTGTTGGTGCCATATTTAAGATGCCACATGTAAGTGATATCATATGGTATTTGTCCTTCTCTTTCTGACTTCACTTAGTTTGGGAATCTCTAGTTGCAGCCATGTTGATGCAAATAACATTACTGCGGTTTTGACTTCACTTAGTATGGGAATCTCTAGTTGCAGCCATGTTGATGCAAATAGCATTACTGCAGTTTTTTTTCACGTTTTAAAACTTTTTATTTACATATTTAAAAGGTGTGCATTTCATCTAATAATTAAAATCATTTGAACAACAACAACAAAAAAAGATGACACTCTGATTAAACTGTATTTTACAGGGAGTTCCCATCATGGTGCAGTGGTTAACGAATCTGACTAGGAACCATGAGGTTGCAGGTTCGATCCCTGGCCTTGCTCAGTGGGTTAAGGATCCGGCGTTGCCGTGAGCTGTGGTGTAGGTCGCAGACACGCGGCTCGGATCCCGAGTTGCTGTGGCTGTGGTGTAGGCCGGCATCTACAGCTCCGATTTGAACCCTAGCCTGGGAACCTCCATATGCTGCGGGAGCAGCCCAAGAAATGGCAAAAAGACAACACCCCCCCCAAAAAACTGCATTTTACAGCCCGAAGGACACCTTGGAGCAGTGCTCTTTATACAGTAGATTCCACCCAGCTTCCTCCTTCAACATTCGCTTTTTTTTCCTTCCCTCCCAGCGAAACAGGCCAATGGGAGAGGCAGGCATGGCCTTCCTGTCAGTAGTTCTCCGTTCTTTGATGTGAAAAGGGGCAGCACAGTCACTTAGACTTGATCCGACCTCTTTGCATCTTAAACAGCTAAAAGAAGGAAGATCAGAAGGCAGTGCTTGTGGAGTGTACAGTGCATTTTGGCAGCACACACCTTATTCACCTGCTTGCTTCTCCTTTTCCATTGTCTCTTTTGAAGGAAGTGGATTTTTCTCTTGCATTTCTGTCTTCACTTTTGACTTAACTAAATTTCTCAATCTCAGCCATATTGGGTTTGGCAGACATGGTTGCAGAGGAAGCAGGGAGAGGCATGAGCAAGCAGAATCCGGTCTACACAGTGGCCGCTGCCAAGTGCATTCTTTTTTTTTTAATGGCTGAATAGTATTCCATTGTAAATATGGACCATATCATCTTAATCCATTCATCTGTTAGTGGGCATTTAGGTTGCTTCCATGTCTTGGCTATTGTGAATAGTGCTGCAATGAACATAGGAGTGCATCTTTTTTAGTTCTATTTTTGTCTGGATAGATGCCCAAGAGCGGGATTGCTGGATCATATGGTAGTTCTATATTTAGTTTTCTGAGGAACCTCCAGACTGTTTTCCACAGTGGTTGTACCAATTTACATTCCCACCAACAGTGCAGGAGTGTTCCCTTTTCTCCACACCCTCTCCAGCATTTGTTATTTGTGGACTTATTTATGATGGCCATCCTGACTGGTGTGAGGTGGTACCTCATAGTAGTTTTGATTTGCATTTCTCAATATCCTAGTGCTTGTTGGCCATTTGTATATCTTGTCTGCTAGCGTGTGAGGTCCTGAAGAATGGAATCGTATTTTTTGTTTGTTTCACTTTAATCTCTATACCCCTATGATGATTAGAACAGTGTTTAACACAAAGTACTTATTTCATGACCTGGGTTCGACTGTGTACGAAGCAGGCGTTCCTTTTTGCCCAGGCCCAGTTCTGTCCTATAAATTCTCCCTCTTGTTTCTCCAGAGGTGCCACCTTAAGGGATGTGAGTCTCTTCGTTTGTAATATGGGGATGAATATTGGCACCTACATCATGGACTTGCTGTGTGTATTTACCCAAGTAATGCCTGCTTGGGGCTTAGACTATTCCTGTCATAGAGTATTTGTTCAATAAATGGTAGCTAGGTTTATTATTATTATTATTATTATGCAGTAGAAGAAGCAAGGGTGTGAGGGTAAAATCTTAATATTTCTAGGTGCTCAGAGCATGTCATTTTTTATGCCTCTGGGTGTTTACTCATGCTGCGCCCTCTGTCTAGAATGCTGTCTTAGTCTAGGTCCTCTGAAAAGCAGAAAGTTAGGAATAAAGAGACAAGGATTTTGTAACCAACCGCCTGGGTGAGAGACGGTGGCGAGGGAAATGGAACGGGTGGGAGTGCCAGTGGTCCATGATGCAAGTCTGACCCCTAGTGAATCGGAGACAGCGTAGCTTCGGCAGAAGCTACCTAGATGCTGTGCAGTAGAAGGAAGGTTCAGAAAAGCCTTTGGGGAGTTAGCGTCAGTGGTCAGTACAGTCGTGTCCCCGCTGTACTCAGTCACTGGGCAGGTGCCTTTGGAAGCATGCCTTCAGCACAAACACTAGAATGAATCATTGAGGCAGCAGTTCGGTTGTGCTCCCTGTCGTTGGAGGCCTTCTTGACTTCCGCAAATGCCTTTCCTCTTCCATTTAATTCCTCCTGCTTGTCTTTAAAGGGCCAGCTTTAAATGTTTCCCCGAAGGAAATTCTGAGCATGTCACATGATAGTCCCACTGCCTACAGAGATCATCCTCTAATCTCTGCCTAGTTAATTCCTAATATAGTTATTTGAACCCCTACCATCTGAAAAACTAGTAGGTGCTGAGGGAGTATTTGTTGAATGAATGAATGAGTTGGTGGCACTTGGATAGGCAGCTCTAAGGGAGAAGATAGTTGAGGCAGGGTGAACTGCTTCAGCAGAGCCATAGATGGGGAAGATTGAAGAATTTAATCTTTTTCCTTTCTTCAAGTAAGTATGTCTTTCCCCAAAACTGTTTTAGGGAAAGTACATTTTGATGCAAAATGGGAGTGGGGAGAGGGAGGGGAGTTTTTTCCTGGCAGTCAAAAATGATTCATAGTTGAGAACAATGTTTTGAGTATTTCCTGAGAGGAAACAGAGTTGATGGAAATGGAATTTTACTGCTGCCAGGAAAGTACGATAAAGATCAAATCTCTTACAACTACTACCAGAATAGAAATTTCCATGAAACAAACAGATTTAAAGGCCCACCTAATGGCTCATGTATAGATTTAGTGATCAGTGCAGCTGAACTATAAATCTATAATGGAATTGGACCAATTTTGACAATCTAGTTTGTAACATATGAATTAATGGAGACTCATTCATCTTGACCTTTGCTGATGCTGCCAGATGTTGGCCATATTTTTGATGGAAAGAAACAGGGAGCTGGCCACAATCCCAAATCTTTATCACTACCAACCGCCTACCACTGCCACATGTTGCCAGAGAAGATAGACATACTCAGGATAAGATCCCACAAAATCACTCTTTGTCACTAACTAGAGATTTAGCTCCCAATCCCTATGTGATGTTTTACCTTAGTGACCTGAGTTGGACTGTGTGTGAGGCAGCCATTCTCTTTTGCCCTTGCCCTTGCCCAGTTCTGTCCTATGCAGTCTCCCTCGTGTCTTATTTCTCAGAGGTGCCACTGTAAGGGATGCAACTTTATCATATTGGCACCTCATTATTGGACTTGCTGTGAGTATTCGGCCAGGTAATGCATGCTGAGGTCTTAGGCTGTGCCTGGCATAGAGTATATGTTGAATAAATGGTAACTAGGTTCTGGGGGGGGGGGTGGCCACACCCACGGCATGAGGCAGTTCTGGGGCCAGGGATGGAACCTGAGCCACACTAGTGACGATACCAGATCCTTAACCTGCTGAGCCATGAGGGAACTCCCAGTACCTAGGTTTTCTTATTATTATGCAGTAGAAGACACAAAGGTATAAGGGTAAAATCGTAATATTTCTAGGTGTATATTATCAAAATTGGTTTACGCATTTGGTGAGTGCCTGTTGCATGATAAAACAGCATGGGGCACTAGGGCCATGGGCTGCCCTGGCCCATTCTGTAGTTAATCTAACACACACAGTTGCTGATAGCCATCTTTTTCTCACGTGAAGACAGCTCATTTGGGCTTGTGCATAACCCATATTGCTTGCTCCTCCGTTGTGCTGTGACCTTTTCTTCACTTTCTCATCGGCCCGTCACTCTCACCTTCGAATTTCTATTATAATTCTTCTTTAGGTTCATATACCTAACACTTCCCAGATATGTGAATGTAACATGGGTACATGGTGCAGTCCCCTCCTGATTTTTGTTGGTCGGGTTGGGAAACTCTTTGACTCAATAGTCTTTGCCTTGCAGAACTTTTCTTCCATTTTAGTGGAATAGTTCGCTTGGGATAGTGTTTGTTTACTTCTGTCTTTCACTACCGTCACTGATTTCATGAAAGAGCTTCTCCTTTACATGGGTTTATACACACCTCTCTTAACCATAGTCGTCCTTTCTTTTCTGGTCTTGTTACATCAGAAGTTACTCCTGGGAGTTCTCGTGGCTCAGCAGTAACGAACCCAGCTAGTATCTATGAGGATGTAGGTTCTGGCCTCACTCGGTGGGTTAAGGATCCCGCGTTGCCGTGAGCTGTGGTATAGGTCGCAGACGCAGCTCGTTGCTGTGGTTGCAGCTGTGGCTGGCAGCTACTGCTCCAACTCAACCCCTAGCCTGGGAATTTCCATAGGCTGCATGTGCAGCCCTAAAAAATAAAAAAAGAACTACTCCTGTCTCACTTCTTTATCCTATTTGAAAGCCAGAAACGTGAATTGAATTATGACTGATAGGGAATAGGATATTACTGTTGATAGATGGATACCAAAGTAAAGGAAAGCTATAAATTTGAAAAGGAAAAGTAGTATTTGAAGTCCCAAAGGTCATGCTCACTATGTCCAAAGCTGAACTTACTCTCTGTATCTTCACGGTGCCTCTGGCAGTTAACTCTCAAGATGTTTCTCAAGTGAGTTTATTTCCTCCTCACTCCCACTGTCCTTGCCCTGGGTCTGGCCCTCTTCATCTTACATCTAGATGAAATAACTTCTTTACATACCTTCCTTCTAGTTCCCTCTTATCTCTAGTTTGACTACACAGTGTCACAAAAGGGTGCTTGCTTTTTTTTTAAGACTTTTAATTGTAAAATGAGAGAAGGATTAAAAAAAACTCTAAGCATTCACATGTGTAGCTTAATACCACAGAGCAAAGGCAAACATACTTTACATCTCCATCCAGGAGTTCCTATTGTGGCTCAGCAGTAACATAACCGACTAGCATCCATGAGGACACCGGTTTGATCCCTTGCTCAGTGGGTTAAGGATCCAGCGTTGCCATAAGCTGTGGTGTAGGTTGCAGATGTGGCTCAGACCTGGCGTGGCTGTGGCTGTGGCTGTGGTGTGGGTTGGCAGCTACAGCTCGGATTGGACCCCCAACCTGGGAATGCTGCAGGTGCGGCCCTAAAAAGACCCCCCCCCCCAAAAAAAAAGCCTCCATCCAGATCAAGAAATGGATGGAACATTGTCAGCCACCCTGGAAGTCCCTCTAGGTGCCCTGTCCCAGTCACAAACCTTCCCTTCTTCCAAAATAACTATTATCCTAACTTTTAAAGTAATTATTTTCTTATATTTCTTAATCAAGAGGGTGCTGTTAAAAAATACTAGTCTTGCCATATGCAGTTACCTCTGTGCTACAGCCTAGGGGTGCTGAAACTCCCTCAGAGGCTTCCTCAGGCCTACCTTGACAGCCTTCCATCCTATAGTCACATATATACTCCTCTTCACCCCAGTACCCTAGTCTCTGGCCAAACTGGATTAGCCACAGGCTCTCAGATACCTCACATGCCTCTAGGTGTTTGCCAGATACTTCCAGGCATTTGTTCCTGCTCTTCCCTCTTTGTGGTGTTGCGTCTATCCCCCTTCTCTGATGAAGTCCTAGACCTTGCTCAAATGTCCTTTCTTCTGTGAAGCTGTCTTAGATCTCCCCTCCCGGACAGCCTGGGAAAGAATGAATCTCTCCTGTCCCTGTGCTCTGTGACCATAGCACATTTTATACATGCTTCTCTTAGCATTTGTCGTAGTCTCTGGTACCTAACAGATTGCTGAATGTACAGTAGGTGCTCAATAAATGTTTGTTGAAAGTATGACTCAATGTAATCAATCTTTAAAGCACTTTCAGGGTGTCAGATTTTCTTCAGAATTGGCACAGAAATCATATATTTCATCATACAATCAAGGTTGATGTGGACTCTTTGAGAGGCTGTTGTTCTGAAAGTTACTGTGGTCGAAATAGCTGCATAGAAGTAGCACTGCTGCGTTTTAATTCCTTCGCTTATCTGATTTTTTTTTAATTTTTTTTTTGGTCTTTTTGTCTTTTGTTGTTGTTGTTGCTACTTCTTGGGCCGCTCCCGCAGCATATGGAGGTTCCCAGGATAGGGGTCGAATCGGAGCTGTAGCCACCGGCCTACGCCAGAGCCACAGCAACGCGGGATCCGAGCCACGTCTGCAACCTACACCACAGCTCACGGCAACGCCGGATCGTTAACCCACTGAGCAAGGGCAGGGACCGAACCCTCAACCTCATGGTTCCTAGTCGGATTCGTTAACCACTGCGCCACGACGGGAACTCCCCTTCACTTATCTGAAATACTCAGGCTGTGTCAGCCAAATGGGGACCAAACTGTACTTTATAATAACTTAAAATTCAGATCAGTTTTTATCTAATCTTAAAATTAGTAGGAGTGATTCATTTTAAATCAGGCCTTTTCTCTCTCATTTATATTTTATGTAACTAGGATAGATATGCTTGAGAAAAAATTGACAGTTACCAGGATTTTTTAAATTGAAAATTATTATATGCAGTTAAAACTCTTTTAAACTACAGAAATATAAAAAAGTATATCCCCACTTCACTCACAGCCCTATTCCGCCAAGGTGGCCACTGTTAAGTTTCTTTTCTTGTTCAGGTTGCTTTTGTGTCTGTGCAAGCATACGTGTGCTTGTGCACATACACACTCATACATTTATGCATATATATCTTTTTCATAATATACAATTGGAATCATACAATACATAGTATTCTTTAATTTGCTTTTTCATTTGATGTATGTTAGAGATAATTTCATATTGGTACATATTGAGCTACTCACATATTTTACCAGTTGCACAATAGTCCATTGTTTGGATAGTCCATAGTTAATTGAAACAGTTCCCTCCTGATGGATATTTGGATTAGTTCGGTTTTTTTTACTATTATAAATAATACTGAGAACAAGCATCCTTCTACATTTTAATTTACTCTTTGTAGAATCACACAAGCTGTTTTTAAAATAACAACTGAAGTAATGATGTGGGTTTTTTTATCTTTTTATTTTTTTATTTCTTTTTTGATAGTTCATAATTTTAAAAAAGGAACATATATATACGTGTAACTGGGTCACTTTGCTGTACAGCAGAAATTGACAGAACGCTGTAAATCAACTGTGATAAAAAATTACATTGCTGTGGCTCTGGCATAGGCCAGTGGCTACAGCTCCGATTAGACCCCTAGCCTGGGAACCTCCATATGCCGCGGGAGCGGCCCAAGAAATGGCAAATAGACCAAAAAAAAAAAAATTAAAAAGTAAAACCAGTGTAAACACAACGCTATAAAGTAAATGTACCTCAATAAAATAAAATAAAAAAATAAAGCCAGTATAAAAAAACCTTTTGGTACAATGAGATTGAAAACCATCACTACAGACTTGAACAGACATATCTAAAAATGTATTTAAATATTATTTTGAACAATAACAGCTACCATTTAATGATCACTAGCACTGCCTATCACAGCATGTGAAGTAGGTACCACCGTGCCCAATGTATAGATGAGTTAACTGAATAGAGAAAGTTGAAATGACTTATCCAGGGTTCCACAGGTAGTAAGCATCAGAGTAGGGACTCCAAAACAGTGTGTACTCCACAATAAAAAGACAACCCAATTGAAAAACGGGCAAAGATCTTTTTTGAAAATTGAAGTATAGTTGATTTACAATGTTGTGTTGGATTTTAGTAAACAGCAAAATGATTTAGTTTTTATATATATGTATTCTTTTTCAGATTCTTTTCCATTATAGGTTAGTATAAAATACTGAATATAGTTTCTTGTGCTATATGGTAGGACCTTGTTGTTTATCTGTTTTATGTATAGTGTGTATATGTTCATCCTAATTTATCCCTTTTCCGTTTGGTAACCATAAGTTTGTTTTCTTTGTGAGTCTGTTTCTGTTTTGAAAATAAGTTCCTTTGTACCATTTTTTTTAGATGCCACGTATAAACAATATATGCTGTTTGTCTTTCTCTGCCTGACTTACTTCATTTAGTATGATAATCTCTAGGTCCATTCATTTTACTGCAAATGATGTTATTTTCACTCTTTTATTATGGCTGAGTAATATTCCTGTGTGTGTGTGTGTGTGTGCGTGTGCATATATGTATATATATATATATATATATATATATATATATATCATGTTATATCAACTCATTTGTTGTTGGACACTTAGGTCACTTCCATGTCTTAGGCTATTGTAAATAATGCACCTAGGAACATTAGGGTGCATGTATCTTTTTTTTTTTTTTTTTTTAAGGGGCCCCATCTGCAGCATTTGGAAGTTGCAAGGCTAGGGGTTGAATCGGAGCTGCAGCTGCCAGCCTACACCACAGCCACAGCAACTCAGGATCTGAGCAGCAGCTGCGACCTATACCACAGCTTACAGCAACACTGGATCCTTAACCCAGTGAGCAAGGGTGGAGATTGAACCCACATCCTCATGGATACTGGTCAGGTTTGTTACTGCTGAGCCACAGCGGGAACCCCGTATCTTTCTTTTTTATGGCCCTGCTCTGCAACATCTGTCAATTGGTCGAAACCAAGCCAATCGTGGTACCCCCCCCCAAGCAGTCTTGTTTTTTATTTAATTTATTTTTATGAAAGTATAGTTGATATATAATAGTATGCCAATTTCTGCTGTGCAGCAAAGTGGCTTAGTCATACATATATATACATTCTTTTTTTATATTCTTTTCCATCATAAGTCTATCCCAAGAAATTGGATATAGTCCCCTGTGCTATACAGTCAGACCTTATTTTTTATCCTTTCTAAATGTAATAGTTTGCATCTCCTAACTCCAAAGTCCCAGTTCTCCATTCCTCCCCCTCCCACCCACAACTGCAAGTCTGTTCCATGGGTCTGTCCATGGGTCTGTTTTGTAGATAGGTTCATTTGTGCTGTATTTTAGATTCCACATATAAGTGATGTCATATAGTGTATGTCTTTCTCTTTTTGATTTGCTTCACTTAGTATGAGAATCTCTAGTAGCATCCATGTTCCTGCAGATGGCATTATTTCATCCCTTTTTATGGCTGAGTAGTCTTCCATCATGTATATATACTACATCTTCTTAATCCGGTCATCTTGTCTGTGGACATTTAGGTTGTTTCCATGTCTTGACTATTGTGAATAGTGCTGCTGTGAACATAAGGGTGCATGTATACTTCTGCAAGAAAGTTTTATCCAGATATATACCCAGAAGTAGAATTGCTGGATCATATGGTAACACTACTTTTTAGGTTTTTAAGGAACTTCCATACTGTTCTCCATAGTGGCTGCACCAATTTACATTCCCACCAACAATGTAGGAGGGTTGCCTTCTCTCCACACCCTTTCCAGAATTTGTTATTTGTAGACTTTTGATGATGGCCATTCTGACTGGTGTGAGGTGATACCCCGTTGTAGTTTTGATTTGCAGTTCTCTAATAATTAGTGATGTTGAGCATCTTTTCACCATTGGGGCAAAGGATCTTAATAGACATTTTTCTAAAGAAGATTCACAAATGGCCAATAACCACATGAAAAGGTGCTCAATATCATTAGTTATTTGGGAAATGCAAATCAAAACTACAGTGAGATACCACTTCAGGCCCTTTAGTATGACGTTTTTAAAAAAGAAAAGGAAAATAACCAGTGTTGGTGTGGCTATGGAGAAATTGGAGCCCTCATACATTGTCAGTGGGAATGTAAAATGCTGCAGCCATTGTGAAAAACAGCTTGCTATTTCCTCGAAAAGTTAATCATGGAATTACCATATGACCCAGCAATTGCATTCCTAGGTGTATGCCCAAGAGAAATGAAAGCCTTTGTCTACAGGAAAACTTGTCCTCAAATGCTCATAACAGAGTTATTCATAATAGCCAACAGGTGAAAATAACCCAGATGTCCACCAATTGATGAATGCATAATTAAACAAATGTGGTATATTCCTACAGTGGAATATCATATATCCATAAAAGGAATGAAGCACTGATAACATCCTGCAACATGGATGAACTTTCAAACATTACGCTAAGTGAAAGAAAACACTAAAGATCACACAGTGTTTGACTCCATTTAGAGAAAAGGTTCAGAGTAGGTGTAAAGTAAATTAGTGATTATCAAGGGCTGGTGAGGAGGAGAAGAATCAGGGAGATGGAGAGTGACGAACAGTTACAGAGTTTCATTTTAGCAGATGAAAATGTTCTGAAACTGAATCATGGTCATGGTTGCCCAACTCTGTGAACATGTAAACTATTTCCTTGTACACTTTAAATATGCCGATTGATATATAGCATTATAAAATCATAGGAAGCCTTTCACATATTGTTCTTTAAAGGTCTGTCCTTGGCTTTCTTTTTGCAGGATGGTCTCATCCATGTCATGCCCTCCATTGAGTTTGGGCAGATGAAGAACAAATCTCTCTTTCTTCCCTAGACCAGTCCTCCCCGTTGAGCTACAGACCTACATTTGGGGCTGCCCACTGAAGAGAGTCGCTTGGCTTTCCTACAGGCACCTCGGAAGCCCTAGTGTGTCCCCAGCACCTTATTCCATTCACAAATCTGATTCTTCTGTATTCCCTGAGTGGACAATGTCTCCATTTACTACCATCCAAGCAATGGACCTCCAAGTCCTCTTAGTTCTTTGCTCTAACAGTTCCATCTACTCTTTTTTCCATTCTCGTGGCAGAAGCTCTCTATGGTCCAGGCCCTCCCTAGTTCCTGCGTAGATGAATGTAGGCACATGCAGCCTAGTGTGCTTGGGCCCTGTCCAGCCTTGCCATCCTTCTTGCCATCCTTCTCCTTACACATTTTCCTTCAGCAGTAGGGGAGCTCCCTGTAGAGCACCCAGTCACTCTTTGCCTTCTTCTGCCCTTGGGTTTTTGCTGCTCCTCTGCAGGCTCCGCTGCTAGATCTTCCCTTTTGTTTCCTTGTCTAACTGCTCATTTTTGTAAGACTTGCTTCATGCTTTACTCCATCGTCTTTGTTACCCTGAGTTTGAGTTACATTCCCTCCCTACTCCCTCTTGCTGATAGTTCTTAAGATGTTACCTTCACCGCACCAGATTATAGTGATCTCTTTGAGTGCCTGTCTTCTTTACCAGATTGTGAGTTTTTAGAGACTGCAGCCATGGGGGAAATCCTTACCCGGTTTATCTGTGTCTGTGTGTGAGCAGGGTGGGAGGAGTCCCTCCTTTATTGGTGAAGCCACCTTCCTTCACAGTTCTATCTGAAATTGCCATTTCCCCCCAACACTTCTTATCTTTCTTCCTTGATAGTGCTGTCCTTCGTGCCTTTTATTAACTGTGGAATTCTTACTGCCTAAATAAACCAGTACCAGGTACATGGTAGGCACTCATTGGATATTTATTGACTGATTAAACAAACATTTGCCTCAGCTGCCTCAGAGAGTGTATGTTATGAGTGTACTCTCTGGTGCTGGAGTGCCTGACTTTGGACCCTATCTGTGACCAAGGACAGATTACATAATTCTCCGTGCCTGAGTCTCCTTTTCTGTAAAATGGGGCTAAAA
This sequence comes from Phacochoerus africanus, assembly GCF_016906955.1. Taxonomy (NCBI): domain Eukaryota; kingdom Metazoa; phylum Chordata; class Mammalia; order Artiodactyla; family Suidae; genus Phacochoerus; species Phacochoerus africanus. The sequence continues at coordinate 118,604,993 of NC_062560.1, read as the reverse complement.
GTCATTTTCTGCACAGAGTTGTGTAGACTGAAAAAGTAGGTCTATAAAACATGTTTACAGGAGTGCCTGGTAATTAATAACTTTCAACACAGTTATTATTATTCCTTTCTTGGGAAGGTGGCCTTAGGTATAACTAGTATAGCTACATGTTTATCCCTGTATTTCCGGAGCCTAGTCTGTTATTGCTTGAAAGTATCAAGTAAGTCATTGTGAAATAAATATTTGGATGGAATTTAGACATATTTTTCAATGCTATTATTTTGTCTTCTTTATATTAGATTTGGATTTTTAATTATTACTATAGCAGTTTGTTCAAATATGTGAATATCTAAGAGAAAACCATAAACATTTTAGGCAAAAATGGGAATTCTTGAACTTTGACCTTTATTAGAGCAGTAAGCCCATCCAGACTTCAGTTTTTGAGGAATATTGATACTATTATAGAATTCCAGCCTGGGTTTGGGCTAGTAGATCCGTCTCAGTTGAGGTCCTTTTTACTTCCTTGCTTAGTTTTCATCAGCTTCAGGGCCCTTCATTTTTTGTAGCCAGGAAGGAAATTGATACAGACTTAGTAAATTAGAATAGGCAAATCTTTACTTTCCTGAAATCTGATTGAGAAAGGCACAAAATGACTCATTTTTGTATCTTGGAAAGTGAAACTGTATGTGTACTAAGCTCCATCTGGCAAAGTAGTATTTAATATTTGTTCCTTACTCTCTTTTCAGATAACAGGCGTGTGGGTGGTGATGATAGAAATTAACACTTACTGGAGTTCCCACATAGCTCAGCAGGTTGAGGATCCAGCATTGTCACTGCAGTGGCTCAGGTCCCTGCTGTGGCGCAGGTTCAGTCCCTGGCCCTAAACTTCCTCATGCTGCAGGCATTGGGGGGAAAAACATTGGCATGAAGTTAAAACAACTTGGGATTTCTTAAAGTTAAGAAACTTGTAACTTCATTTGTATGAGGTTAAACCCTAAAAATATAGTGGAATGTATATCCAAAGAACAAATTAAAATTAATAAGTGTAAAACTATACTTAAATATTAATATAACACATATACTGTTTCATTTTATGTAATACAAATTAGAAAATTATCTTGGATATGTAAAGAATGTCCCATAACATGATTACATATGCTTCAGTTATTCTAAAATACTTCTTTTGCTAATATTTCTGAAAAAACACTTTGGGAAATTTGTTTTTTCTCATGGCTTCAGCATTTTGGGAAATGTTGCATTTTCTGCTAGTAAAATTTTTCTAGTTTCTCCTCTAACTCTGAAGCAGTATTTGTATGTGACATCAGTTGTTTATGTTCAAATAAAGTATCTTAGTAATTGCATATCACTCAGGCTGCTCTGTGGCCCTGATGAGTGCTATTTTATATGCTTCTCAGGAATGATGCAAACAAATGTGTTTTCCTAAGTGGTAGACTTAATAGATAAAATGACTTTGAAATCAAAGTCCACAAGTAACATAGAATTCTCCCTGAACAATTCTTTATGCAGCACACAGTGTAATTACAGCAGATCCAACTGTACTACCGACAAAACTGTAATGTCAGTCCTCTGTCCTGTTTGTCTTCTCCAGGGGGTTTCTGTTCTTATCAAAACAAATCAAAGCGCAGAGCGTATTGCCGGTCCTGAAGAATTATTAGTTTCTGTGGTAACTACTTGATGCAGACACAGATGATGCAGAAGTTACTCCCCAAGGTACCATGTGCCTAAGGCATTTTAAAAACATGAATACTCTTCAGTGTGATTCTGATACTCTGGAAGAACTGTATAAACATAGTAGTTTTTCTTTTCCAATGTGGTTAGAACTAACATTTCTAATATATAGATTTATGGCCAATGTGTATTTGTATTCTGGCTCTGCTGTTTAGCTGGAAAACTTAGATCCTTTCTCTTCCTCAGTTTCTTCCTTTCTAAAGTGGGCATGATGAAACCTACTTCATAACTTTGCTGTGAGGATTATCATCCACGATTACATAGTCTTGATTTATACATTTGTTTAAGATAGGATAGTATGGGTGTTATGGATGCAGGCTTGAAAGTCAGTCTGATAACATGCATAGCTTGGCTCTGTTCCTTTCAAGCCACCTGACCAGGGATAAGTCATATAATCTCTTGTTGGTTCAGTTTCCTCATCTGTAAAATGGGAAGACTAATAGCTGCTTACTTCATTGGATTGTTATCAGGAGTAAATGAGAATACATATGAACTGCTTTCAAAGATACCTGGTACATGGTAAATCTTTAATAGATATTAACCATTATAATGTTTATTCTCATCTCCACTTGTATAGTATCAGTGTTCATTTACTGTGCTCACTAAACAGAGACCTCCTTGGGAGATTGGACAGAATTTTATTCTTTGTATCTTCCAGCCTGACATATAATGGGTACTAAATGTAAAATATTTGTAGGAGTTCCCACTATGGTGCAACGGGATCTTCAGAGCACTGGGATGCAGGTTCATTCCCTGGCCTGGCACAGTAGGCTAAGGATCTGGCATTGCTGTGGCTGCCGCTTAGGTTGCAACTGCAGCTTGGATCTGACCCCTGGCCCAGAAACTCCGTATGCCGCAGGGTGGCCAATAAATAAATAAATATTTAAAAGTAAAACATTTTTGGAATGAATGGATTAGTGAGTGAAAGAATACCTTCATGCCTCTCAGATGGACACCCCCCCACACCTCAATTTAGAAATAATCTCTTTCTCCCAGGACTTAGATGGTTTTTGCAGCGGAACTCACCATGTTTTCTAGAATAAAAGTTTGGCATACTTGGTCTAAAAACACAACAATCTTGTTAAATCCAGGCTGTGCTATTTATCTTAGTCTCATACTCTACCTCATTCTATGATTTCTCCTCCCCTACTTAACTTGAGGCAAGAGATTACATCTTTTTTCCTCTCTGGTCCCCAGCACCCAAGATAGAGTCTGGGGCATAGTGGGTGCTCAATACATGATGTATGAATTGAACAAAGAGTCTGTGCAGCTCCAAGAGATGAGTTCACTCTTCATACCTTTATCTCAGATAGAAATAAAGAGCTGTCCTTTCACACCAGTTTTGGTTTCAAGGTTATTCGGAGCTGTAGGATCTGCATCTGACATATTTTGAAGTAATACATTTCGAACCTCAAATTAAGTGGCGTGTGTATGAGAGGGAAGAGCTTGAAATAAGACATTTGAAAGACTTACTGTTTTGTAAAATTGGATACTGATGCATTTCTTCAGTGGTGGTGATTTTCTCCTATCATTTATAACTTATAAATCTTATTTCTTTCTTTCTCCTTCTTGGTCTATCCCAAGTCCTCAAGTGATATTAGGTTGGAAATAACTCATTAATGCTTTGCAGTTACTGGACAAGGAAATCTGGCATCGTGGTGCAGTGTTACTTTTGCTGTGTCATTCCACCTGCCGTTCATTAAAAGTCTATTGAACTCTTCTGTTTTAAAAAAGCCTTTTACTTTCTCTTCTAAGCAGTTTCTTTTCATTTGTGCCATATATGCTGTTGATAATTGTCATTTACATATTCTTTTGGCTTTGTACAGTTGGTTTCATTTTTCATGTTATTATACATCTATGTATCATGTAAAATTATGTAGGTAAGAAGAGGTCATTCTTTCTTCAGTCTTCTAAAGATACTCTCCTTTTTACTGTTCTTCCTGTGAGGGTTCACTGTGTCTTCCTTTCGGTAACACAGTAAGGCTTCAATATTTGGTTGTAGGAATATTTAGCTCTTTCTTGTTTGAATTTATTGTAGCATATAAGTAAATCCAATCCTGGTAGAAAACTCCTCTTTTAAATACATGAAAAAAGAATCTGTTGTATTGTAAAAATAATACATGCACACTTAAAAAAAAAAGAAACCATTCCATCTTAATTGGCTTAACACATTATAATTACTTCTTTTTAAAATGTAATTATCTTAAAGTTTCTGTTCCTAAAATCAAAGTTTAAAAGTGACTGCTAATAGGTACCAGGTTTCTTTATGGGGTGTTAAAAAAAGTTTTAAATTAAATTGTGATGTTTGCACAACAACATGAATATAATAAAAACTGTCATGTTGTTAAATGAGTAAAATCTATAGTATGTGGGTTGTGTAGAAATAAAGCCGTTATTTTATTTTAAAAGGGTGCTCATATCACTATTAAGAAGCTCTACCATTTACTACCTAGCTGTGTGACCTTGAGTAAGTTACTCTCCTTTTTATGCCTCGGCTTCTTCATCTTTACATGGTGGTAATAAGAGTACCATCCTAATGGGCTGGTTATGAGCACAAAATGAGTAAATATATGTAAAGAGCTTAGAATTGTGCTTTGGAACATAAGCCCTCAAATATCAGTTTTATCGTTTTCCTATTTGGGGGGGGTGCACACCCACGGCATATGGAAGTTCCCAGGCCCAGGGGTTGATTCAGAGCTGCAGCTGCCGACCTACACCACAGCCATAGCAACGGAGGATTTGAGCCATATCTGTGATACACCATAGCTCACAGCAGCGCCAGATCCTTAACCCACTGAGCAAGGCCAGGGATTGAACCCCCGTGCTCATGGATACTAGTCAGGTTGGTTACCACTGAGCCACCACAGAAACTCCTGTTTTTCTATTGCATGTAGCGCTAAGAAGTCTGGGGCTAGAGACTTTTTGGTGTCATCAGCATATAGATGATAATTAAATCCATGCATCTGGATTAGCTTACCCATGTAGAACATGCCAGGTGGTGAAGGATAAGAGAGCTGAGGGCTGAATCTAGGGGGATATCAGTGCCTAGTAACTTAGGATGGTGGCAGGACAAGCGAATTTGGCAAAGGAAACCCAAAAGGATTATCCAGAGGGTAAGAGGAGGCGTGGTGCCATGGAGGCAGAGGAGAAAACAGTCTTCAAGAGGGGAGAGGATGGCTAATGGTGTTAGTCCTTGAGAGAGGTTAAGTAAGGAACTGTCCGTCTGATTTGGGTAGTTGGAGCTGTGGGCGTAGGGGCAGGAAACAGCTTACAGAGAGAGGGCTGGAAGAGTAAAGAGGAGGGGAGGAAGTTGACGTAGTAAGTGTAATCTTTTGAGGAGGCTAAGTACTCATTTATTCAGCAAGTAATTATTGAGCACCTATGTGCCAGTGTCTGTTCTAGGTTAGTGGTATACCAGGGACCAAAACGAAACACACCCAAATCCCTGCCCTAAAAGAGCCTAACTTTGTACTGGGCCTAACTAGGGAAAGAGAGAGAGAAGTCTGGAAGGGGATACATTGTCAAGAAAGTGTGTGTGTATGTGTGTAAGAAAATAAGGACTTAAACATTAAAGCTAAGCAACAACGGGGAGATAGAGAGTAGAGGTGAAGTGGTTGACATTATGGGGGAGATAGAATAATTATTGATGCAAAAAGATAGGAATACAGAGATCAGAAACATAGGTAGAGGCTCTTTATCAGTCTGGAATAGGAGGCGAAACCCCCTCTTCTGAAACTGCAGGGCAAGAGCTAAAGCACACACACAACAGGGAGGAGTGAAGAAATACCCAGTAGAGAACTCTGATTTTCTAAGGCATGCTGGAGCAAGGTCACCCCCGTAGAGAGAGGAGTGCGGTGGGAGACCTGAGGCGAATCATGAAGTTTTGCAGTAGGCACTTGGGGTAAGTGGGGAGGGCAGTGAATGAGGACAAATGAGAGGTTTGTGGAGTGGCACTGAGGAATTTGTAAGTGCTTAATCTTCCTTCACATTAGTATGATTTTATCAAATCTGTTCTTAGCTTTGTTCATGCCTGGATGAAGACAGCAATTTCTGACATTGGTCCTAGAAGTAGGGCTTTAGGTCAGTTATGACAGCCTGGTTGGGAAGAAATTGAAGGAGCTGGTGAGGGAGTAGGTTCCATGCATGAACACTGTATAGGAAAAGTGAAGGGAAGGAATTTGAGAAACTAAGGATGGGCTCAAGAGACGAGAGGTTTTAAAGAGCTATTGTAGTGGGATGAAAGAGCTGAAAGACTAAGAGATGGCGTGCAGTTCCTTGAGGTGTCAGAGATGAAGCAATATGTGATAAATCCTAGTCTGTCACCGTAGAGTAGCTGGCTACAGTAGAGCAAAGGTGAAGATCCTTAGAACAGAAGAGTTCTGGGACTTGACAGTCTAGGTTTTTGAATGAGCTATCCATGTGGACAGTGATGTTTCCAAGTGCAATGGCAAGAGGTAACCTAGAGAACAGGTCTCAAAGCCGAATTTCCAAGTCTGTTGTCAGTGTCGGTAAGTAATGGGAGATCTATTTGATGTAGATGATGAAGGATAGTAAAGGTCACTTGAGAGAATGATGTCCAAGAAGTGGGAGACAGGAGAGTGGAGTTGGTTGTTCACACAAACAGTAAAGTTTTATAGGATGACGGCAGGAGATGGGCTAGAAAGGCCCCCAGTGACCCAAATGAATGAACGGAAATGTCCAGGAGACAAGATGTCCATGATGAGGAGGGGGAAAAGCTTGTATGTCCAGATGGCATGAACCCAAAGGGAGGAGAGGCTTTTCAGAAAGTTGGATTAATGGACTGCACAAGCATTGGGAAGAGGAGACTGACCCCTGACTCTCTGGGGAAGAGTCTTCAGAAGAGAGCTAAGTCTCAGGGAAGGCAAGGATTTGTAGGGAAGGTTTCCTCATGTTAATGATGTAGAGAATTTGATTAACAAGGATGGCAGATTCTACAGGGCACAGGTTTTTTTTGTTTGTTTTTTGTTTTTTTTTTTTGCTATTTCTTGGGCCGCTCCTGCGGCATATGGAGGTTCCCAGGCTAGGGGTTGAATCGGAGCTGCAGCCACCGGCCTACACCAGAGCCACAGCAACACTGGATCCGAGCCGCGTCTGCAACCTACACCACAGCTCACGGCCACGCCGGATCGTTAACCCACTGAGCAAGGGCAGGGACCGAACCCGCAACCTCATGGTTCCTAGTCGGATTCGTTAACCATTGAGCCACGACGGGAACTCCTAAAACATGGATACAGTATTGAAATGTCGTCTTACTATGTTTTACCTATAAACTTTTTTTTAATGTCCACACTTGTGGCATATGGAAGTTCCCGAGCAACAGCTGTGGCAACACCAGATTCTTTAACCCACCTTGCTGGGCCGGGGAGGGAACCCCTGCGTCCATGGCAGCAACCGGAGCTGCTGCAGTTGGATTCTTAACCCACTGCACCATGGCAGGAACTCCTTACCTGTGAACTTGATTGAGTATTCCTTTGTTTAAAAACTCTGGTATGTATATGGCTTGCACTTAGTGTTAGGCCCATCAAGGTCTCTCATTTTCTCTGCCCATCTGAGTATGTGAACTATATTCAGATTCCTACTGCTCCACTCCCTACATTCATACACTGATACCATTCTCTCAGAAATCCCCACCCTGTCCTGATACTAAAAATAATTTGCTTTAAACATTCACTATTAAACACATTAACAAGGAGCTCCCACTGTGGCACAGTGGGTTAAGGGTCTGTCACTGTCCCTGCAGAGGCACAGGTTCAATCCCTGGCCCCGTGTAATGGGTTATGGATGTGGCATTGCTGCAGCTCCCATTTGATCCCTGGCTGGGAATTCCATGTGCCTCGGGTGTAGTCAAGAAAGAAAGAAGGAAGGAAAGACAGACAGACATGAATCAAAGAGCAGAAACTTTTGTGATGGTTTTTCTAAATCTCTTCAAAGCAGAGGCTCTGGGAGAGGTTCTTGATTTCATTCTGTCCCCCGTTGCCCCCAGTCACTAAAATCGAACAGGGGCCCCTGCCGTTTGGCAAGCATCAAGGCTTGATGCTGGGGCACCACCTGGGAGCCACTTTTTATGAATGGGAAAGCAGAGTCCTGGAGAGGAGGAAACTGAGGCTCAGTCAGAGTTGGCTTTCTGGTGAAATAAGCCACTGAGTTTAGCATAGGAATGATGTTTATCGCTGGGCCTAGCTCATTCAATGCTCTTTAAATACTTGCTTGAGTTAAAAAAAAGATGGTTCTATGGTTTAGAGGATCTCACAAATACCCAAGCCACTATGCACATATTATTTAATTTGATTTGGAAACAATGGTAGAAGGTGAATGCCAGATACCTGTGATCCTCTCTTTGTCCGGAGCCACTCACTGCTCTGACCGCCTTCTTGTCCCCTTTAGTCAGTGTGCTACCAGGCCAGGATGGGAGGTTTCTTCCTGTTGCCTGCCTCTGAATGCGCTTACTCCTCCCTACAGGCACTGCAGGTGTTGCCATGCTCGTGCCTTCTCATAGTTGTGTTTGATTTCACATGCTGGTTATTTCTGCCTCCAGCCTAATACCTAGCCCAGAGCCCTTCACTTGCTGATACTCCCCAGATTCTAATCCTTAAACTGAGTTATAACTTTTGAGGAGCCATCTGAATGAAGTTTGCTTTAGATCTTTTTTTCTTTGCTTTTTTTTTAGGGCCACACCTGTGGCATATGGAAGTTCCCAGGCTAGGGGTCGAATTGGAGCTGTAGCTGCCAGCCTATGCCACAGCCACAGCAACGCTGGATCCAAGCCACGTCTGCAACCTACACCACAGCTCACGGCAAGGAAGGATCCTTAACCCACTGAGTGAGGCCAGGGATCAAACCTTCACCCTCATGGATGCTAGTCAGATTTGTAATCTGCTGAGCCGCAATGAGAACTCATAGATCCTTTTTTGCAACATTTTGTATGAACTGTATTTGAAGTCCTGAGTAAAGTCATGGTGACTATCCTGCATTGTGCTCATATGCTAATTAAATAGTATCTGCTCAATGTGGAATAGTTCATTTAAAGAAATACTCATAATCATTTGGATTTTACAGGCATGCACTTCCATTTTTACGAAATCGTATCTCTCTGTCTTTATTCTAGTTTAGAAAATATTCACATTGATTTCATTTGTGCCACTGGATTTCAGATGTAATAACCCTACAGATGTATTTCAATTATTTGTATTAGGATATGTATTTCTTACATGAATATTTTAAAATCTGTGTTGGAAGCAACTAGTTAGTGGCAGCAAAGGAATTTGCTATTTCACGGTGCTATATAACAGCAACTAATAGTTTCATTATTTACTGTGTGAAGGCACTATCTCACAGCTGCCTTGCAAGTCATCACCAATATAATCCTCATTTTTACAGATAAGGAAACTGAGACATAATGTGGTTAAGGAATTTACCCAAGGTCACTTAGGTAGTAAGTGGCAGAACCAGGATTTGAACCCAGACATCTGGCTCCAGAACCCACACACTGAGCCAGTATGTTCCTCTTCCTCACCACCTCTTGTATGGCCACTTTGAAACAACCTGATAATTGCTAGGCTCTCTGAAGGAAGGTCATTAGAATGGCAGATGTCAGCGTGCCTCTGATTTTTTAGCATCCAAAACATACCCATTAGAATATATTATAAGACAGTTAAACTTTGAGGCACTAGCCTTGATCAGACTATATTCTCATTTCAGGTCATTAGCTTAATGACCCTTGGTGATCTCAAATGACCCTAAAAGATACTCTGATTTTGGAGCCAGGCTGGTTTAATCAAATGAGTGAGCCTTGTCTTTTTGTCCATAATACTTGTGTCACTCCATTCATCCATCCTTTCATCTACCCATGTACAGAATTTTTCATCTGCTTATAACACACTTAGGTGTTGCTTATGTTTATTGAGGAAGCAAATCCCAAATGTAGACTAAGTGAATAAGACACAGAGCTCCAAGAATCACTGGCTAATCACCTTGAGGGGGAAGCCAGTTTGTGAAAGTTTGTCGATTTTATGTATCTACAGCCCTTCATAAAGTCTCTTAGATTCGGTTGCTGAATTTCGCAGAGTTGAACCTTCAGTTTACTTTCAAGGAGACTCATGCAGGTAATTCCAATCCAGGAGAACAGCAGTTAATAAATAAAATGAGGAGGAAGACCAGTTTGCTGAGAGCAGAGCCTATTTTCAAGGGATTTGGGTCATATTCCGGATCAGAAGAGACCAACATTACCCCAAGGCTTGGCCATGCATTAGTCTGGAGATTTACTAGGTTAACTCTCCCTGGCCCTGGTCAGACTCTAGTTTCAGCAGTCCTTATTCTTCCCTCCGCCTTCTGTGTTTACTTAGCAGTGTGCTACAAATGCATTTTCTATGCGTCCTTCACGTGTGTCCTACTTGTATTCTTTCTGTCAACCCCACAAGATTTTATTTCAGGAACCAGGGTGCCACCCTAGCTCAGACAGGTCAGTGAGAGGTGGGGTCCAGGAAAAAAGAGGGACGTGCTTAGGCTTTACTCCAGTCTGCCCGGGTTTGCCGACTGATGGCCTTCCACATGGCGCCCCACAGTGTCGCAGGGTAACAGAGCGAAGGGGGAGATGGGGAGAGTTGTTGGCTACCAGGGAGGCAGGGGCAAGATTGGTAACCTGGAGGGGAGGTAAAGGGTGTGAAACTTAAACCCTGCTCATGCACCCTGGACAGGGCAAGTTATGTGGGGGCCTAGCGAGCTATGGGCACCTCTTCTTTGATTTATAACCTGACATTCCTCAGTGCCAGGAACATAGTTAGCTAGGGGAACTAGGAAGAAAGAAAGATTTTCCCTAGGGAAATCAGCACTTTAAAAATCATCTTGGGAGTTCCTGTCGTGCCTCAGCGGAAACGAATCTGACTAGTATCATGAGGACACAGGTTTGATCCCTGGCCTCACTCAATGGGTTAAGGATCTGGCATTGCCGTGAGCTGTGGTGTGGGGTGCAGATGAGAGTCGGATCCCAAGTTGCTGTGGCTGTGGTGTAGGCCAGCAGCTATGGTTCTAATTAGACGCCTAGCCTGGGAACTTCCATATGCCTCGGGTGCGGCCCTAAAAAGACAAAAAAAAAAAAAAAAACAACTTGGAGTTCCCACCATGGTGCCTTGGGTTAGGAATCTGACTGCAACAGCTCGGGTTGCTGTGGAGGTGCAGGTTTGATCCCTGGCTGGGTGCAGTGGATTAAAAGAATTTGTGTTGCTACAGCTGCAGCTCATATTCCATCCCTGGCCCGGGAACTTCCATATGCCGCAGATTCGGCCATAAAAAGAAAAAAAAAAAATCACTCACTAGGTTCCATTATTTGCCAGCTCCATTCAAGATGGTTTGTGTATAAAATATTTTTAAACCTCATTAAGCTTTTTTTTGCATTTTCTACTGTGAAGGAAGCTAAAAATTTTGGTAAGTAGCAATTTCTGTGATTGAAATACACCACTTGTTATGTGTTTGAGTTGTTTTTCTACAAAAGCTCTACTGTACTCTCAGCATAGGATTAGCAAAAACAGTAGGGGAAAATTCTCTTGGGTGGTTTTTGAATATTGATGAAGGGAGAGAGTTTCCTTATAGCTGTGCTGCTCTTGAATGTTGAGTTTTATTCTTCTAATTTGGAGTTGCATTTGAACAAATAGCTTTCTTCTCTAACCCATTGTACCAACAGCCATTTCAACTTGCAGCCATCCTTCCTTATTCACCCCACCCCTTAGGAGGGTCTCAGGGCAGGAAGTGTTTGCTGTGACCAAACAACTAGCTGATCTTAGTAGGGATTAAGCATAGGTCATGAACTGGCATTTTGAATTTTTAAACATTTAGGAGTATGGGTGAAAACCCCTGGGTGAGAAAAAAAATGAGTCCCATTCTCCACTTGGAATGGAGTGTCTCAATTTTGTGTTGATTTCCCAGTAGTGTTCTTTAAGACAAGAAGCTATGACCCAAGAAAAAGTGGTGCTGATTACATGCTGTTGTTTACTCATTTGTTAGTAAACTCTTTGTGTAGGCATCATTACTGTTATGTCACATGTGTGTACAAATAATATCTGTTAATCATTGAGATGTTATTTTTCAAATGCAATTTATTTTCACTCCCAGAAAGCACAGGGATAATGTTGTTTAAATGTCCTTTGATAGCTTTAAGCAGAGTTTTTTGTGTGGAACTTTCTATAAGTCAGTGATACATATCTGCTCGCAGAGAAATCAGTGCTGCAAAAAATCTATTGCCCCAGTTTATGATTACTAAATGAGGTAGACTTGAAAAGAGAACAGCACCTGTTTGCCTTGGTCCTAGCCTCTGTCCATAGTGCACAGTAGCTGGGTGATAGGCCTTCTTAAAAACCTTTTACAGCTTGTCCTTGTACATTATGGTAGGTTATGTTCATGGAAATCAAAGTTCTGTAAATCTAATCTTATTTTCTTCACAGAAACAATATTTCTTGGAGGATTATATTCCTGGAGTGATGCCTGACTTTTTTTTATTATTATTAAATAGAAATGACCATAACCACCATTTTTTAATCAGCTGGAAATGATTAATCTGAATACTTCTCAGGATGAAAATTGTCTAAAGTATGGGTAAATCAGTTAACAAGGCATCACAATAACCAGTCACATTAAATTGTGTTTAATGGGCTAAAGTGTCAGTAGACACTACCAGTTCTTATTGTTAAAATAACTGCCTTGTTTTTACTGAAACTAATCAGAAGGGTAAAAATGTACTTTCTGCAAAGTCAAGGAATTCACAAAGGATTTCTCTGGGTAAATGTTGACAAGAATGTTTGCAGAGGATTGGGGGGAAACTTGGAGTCAACAGCTTTTCCAAAAGTTGAATGGAGATTTTCTTCTTGCTTTATGTTGCTCATTGTAGATTCCCTATAGCAGAAATAGATTTTTGGAGAACGAGTTATTGGATTCTCTGGATTTGAGTGGCCATCAGGGAAGGCTTTAGTGAGAAAGAGACCTGAAGGGTGAACCAGAAGGTGAAGACAGGAGGGAAGAGCATTCTAGTGGAGAGAAGCAACAGAGTAGAAGCCCAGGGGCCTGAAGGAGCCTGGGTCCCACCTGGGGTGGAAAGAAGGCCAGTGGGCTGTAATGGAGTAAAGCAGGGAGGCGAAGCTTTGGCAGAGGTTGGAGAAGTGGGAGGAAGAGACCTGACTGCAAGACCTTGAAGGTCACAGGAAGGATTTTAGTTTTTTTCACTTTTAATGTCGGTGGGAAACTTATTAAAGTAGGAACTAAAGGAGGAGTGATAGGATCAGGCTCGTGCTGGATGTGGTTGTTGTGTGGTCATGGCTGCTGGGTCAGCTCTCAGAATACTTTGCAGCCATCACTCTTATCACTTAGCTGATGCGTGTTAAGTGTTTGATTAATGTCTTGTCTCCCTCACTGTACTCTAAGCTCCATGAATGCAAGGCCTGTGTCTATTTTTTTATTCATCATTTTATCTCCAGTGTCTTGCACATGGTAGGGACTTAATAAATACCGGTTGACTGGATACATCGACCATATTAAGCCTTTTGACCTAGGCAGGCGTGTTAACTTTTTTTTTTTTTTTTTTTGAGGTGAAGTTTGCATACCATAAAACTAACTATGTTAAAGTGAATGATTCAGTGGCATTTAGTACTTTCACATGTCGTGAAATCATTCTGGTCCATAATGATATTTTCACTCCAAAAGGAAGCTTGGTACTCATTAGGTAGTCTTTCCCCATTCTCCCCTTCTCCCAGCTCCTGGCAACCAGCAGTCTCTTCTTCTGTTTTAATACATTTACTTATTTTGAATACTTCATATAAATGAAGTTGTACAATATGTGACCTTTTGTGTCTAGCTCCTCTTATTTAACCTGTTTTGAGGTTCGTTCATATAGTATGTATCAGTACTATATTCCTTTTTATGGCTGAATAATAGTCTACAGTATTCCATTTGTTTACTCATTTATCAGTTTTTGGACGTTTGGGTTGTTTCTTCCTTTTGGCTAAGATTACAGGTTTTTGTTTGAACAGCTGTTTCCAGTTCTTTGGGGGTATATAAGCAGGAATAAGATTGCTGGCTCATATAGTAATTCTTTGGTTAGCTTTCTGATGAGCTACCAAATTATTTTCCACTGAGGCTGACCTTTATTACATTCCTACCAGTACGAGATTCATTCCATTTTCTTTATATCTTCATGAACACTTTTTATTTTTTAAAGTCTAGCCATCTGAGAAGGATTTTATCTTTAAAATGCATGAATGAGCCACCCCTTATTTGTAGTGAACACCTCATTCCTTGATACCCCATCACATTGTTGATGAACATGATGAAAAGTTGAAGTGAAACTCAAAAGGCACACTGGACTGAACTGGATTCCATAAAATCTATGTCCAACATCATTCTGGTACATTGCCTTCTAAAAAAGGCTTGCAGCTATTAAGAGAATCCCACTGAATATATGTGTTTAAAAGCCCTTCTTTGGAGGTGTCTTTTGAGAGACACTTTTGAGAATGATGAGGACACCCCATGCATTCTTATATGAGAATGTTCTCATCACAGCTCATTTTCTTTTGGTTTGACACTTTTGTACTTCTCCCCTTTTCCTTTTCAATTTCCTTTATTGCTTTTTTTTTTTTTTAAGTTTAGCTCACGCTCCCAGGAAGAAGATGTACCTGCTTGCTTTTGGCTTAGGCAGAGACTGTAGCAAATGACTGGGAACCAAACAAGGGTATAAGCAGGATATCTTCAGATACTCTGATTATTCCCGCCCATCCATACATAGTCAACAGTCCACTGTAATTGGCCCTCATTAATAATGCTTCAAAATGCAAATACACTTCAACCTTCAGCCTTAAAGGGCCATTCCCACTCTTTTGGGTTATGTCATTTTTCTACCCTTAACATACTGTAATTGTTTTATGATTGGCAAGATTTAGAAAGTTTTCTATCATATCTGATTTCATAAAGTAGAGTAAGAATGGACTCAGAAATGTACTAACACGTTTGCATACACACACGCCTTTAATAGTAATGGGAAGTAGAGTGAAATGCATTGCGATCTGGAGATTTTGAGTCTTTGTGAGCATTTATCTTGGTTTTTTTTTTTTTGTATTTTTTTTTTTCCCCACTGTACAGCAAGGGGGTCAGGTGATCCTTACATGTATACATTACAATTACATTTTTCCCCCAGCCTTTCTTCTGTTGCAACATGAGTATCTAGACAAAGTTCTCAATGCTATTCAGCAGGATCTCCTTGTAAATCTATTCTAAGTTGTGTTTGATAAGCCCAAGCTCCCGATCCCTCCCACTCCCTCCCCCTCCCATCAGGCAGCCACAAGTCTCTTCTCCAAGTCCATGATTTTCTTTTCTGAGGAGATGTTCATTTGCCCTGGATATTAGATTCCAGTTATAAGTGATATCATATGGTATTTGTCTTTCTCTTTCTGGCTCATTTCACTCAGGATGAGATTCTCTAGCTCCATCCATGTTGCTGCAAATGGCATTATGTCATTCTTTTTTATGGCTGAGTAGTATTCCATTGTGTATATATACCACCTCTTCCGAATCCAATCCTCTGTTGATGGACATTTGGGTTGTTTCCATGTCTTGGCTATTGTGAAGAGTGCTGCAATGAACATGCGGGTGCACGTGTCTCTTTTAAGGAGAGTTTTGTCTGGATAGATGCCCAAGAGTGGGATTGTGGGGTCATATGGAAGTTCTATGTATAGATTTCTAAGGTATCTCCAAACTGTTCTCCATAGTGGCTGTACCAGTTTACATTCCCACCAGAAGTGCAGGAGGGTTCCCTTTTCTCCACACCCCCTCCAGCACTTGTTTTTTGTGGATTTATTAATGATGGCCATTCTGACTGTGTGAGGTGATATCTCATGGTAGTTTTGATTTGCATTTCTCTTATAATCAGCGATGTTGAGCATTTTTTCATGTGTTTGTTGGCCATCTGTATATCTTCTTTGGAGAAATGTCTATTCAGGTCTTTTGCCCATTTTTCCATTGATTGATTGGCTTTTTTGCTGTTGGGTTGTATAAGTTGTTTATATATTCTAGAGATGAAGCCCTTGTCGGTTGCATCATTTGAAACTATTTTCTCCCATTCTGTAAGTTGTCTTTTTGTTTTCTTTTGGGTTTCCTTTGCTGTGCAAAAGCTTTTCAGTTTGATGAGGTCGCATGGGTTTATTTTTGCTCTCCTTTCTATTGCTTTGGGAGACTGACCTGAGAAAATATTCATGATGTTGATGTCAGAGAGTGTTTGGCCTGTGTTTTCTTCTAGGAGTTTGATGGTGTCCTGTCTTACATTTAAGTCTTTCAGCCATTTGGAGTTTATTTTGGTGCATGGTGTGAGGGTGTGTTCTAGTTTCATTGCTTTGCATGCAGCTGTCCAGGTTTCCCAGCAATGCTTGCTGAATAGACTTTCTTTTTCCCATTTTATGTTCTTGCCTCCCTTGTCAAAGATTAATTGACCATAGGTGTCAGGGTTTATTTCCGGATTCTCTATTCTGTTCCATTGGTCAGTCTGTCTGTTTTGATCTTTGTGAGCATTTAATTATCAAGTACTGGTTGGTCATGACTAATCTGCTTGTGTTCCACTGACTCCATCACTTAATGCTGCAACCACTGTGCTGTTTCATGATGTAGCTGAAAGCATTTTTCCTTTTCAAAGCTTGCCAGGTAATTTTAATGTTGGCTGTAAATTCTTATAGTTGTTCTGGATACCCCCTATATGTGTTTTGGAAATATCCCATTGCTATCTTCAATCATATACTTGAATAGAACCTCAGACTGTTGTTTGTCCTATTTGTTAACCCCGCCCCACCAAATTGTTTGGTTTGGGGGGTGGGATGACCTTTAGCATGAGTAGTGTTTGTTTTTGAGAAGTCATACATTTTGAGTGTCGGCTTTAATACAAATTCTTTCAACTGGTTTTATATCTGTGCATGTATTTCATTTTATAGCGAAAACCTTTCGTACAAGTAAAATTTGTAATTCTAAGTGGTTCATTATTTTTTTTAAATTGCATTTATGGCAGTTGATCCTAACCTGTTTTAATTTGAAGCTGTTTGTACCTTGGGTGCCTGGACATAAATTTCATTCTATTTTATCAGAGGAATAAACTATTTCCTTTGGGTAACAGGCACATTTGAGAAGGCATTCATTTTTTTTCACATCTAAACATTACCATTAAATAAATGGACACTGTGGTGCTTTAAATGGACATCCTTAAAGCACCAAAGGGCCAGTGTACCTTTTAGTGTACCAAAATTAGCACCCTGAAGCCTTTCCCTGGTCTTTGTAACTTTTCATAATGTTTCTTTTATTTCTCCCCTGTCTACTTTGAAGCCTACAAATAAACTTCATCCTGAATAAGTTATTTTCTTGTGTGTATGGTTTATAAATTATTCTTTATCCTCAAACAGGTAATCTCTCCCCCACCCTTGAACAGTTTTTTTGTTTGTTTTGTTTTTTGTTTGATCCAAGCTGAAACAGGTGGTGAGTGATGCAGCAACCAAAACCACATTTCAAATTTTATTGCGAGACTAAGATCTGGCCCCAATTCCCCTGCATCCTCTCAGATCAGATTATTTAGCCAAGCTCTTCTCAAGTTACCTATGAAGAAACCAATTCCGGGACTTCCCCCAAGACACACACAGGCCAATCTGTAGTAAAAGACAGTTAAAACCAAGATCTCCTGGTTTCATGCTTCTCATAATTAAGCCTTAGAAGCAAAAGCACACACCTGGGCTCATGGCCAAACACTTAATTTTCCTTATCTGTTTTTGGCATACAGGGAGAGAATTTATCACAGATTTAACAATTACCTCACCTTATACCCTTGAATGCTTTGCCAGTGTAACATTGTGATGGGGTAAGAAATGTATTAGAATAGTATTACCCAAACCGTGTTTTCCAGAGAGAGTATCATGTTGCTGGGTCTTCCTGGGGGCAGGATGTGGGAAGGTCATATGGGAAATGCTGGCTCAGACCAAGATAAAAAAGTTGCTTTTCTACAAGACTTTTTAGAGCTTTTATTATATGAATATTTGTTATGAACAGCCAGGAGGAAGGGTTACAGGAGCAGCTTTTCCCCTCTCTGAGGAACCTCGTTTTCACTTGTTTCATGTAATGCAGTTGGTGAAACATCGAATGGTATATTCTGATATTCTTGCTGGTTCATCTTTGTGTGGCACTCCTAGTTGGTGGTACTCAAAGGCTAAGTATTAAAACTTTGTAAACAAAGCCAATTTGATTATACACAAGCCATTATTTAATGTTTGTTTTATATGCTTTTCTTTCTGTACTTCAGTATTCTGAAAGTTACACTTAAATTTATAATAGCACTCAGTTTTTATAGTATATATCAGCTTAAAATCCAAAGCTTTGGGGGAAGAGAAGGGAGATTTAGAGACAATGTAAATAATACCAATACAGTTCCCAAATGACAGTTTGCTCTGCCACAAAGGGAGAAATTAAATTAATTTCTAGTTTTACTCCAGTGGTGTCAGGTCAACAATCCCAAAGGACAATTGGCATATGTTATGGACAGCAGCCTTCAGGGAATTCTCTGAGTGGCCCTCACTTGCTTTCAAACACACCACCTGTCAACCTCCCTGGCCAGCTCTAGGCCTCTCATGAACCCTAAGGAGCCGTGTTTCAATACCAGGCACTCTCTGATGATGGACCACAGCTCAGCCTGCCCCCTTGGTTAAGGGTAGCATCAGAATTGTGTATGCCTCTTCTGTAGAACCAGGAACTTTCTTTCTTTAAATACACACAAGTTGAATTATTTTGAGTCCATTTCCCAATTCCTGGAGTTTTAATATTCACATAGTTAGTATCCGCACATGTCACACTTTTTTTCACCTGAATAGCTTTTCGAGTCCTTTAAAGTGATCTCTGGGTGTTTCCTTAATCCTGCTATAAGCAGCCTTTAAAGTTGTGTGACTTTGTTTTACTGTTAAGGAAGCTGAGCTTTAGTTTTCCACAGGTCTCACTCACATTGAAGAAAACATAGGTATCTCCCAGGGTCATGTCTTTATTGCTTCTCCTGTTCCCTGCAAGCCTTGCCCTAAAAGCCTTTTATAGGGAGGATGCCTTTTTCAGGAGCAGACTGTTTTTTAAGGACACTAATTTGAGCCAAGAAGTTGGCCATGGTGAAGTTGAATGGAAGGGTGGAAATGCTTCACTGAAGAAGTGGCTACCTTTTGTGAAGCTCCTCTCCCCTTTTTTTTTTCCTCAACTCAGTCATGTTCCACAATGGAAACTTGTTTTTTTTAACCTCTTGTTGGGAAAGTTAAACAAAAAAAAATTAACGGGAGTACCCTAGATGTGCTACTTTAATTACATTTACAACTTGGACATTTTTTCCTAGCTAGTTCGCTTTCTGTGGTGCCAGAAAAAAAAAAAAATGCGTTCATTGGTTTCACTGGACATGCTCCAGCATATATTTGAAATGCTAGGTCTTTCTAGGAAATGTATTATCACTTTTATAATAATGATGCTATCACTAAAACGGGAGGTAAAACTCTGTTCAGGATATCAGACACCTCTTTTACAATATATTGTTTGTTCCAGCCAGAGGTTATCTCTTCTTACACTGTAATAAAAATTTTTCTCTGGTGACCTAGAAAGATTTTTGGCTAATTTATCTCTTATATTGATAAAGGCATTTTTCACCCTAATAGCCAGTGGTTCTTTTCCTTGCCTTTGTTCAGTATTATTGTTTGCTGCTGAGATAAAATTTTCCTACCCATGAGCTCTCTAAAATTTAGGAAAATCTTCTACCCCTAAGGGGTTTTGCCACAAAAACCATCACACACACACAGACACACACACACACACACACACACACACACACACACCCCAACACATTTTTGAAGCTTTAATGTACAGTATTACCGTTCCTCTCTTACACGGTGGGGAACCAGTGTATAGTGAATACCTAGATGATGTCTTCCTCTTATACTATTTACCTGCCTAGAACCAAAAGTTCACTTGAGCTTTCCTCAGAAGTTTGATTTTTAACCTCACTTCTTATATTGGTCCATTGATCGTAGGAGTGGGTTAGAAAAGAACTTTACAAGATGAGAAAATGCTGTGTAGGATAAGATACTAATAGTTTTAAATAGTGATGCTTTAAAAAGTTACAAAGGCAAATCAGGTCTTTAGAGAAGAGTAACAAAAAAAGGTGTCAAATGGTGTCACATTGGAAGGCCAGGCCACCAGTGCTGCTTTAAAGCCTTAAAGGAACAGACCAAGTCTTCTAGTACTTCCCTTTGACGTACCCAAGCTTGCCAGCCTCAGTTGGCTGTCTTCCCAAATTCTGGGAAACTTAAAAGAATCACAGGGGTTGGTCCAAGTTGCTTTGATAATCTGCAGCGTTCTCTCTCTGATATAGCTGCCATTGTGTTAGCAAATTCTCCGCCTGTCAGTATGCAGATGGTCCCATCTTCTCCTGCCTCTGAGGTTTGTGATTTGTATTTTATTCTGTTTTCTTTTCAGCCAGATTGGGCTTTGAGGTCCTGTGGCCTTCTTTATACTTGCTTTCTATTTGCGTGTGTATTTTTATCCATTTCCTGAGGGCTCCTAATCTTAGAAGTCGTGGGCCCCCCTTTTTAGATTTTTTTAAGTCTGTTAGGAGTTGGGAATGCAAGGTAGTGTACAGATATGGGTAATAAAAGTGAAAAGTAACTTCTGAGGCCTCGTAGACCTATGTGTTGAGTTCATCTGGAGTTAAGTTTGCCTTAGGAGAGATTCTGTTTCCAAGGAAAGTGGAGTTCCTGAGCCCCAGCCCAAATATTGAGAGACTCAGGTTACATTCTATAAATGGAAGAATCTCTGAATCATTAAAAAAAAAATTCCTGTTAGACTCTTGAATCACTGTATGCTCACAGCATTTTTGATCTGTCGGCTCTCTGTTAGCCATTCTGTGAGAAAGCTGCATTTCTTCTTTTTTTAGAGCCACAGTTCTGCAGCCCTGAGGTTCTTGGGATAAGGGTATGGTGGGGAAGGGGATCACCCTGGGAACACTTAGAATTTCTTGTTCCTGGTAAAGTTAAACTGCTCCCTGGATCACATTTAGATAATGAAAGTCTAACCCAAACATGGCGTTCTCATCCACGTCCCCACAATCACTGCTTTTTCCTAAGCGTTGTGCTTGCTAATTTAGGTGGCTTTTGTGGTGCTTGATATCCATTTCCTATAGGAGTTTCTATTCAGTTAAATGTGCTGCCATCGGGTAATGCCTACCTAGGGACCGTGTTCATGTCCAGGGATGTACTTTGGCTATGCCCATTTTTCTTTTGATCAGGTGTTTGAGAGTTTCAGCGAATATAACCATAATTAAACTTTATCGGGAAGAAGACAAAATGCCCTTTCTCGATCTTGCTTCACTACCTCTGGCAAAGGAGAGTCAGCTTAATCACTTAAGAAGATGCAGGAAAAGCAAAATCTGAGAAGTGCAATTTTTAAGGCTCGTTTTAGACTTATGACGGTAAATTACACATGAAGATTATTCTTCTTGGCTTGTTAAAGTGAGCTTAGAAACCTCAGCAATTTGACCACTGAATACATTGTAGCAATTTTAACCAGGAGGCTTAATACACCGGAAATGTTGCCTGGCGCTGTAGTGCTCTCCTTGGGCCCCACTTTCCAACTTTAGTACAGAAATGCAGAAACTTGGACGAACTGGTCTTTCTTTCAGTTTTAAGTTTGGCCTTTTAAAGACTGATTATATGTTCAAAAATACTAGTGCTTCAGAGGAGAAAATAGCTTTGGGGCTGGGATGTGGAGAATAGTTTTAAAACATTGCTCCATTTTCAGATTATTAATAAGGATTTTTGTTCATTTGGGGGCAGATAATAGTTGTCCCTTGGTATCTGCAGGGGATTGATTGGCTTCAGGACCCTCTGTGGTTGTCCCTTAAATAAAATGGCATGGTATTTGCATATAACCCACAGACATCCTCCCATGTACTTTAATTCATCTAGATTATTTACAATACCTAGTACAAGGTAAATGCTGTGTAAGTAGTTGTTGGGTGCATGACAGATTCAAGTTTTGCTTTTTGGAATTTCTGGATTCCCCACTTCCTGAATATTTTCAGTCTGAGCTTGCTTCAATCCACAGATGTGGAACCCACCAATAGGGAGGGCTGACTGTCCCCTTATTCGCTTTACTAACTCACAGAGTGCGGTGTAATGATCAATAAAGGTAATGCTGTGATTGTTGGGGATGACATCAATGTTTATTTGCTGATAACCGTAGTAGTTTTGCATGTTTTCAGGGCCTGCAGTTTTCATTATCAATGATCTGGATAACTGATGAGAATTAGCCACATGCAGAATGAGGATTGAAGGAGAGTCTCATTTGTGAGCAGCTTAAAATGGTTAGAGGGGGTGCTGTTCGGTGATTATTTTTTTATCCTTTGAAAAGCAAATTATTTAAATAATTTTAATTACTTAAAAAGTGTAGGATTATGGTTGACCTACTAAAAACTTGTAGGATGTTAGTTAAGGTCAGTCATTCATTCAAAGAGAGAGATTCTGTAGCAGTAATTTTCAGCCATGGCTGCCAATTTAGAATTGTCACCTGGGCAGCTTCTAGAAAAATTAAATATTAAAAACCCAGGCATTGGTATTAAGCCAGTGTATGGCCAGAATTAAGAACCACTGATCTATGACTAAATGATAAATTTAAGTCTTGCCAACACCTGGAACGGATGGAGAGGTGAGCTCTATTTCAGAACCTGTGCCAGCTTTCCTAATAACAGCCTTGTATTGAGGTCTCGATTTTCCCTCAGTTCTTATTGAGTCACTGGTCTAGAGGCAGTCAAGAAACAAATTAATACTTCCAGCAGCTTTCTGTGTTTATGACTAGCAAGAGCATGGGCTTTTAAGATGGTACTAGTTGAATAACAGTACCATTTTACTCTGGTTTTTATTAAGAGACCATGTTTTGGTATAAATACTTAAAAAAAAAACAATATTTAGTTTGTAGTATGGAGGTGTAACTCAAGAGTATAAAAGTGATTTTTATCTTGAGGAAGGAAATGTAATCCATTTCTCTGTTAATTCGTATATTATAAATAAACTTGTAAATATTTTTACACACTCTAAATTATAGTATATGATGTGCCATTAAAACAGAATTGGGAGTTCCCGTCGTGGCGCAGTGGTTAACGAATCTGACTAGGAACCATGAGGTTGCAGGTTCAATCCCTGGCCTTGCTCAGTGGGTTAAGGATCCGGCATTGCCGTGAGCTGTGGTGTAGGTCGCAGATGTGGCTCGGATCCTGCGTTGCTGTGGCTCTGGTGTAGGCTGGCGGCTGCAGCTCCGATTAGACCCCTAGCCTGGGAACCTCCATATGCCGCGGGAGCCACCCTAGAAAAGGCAAAAAGACAAAAAAAAAAAGACCAAAAAAATAAAAAATAAAACAGAATTGATGCCAGCACATTTCAGTTTTAATAAATGCTGTTCCTAAGGACATTTGCATAGGAAGCACTTCAAACACAGGATTGGATACCTATCGAATTAAATTCATTATGAGGTGGCAGGAATCACACACTCACTCCAGACTACATTGTGTGCCATCCAAGTGGGAATTTTTTTATTTTTTAAATAATTCCTACTTGAAGTTTCTCTCCCTTGGCGAAGGCACCTACATTATTCAGAATCACAGGAACTCAAACCATTGTTTTAATGTTCTACATTGGCAGCAAGTGGAAAATTACAGTGAATTTACATGAGTTCAGCTTTGCCATTTTTATACAAACCAAACAGTGTTATACAGTTGTAGCAAATTCTACCAGAAGTTGCAGGTTCATCAGATTTTAGGGTGAAACAGGCATGGAAAAGTCATCTATTTTGCCCCACCCCACCCCCAGTCCTCAGGCAGCTCCAAATCCACACCCGCCTGAGCTGAGGAGACTTTGCCCTTTTAAAAATAATCCTCCAGAATGGACATTCTGCTACTTCTCTTAGGCCCCCATTTCATCATCTAACAATGATCATTGTCAAGATCTCCCATCCCCACCCCCATTCCTCCCCAAACCTGCACAGCAATTTCAATCCATTTTCTCCAGTTTAATGGAGATAGAGGTCACTTAGGCCTTACTCAAAAGAGATCAGAGAGAAAATGTATGGGGAAAGCTCTTAGTAAAACTCTAAATGCTAATGCAAATGCACAGAACTCATAAAAATATCATGTACCCCCCAAAATTGCATAATGCTTGTCCCTTCCTTGTGTTTTTTGGAATGCTGTTGTTATCTGCCATAGAAGAAAGTTGAGGATGATTCGGAACTGGGGAAGTACTAGTTCAGTTTTGTTTTAAGTTAATCAGTTGCCATTGTTAACTGAGGGGAACAATCTTTATTGGCAGTGCTACCTCGTTTCTTCTTCCCCCTTTCCATTTGTTGAATGATCTGAGAACTGGTATGAAAGGTAGCTCATCCTTATTTACTTCATAGCCACTTCTTGCTTATGTGAAAAACTAAACAACCATATGAAGGCTTTAAATTGTAGTGTGTATATGGACTTGACAATTTCTGTACTTCAAATTGGTACATTGTTAGGTTCAGGTTTATTTAGAGACTATAGCGGGATCATAACTTGCAACAGAAGGCTAGGATGGGGCAAAGCAAAATAAATTATAATTTTAAGCTTGTGTATTCGGTTTCAGTTTACTTTTCGCAAAATTGACATTATGGAAAATTCAATGCTCTTATCAGTAAGCTGTGTCAGACCCTGTATGTTACAGTTGCAAACAAAGTCCCTGAATCAAAATGTATATCGTTACCATTCTGGTAAAGGTATTGTTTACTGGCTTCCAGGAACTGTGTGAAAATTTACCTGTTAATCACTCACCCTTAGCATGCGAAAGACCTTGTACATCAGTTGTCTAATGCCCTGTCTTGGGGCAGGCAGGTAAATGGCTAAGTTGTCTAGCACTGACACTTACTGACTTTCCAAATTGCAATAGATTGAATTCCCACAAGCTCCCTTACCCTATGCCAAAGGTAGATTTCCAGAAACTACCCTTTATATATAGCCTAAATCTCTCCTACTTCAGTTTATTTCAGTTATTCTTCTATTGATTCCCTTTAGATTTTGGAGGCAATACCTCATTAAATAATTGTTTGATAAGGTTACAATGAAAATGGTGATGCAGGAGATCCTATCTGTATCTTAGGGTAATTATTTTTTTTTTAATCTGAAAAATTATTTTCCCTACATCTGTGTTTGAGGTTCAGAAATTCAGACTGGAATACATCCAGATATAGGCATTTGGAAAACTTTGCTACCTCTAAGAAGGCTTGCCTAAAATGGTTATGGGGCGGGGGTCAAGACTTACATCTTTCATCTTTAAACAGATCATTGAAAGGAAGGGAAATCTTTGTGGCTACAGACTTTAAAACATTTTAGGGGAGTTCCCGTCGTGGCGCAGTGGTGAACGAATCCGACTAGGAACTATGAGGGTGCAGGTTCGATCCCTGCCCTTGCTCAGTGGGTTAAGGATCCGGCGTTGCCGTGAGCTGTCGTGTAGGTCGCAGACGCGGCTCGGATCCCACGTTGCTGTGGCTCTGGCGTAGGCTGGCAGCTACAGCTCCGATTCGACCCCTAGCCTGGGAACCTCTATATGCTGTGGGAGCAGCCCAAGAAATGGCAAGAAGACAAAAAAAAAAAAAAAAAGGCATTTTAGGTTGGGGCGCTCCTCTTGTGGCTCATTGGTAACCAAGCCAACTAGGATCCATGAGGATGCAGGTTCGATCAGTGGCCTCGCTCAGTGGGTTAAGGATCCAGCCTTGCGGTGAGCTGCGGTATAGGTTGCAGATATGACTCAGATCCAGAGTTGATGTGGCTGTGGCATAAGGCCAGCAGTTGCAGTTCTGATTGGACCCCTGGCCTGGGAACCTCCAAGTGCCACAGGTGTGGCCCTAAAAAGTGGGGGGGGGGGGGAAGACTATCCCAAATTTGTATAAAAAAGTATATAATCCTGATTTAAGGTAAGAAAGAAGTGAAATAAAAAGGTGAAGTAAAAATGGAGCTCAACCTTACCACTTCTAGATTCAGCAAGTCTACTTTTAAAAAACATAAAAGGGTCCAACTTTTCTGTGTAGAAATAGTTGATCACAGTGGAATCATTAATAGAGGCAGCCATTCTATTCCTGTGTATATTAAACAGTTGTATTCAGAAGAAATTTGTTTTCTGCTTTCTGCTCTCTGGTAAGGAAATCAACAAGGCTGTCCTCAATAGTTGTATAATAAATTATATATTCCCAATCTGACCTTTCCTAAATTAGTCTGTTGCTGTGATGGTGATGGTTGAGATTCTGGGGATGAAAGGAAAATGACTAGCAGTAAAAATATTGTTTCTCTAGGACACTTATTTCATTTTAAACATTTTAGTGTTGCAGTGTTGGCTTCGGAACAGTTGGCTCAAGCAAAACTTACCAATAATCTTCACTACGTCAGCAACTAAGAGCTTAGTGGAGTTTGAATTTCTGAACAAGGTTTTCTCCTCTCCCTACTACTCTTTCTCTCTGTAGACAATAGCCAAAGATGCTTAGACAAGAATTCTGAGCTCAGTAGAAGCATGGAGAAATGTAATGAAAAACTGACTTTTTTCCTCTTTCTCTTGGTCAGTGTGCTGGAGAAGAGAAACGAGTTGGTACACGCACAGTATTTGTTGGCAATCATCCAGTTTCAGAAACAGAAGCATACATTGCACAAAAATTTTGTGATAATAGAATAGTCTCATCTAAGGTAAGTTGTTTTTAAACTCAATTGATATTCATATAGTGAGCCAGATAATGCACTTACTTTTATTTACGCTTCTGTGGAAGCTGATGCATTTATATATGTGTGCCTGGGTGTGCACTTATACCAATTGTAGACTAATGATGGTAATTATTCCAAAAGGCAGGTTTTTTTAAAAAAGCATCACCTTGTTGTGTTATAGCTGAAAGATCATTTACTTGCCTTCCATTGTGATCCACAGTGCCTGTTGATTGTACATATCACTTGAAGCCTTAAAGTGTGCTAAAAGTAGGAATTATTTACTTGCCCAAAGCTTCCCGAATTGCCCCTAAGTGGGTGGCCTGGGTTGTAAGTAATTTACATTCTTTCTGAGGCTGTTATCTTAGAATAATGTTTGTATCTCTTTCTATTCCACTGCAGAGCTTCTCAAGTACACTCCTCTTTACATTCTGTTCTGTACACTGCTTGAATAGTTAAGGGTTCGATCTCGGTAGCTGTGTTACCATTTGAGTAATCATCTTACAGCATTTGTTGTGTAGTACTAAAGAGTGGCCTGAAAGTCTGAGGACCTGTGTTTAAATCCTGGCCTGTGTGACCAGCTGTGTGACTTTGACCAAATTAATCTCTCAGCCTGAATGTCCCCGTCAGTGAAATGGAGCTGGTGGCCCTTATGTGAAAGTGTTCTTTGTAGTTCCTGGTATCCAGTAGTCATCATTCGACAAGTATTAGTTTCCTATTCTTTACTTTTGGCTGAACAGGTTAGGTGCTAGGTGCTGGAAGACTGAGCCACTGCTATCTCGTACAGTGTGGCACAGATCTTTTTTTTTTTTTTTTTTTTGTCTTTTGTCTTTTGTTGTTGTTGCTATTTCTTGGGCCGCTCCCGCGGCATATGGAGGTTCCCAGGCCAGGGGTTGAATCGGAGCTGTAGCCTCTGGCCTACGCCAGAGCCACAGCAACGCAGGATCCGAGCCACATCTGCGACCTACACCACAGCTCACGGCAACGCCGGATCGTTGCCACTGAGCAAGGCCAGGGATCGAACCTGCAACCTCATGGTTCCTAGTCGGATTCGTTAACCACTGCGCCACGACGGGAACTCCACAGATCTTGATAATTTTCCTCGCTTCCTCTGCAGCCTGGCAGGGCAGATCTAAAGTTGGTTACAGTTGGTTCACGGCATGTTGGCAAACACTGAGGACCCAAAACACAAAGTCATACCTTTCCTTTACAAACTTAGCACTTTGGGGGTGTTTGTGTGTGTGTATAATAAAACAGTTTATTAGGTCAAAAGACTTTAATAGGTCAAAAAATAGTTTTGTAATGTATTAGCCAGTTTATGGCCCAGCTAAAAATACCAACAATTAACAGCATGTCACAGGTTTGTTCTTCCCAAGTTCATAGAACAGAAGACCATAAGCTAGACCCAGCCAGCTAACTTTCTTACATCTCATAATTAGAATCATCCGGAACCATAGAGGTTGAATAGAGGTGGAAAGAAAATAGCACATATGACTTCAATCAGACCTGCCCCCTTTCTCTTCGTTAATATTTAACATTTTGGTTTTTAAACGTACATATGATTTCTCTTTTGGGTAGTGACGCAGTACAGATTATGCTTAGCTGGAAGCGTAAGTAAAATACGGACAGAATGTGTGAAAACTATATTGCCTAGTGAGGAGTTCTTTTTGCCTATAGAACACTGTGTATATTTGGATAAAATGTCTGCTTCCTGTTTATCTTTAACCTTGTGGCAGAAAATTTATCCTCGGCTAGAAGTTTTCCATACCGTTGCCCAAATTAGTCCTTTTCACTGAAAATTGTGACTCACCCTGTAGTATTCAAGAAAACAACCCATGGTAGTCTTTTGACTCAGACTCATAGGCATTATAGAACTGAAACATCCTAAAAAGTCCTCTTGTTCAACTTGCTGGCTTTCCTTTTTTTTTTTTTTTTTGGTCTTTTTGTCTTTCTCTTTTCTAGGGCCGCTCCTGCGGCATATGGAGGTTCCCAGGCTAGAGTCTAATCGGAGCTGTAGCCACCGGCCTACGCCAGAGCCACAGCAATGTGGGATCTGAGCCGCTTCTGTGACCTATACACCACAGTTCACGGCAACGCCAGATCCTTAACCCACTGAGCAAGGCCGGGGATTGAACCCGTGACCTCATGGCTCCTAGTCGGATTCGTTAACCACTGAGCCAAGACGGGAACCCCTCAACTTGCTGACTTTCCAAATGGAGAAAGCAAACCCCGAATAACTCAGTTAGTGACATGGTCCCGAAGCCGAGTTAGTGATAAAGCCAGGAGCAAAACTGCTTTATAAGGTCTAGAGGCTCTGAATAAAGAGCTGTTTTCACATCTTGCTATTTGGTCTCCTTCAGTTTTCTCTCTCCTTTGGCATCAAGTGAAATATAAAATACTTTCTAGGGAATTACTGTTTCCCATAGTGTTTTATGTAGAAGATGTTAAAGTGACTGCTAATAAAGTGATTTTTCATTGAACTAGTGATAATAGACTTTTCATCTACTAGTGATAATAGATTTGTTGCAATATACCTTGCATTTTTACATTTCAAAGAACATATAAGACTTAGTTAATTCTCAACTCTTTTTATTTTTTTTATCTTTTTAGGGCTGCACCCACAGCATATGGAAGTTCTCAGGCTAGGGGTAGGATTGAAGCTGCAGCTGCTGGCCTACACCACAGCCACAGCAATGCCAGATCTGAGCCACGTCTTTGACCTACACCACAGCTCACGGCAACGCCAGATCCTTTAACCCACTGAGCGAGGCCAGGGATCAAACCTGCGTCTTCATGGATATTAGTTGGATTCTTAACCTGCTAAGCCACAACACAAACTCCCTTTTTTTGTATTTAATAGAATATTTTTCATGTTTTGTCTAGTTTTAGTTTTACCAATAGGCAAAACAATGAAATAGGATATTCTTTTTAAATGCTCAGGATTGCATGAGCAAATAAGACTTGTCTCTGAACAGATTTGCATATACAGTATATATGTATATGTTTAAGAAACCACAGTAAATAAGTGAGCGTTTCTGCAGTGATAGACAAACACATCTCTTCTTTCTCTGTAAATATTTTATATTTACAGTTTGTCTAGTTAACTGCTTATTACCTGATCTATTTTTCATAAATGCTCTAGAGCAGAAAAAGAGGAATCGACCGTATACTAATTTTACAAAAAGAATGAAATCTTAATATAATGAATAGTTTAAGAGAATAGATTATACTGAAGTGATAAAGAGCTTCATTCTTGTAGGCAGAAGACCTAGATTTGAAGGTCAAGCAAGTCATTTAACCTTCCTGTGTCCCAGTTTTCTTATCTGTAAAATGGGGTTATTAACTACTAAAACTCAGAATTCTGATGACGATAAAGTAATCCACAGACAGCATTTAAGCACTGTGCTTGGCATGAAATAAAAATTCAATAGATGGTAGCTAATGTTATGTTTCTTTGGTGATTATTATTATTACTATAGTTCCGAGCAGTACTGTTAACTTCCTCAGTGTCATGTGTTTTGAATTTGTGGAGTGATCTCTCTTAAAAAGAGGCCTTTGGATAGTGTCTGGAGAAAAAGGGTTTCATAGTTTGACTTTCTCTTCCTCACATTGCCTTTTGACTGATTGTATTTGCACCAAAATCTTCTAATTTAAAAAAAAAAAGCATACAATTTATATGTTAGCTGCCTTCCAACTTTGTAGCAAGTGTTGATTTCCTTTCTCAAACATTCAGGATCTCTTAATTAGGTGCTTTTTGCTTATTTGTTTACAAATACCATCAGTGATGTCAGTGTATCACTGGGAATAAGTTCCCTATTAATGCAGGGAACACTGAAGATAAACACTTCGATAAAACTTCGTTTTATTTACTTAAAAAATTAGCATCCTTTTCTCCTTTTGGGAACACAATACTTTCTGTACAAAAAGTTCTCTGTATCCTACTGTAATGCACTCAGCAGGGACCTTTGGGGATCACCAGAATTTTGTGGCTGGTACAGAACTTGGGAATCTTCTTCTGTAGCAAAAGGAGCATTGATTGTATACTGCTAGATCTTTAGGACCTTTAGCCATCATTCTAATCTGTTCTACATGTTTTTTTCCTTTAGAAATCCTGAGCTTTGGAGTTCCTGTTGTGGCTCAATGGGTTATAAACCCAACTGGTATCCATAAGGATTCAGGTTCAATCCCTGGCCTGGTCCAGAGGGCTAAGGATCTGGCTTTGATGTGAGCTATTGTGTAGTTTGCAGACTCAGCTTAGATCCCTCATTGGCTGTGGCTATGGTGTAGGCCAGCAGCTGCAGCTCCAATTTGACCCCTAGCCTGGGAACTTCCATATGCCGCAGGTGCAGCTGCAAACGGGAGAATAAAAAGGTCCTGAGCCTCATCTTGAAGGCCCTTCAGTGGGGTGAGAATCAGGGAGCTCCACCTAAACTCTTTGAAGCTATGCCCAAGGTTAAACTTAGTACTCCTATGTGAAAGAATGTCTTAAAATTTCCATGCTGAAATCACGCTAGCGTTTTACCTCATTTTGAAAGTCAGAACCATCATTAGAATTTATTAGACATGTCTTTGCATCTTATTGAACTCCCTGCAGGTGCCTTTTTAACTGGAGTTATTAAATCCTTTTTTTTTTTTTTTTAGGGCCTCAGCCATGGCATATCGAGGTTCCCAGGGTAGGGGTTGAATCAGAGCTGTAGCCACTGGCCTACGCCACAGCAACACCATATCTGAGCCGTGACTGCGACCTACACCACAGCTCACAGCAACAGCGGATCCTTAACCCACTGAGCGAGGCCACTGATGGAATCTGCATCCTCATGGATCCTAGTCAGATTTGTTTCCACTGAGCCACGGCAGAAACTCCCTAAAGTTATTAAATCCTAATGCAGTAATATTTTGGTAACTCCTTTTGCTGTTCTGAATTTATGGTAGAAAGAGTGACACTTTAAAAAAAAAGAGAGAAAGTGTTGCTTGACATTGGTTGTGAAAATGAAAGCAGACTGCTGTGATGCTCAAAATTGGATTTAACACCTACATCAAGGAGAATTGATGATAAAGTGGATACCGTCATTTAGCAGAGTGAACAGTTGTTCAAGCTAAAGCTCTGCTTATTTACAACTGAGTGCTTATTTACAACTAATCTTAAACTGCAGTTATTTTGTTCCATCACATCTAAATCCCAGTAGTTAGAACAGTCAGTGCTCCCCTTCTGCTAGCTGTTCACAATTGGTTGTTACCTTTGTTACTTTAAATAGTTACTTCTTTGTTTTTAGCTGCTCCCCTTTTTCTCCTGAAATAAAGAAATATTAGAACAAGTTACTTGGAGCTTTTGCTTCCCTATCAGCATTTTTAAGGCTAAATTGGAAAATTGTTGGACTTTGGGTAAAAACAAGTAATGTTCTAAAGCTTCCTTTTGTTTAAATATTTCAATTGAATAGACTCTCAAACTAGATTCACTTCAGCCTCCCTCCTTTAAATTAGGAAAGTTATTTATCAAAGTTGTAAGATTTTGATTTCAATTTAAATTAAGTGGTAGATATGTCGGGGAGTGACTCACGTTTTTTTCACATTAGAGGCCACATTTGTGTACCAATTATTTAATTCACTTTGCGTACACTTGGGAAGCTGGTATTTTTCTGTGGAAACTGTCTTTAAACATGTTCTATATGTCAGGTGGTTTTTTTTTTTTTTTTAAGTTTATGGTTGCACATTAAGATTGTATACAAGATCCACTTACTGACTTCTGAGCAAGAGCTTACTTATGACCAAAAAAGTCTCCATTTTCATCATTGTGTATGATACAAATGCTGTAAACATTTTCTTCCTGAGAGTCAGCATTGTTTTGGCTTGGTAGCAACCAAGTCTGAGACTCCACTTTTTAGGTAAACAAAGTCAATTTGAATAACATGGTATGTATATGGCTTTAATTCAGTTTCAGTTTGAATTAGACTTCTCTTAGTCTTCAATGATTTAATGTATGCTATATTGTATTTATATTGTAATAAAGAGATGAGAAGCTTAATCTGGTTTTTATTTTGTAGTTAAAGCAGTTGAGGAAATTGGCCAACACACAGATTTCAATCGAAATTTCTTGTATGCCTTGTACGTATACAACAATGTTCTAGGTGCCTAAAGGAAGCGAACTTATGATAGTTATGATATGCTCCCTGACCTCTTAGTAGTTCATGAGCTGATGAAGGAAGGAAGAGGGCATATAGCAGTAGTTTCCTATAAAGGGAATAAGAGAGCTCCTCAAGGAAGCAGTTCATTTAGTAACTTAAGACAGACACACAGTGGGGGCCTAGTAATGGCAACAGAAGTGTTCCCTTTCCATGTGTTAACACCCCACAGAGGATTCTGACAGCTCCCAGTTTGTTTGTTTAATGAAAAGCCCTTTACCTAAGGAACAAAAGGTCATCAAGACAGAAGCTCAGCTGTTGTTAGCCTGTTGGTGGAGTTTAGTTTGTAGTTTTAGAAACTTGACCTTCAGTTTTCAAGACTGTATGTGCTGATCTGAACTACGGCAGCTTCAGAGTGACTGGATCAGTGGTTTTGACCCCTTTTATTTTTGGTTGTAAGCTGCCTTGGAATCTGAAAACTGTGGACTCTCTTCTCCCAAGTGATGTACATCCACACACAATTATGCACTTCACTTTGAATGGGCTTCCCCAAGGCACTTCTGTGAACCCTAGGGGAAAAACTTTCTAGGCTGGCTGTTGGTTGTAATGTAGCTCTTTCACCAAATATGTTTGCTTCCATGCATCTTCATGTTCTTGGTATTCGCTGAACCTTGGGCCCATATACCTTTTAAAAAAAGAACTTAGTAGTAAATCCCCATCTATTGTATTGTGCTCTGCAACCTCAGCCTTTTCACTCACCTTACCTAATTTAGTGGATATTTTCTCACATGTGGAAACCGTGCAAGTATAAATTTAGATCGTTAGGTTAAGAAACAGTTCTTTCTTTCTAGTTCCCAGTCTTCTTTGCTAAGACATCTAGAAAATCCAGCTTCTTCTGGTGATTTTAAAATGACCTTGTCCTTGAACAGGAGAAAGTCTATGTGATTTGACAGTTGGCTCAAGAGTTTTCTCCTCCTGCTCACGTACAATTTAGCATAGAAACTTTAACCTGTTACCACTTACCAAAGCAGAGGGTGGTATGTTGTTGATTAGAATGAAAGCCCTCTGTTACCCAGATTTATGTGTATGCCTCAGTGGTCACGGAGGTAGGAGACATTGGTGGGGATGGAATTATAGCTGTGATGATGGTCAAGACTGCAGAGGTTAGCTGAGACAAAAGAATTAAATTGTTCATTCATTCATCCAACTAATTTATTGAGTGTCTCTGTCAGGCACTGTGCTAGGTATTGAGGGAAAAGTATAAAAAGATCAACAGTCTACCCTTAGAGAATTCATTGCCTATTGAGAGAGAAATTTTAATTTAAAAAATACATAAGAGTTCCTGTCATAGCTTAGCAGAAACGAATCCGATTAGGAACCATGAGGTTGTGGGTTTGATCCCTGGCCTCGCTCAGTGGGTTAAGGATCTGGCGTTGCCGCGAGCTGTGGTGTAGGTTGCGGACGCGGTTCGGATCCCGCGTTGCTGTGGCTCTGGTGTAGCCTGGCAGCTACAGCTCCGATTAGACCCCTAGCCTGGGAACCTCCATATGCCGTGCGTGTGACCCTCAAAAGACAAAAAATTTAAAAAATAATAAAAAATACATACACACATACAATCATTCACTGAAATGAGTGTTATCAAGTAAATACAGGATGATAGGAGAGCACATAATAGGAAAGCTAATTTAGATCGGGTCAGGGAAAGCAAAGCTGTGGAGTTAGATGGCCCAACTGGAATGATCCAAGTGAAAACTTTATTCCTGAAAAGGGGGTATATATGCTATACCTCTAAGTATATGCTTACCTCCAATGTATGAGGTTTGGGTTTTAACATACTTTCAAAGTGTTGTGATAATTTGCAATCAAGAGTCATTATCATTAGGACTTTTCAAATTTCCTTTCTGATAATCTTTTTTTTTTTTCTTCCTTCCTTACAGTATACACTTTGGAATTTCCTCCCAAAGAATCTGTTTGAACAGTTTAGGAGAATTGCAAATTTTTATTTTCTCATCATTTTCCTTGTACAGGTAAAAAGTTTCCACTAGAAACTTAATTACTTCCAGCAAATTTTCAATCCATTTGTAACCTTAAAATGCCCTGTGATTAAAAAGTTGTTTCAGGGCTTATTATAATAAGACTTTTTAAAGTACTAATGTTATATTTTAAGATATATATGAGTTTATATACTTATAAAGTAGTTCGTTTACTAGAAAACTTATTGAGGCTTTGTTACTATTTTTCAAACTTTCATGAATTACATATTTTTGTTCATCCTAGAGGGGCATGTATTGTGTGCTATTAAATACAATGTTATATATCCAAACTGAAAATAGTTCAAAATAATTGTTTTACTTGTTAAACATTAGTTTCAGTTTAATTGAAAATTTATCACTTACCTTTCTGGCCACTAGTTTTGCTCTTTTTCATTTATTTACTTTAAGGATGAAATCTGGTACATTGATCTGCTTCTCTGTGTTCTTGCTAATGTTTTGTGTTTAAATTTTAGACATTTTAAATTGCATCTTCCATCTTTAAGTCTATAAGCTATTAAAATCTTTCCTTTACCAAAATTACCCCCTGAAAATTTCACTACGTTGAAGGTACTTTTTTTTCTCATTTCTTTTTTTTAAATGAAGCAGAAACATCCCAATAAAATTGCTCGAATTCCTTGTTGATGTTAAATGCTTCTGTTTATTCACTTTGAGGCTTTGAGCAAATGGTACTATAATTCAGTTTATCCTTGCAACTTAAAACCAGTCTGGGTTCACCACCAGTCTGTGGTGAAGAGCCAATTTCAATCTTGAATGATGGGGCATTTCAAAAGGAGCTCCCCCAGATCGATGGTAAGATGTCTTAGAATAGCAAACTGCATAAAAGATTACGCTCACAAGAGTCATTCCAGTTGGTGTGCAGCACATTTCAGTTCAGTTCAGCAAGCACCTACTGTGTGCCAGGCAGTGATCCAGATAACAAAGATTTTAGCAAAGTACAATAAAGATCAAGATATAGTCATTCTACCCAGAAGGAGTTTATGCTATAGCCAAAAAGATAGTCATATATTCATTGAATGTAACAAAAGTCATAAAACTAGCATGAGCAAAATGCTATAGGAGATACAGTGGAAGTTGTATTGTTTTTCTACCCAAGAGAAGTTTGAGAAGACTTAGAATTGAGCCTCGAAGGAGTAGAGAGAGTTTACGTGAAGAATCCAGACTGCTGTCTCAGTCTATGCAAAAGGGCATGGAGCCATGTAAAAGGAAATTGAATTCATGGTCCTCTGCCCTCAAATCCAGTTCTCTTTCAGGATTTCCTCTTCAGCGAATGACAGCAGCATCCACCCAGATACTTGGAAGACATCTTAAATCACCCCTTGCAAGAAATTCCTTAACCAGTCCTACCATTTTTGCTTCGCAAATATCTCTTGGAACTTCTTTCTGTATCTGCTGCTACCACCCTTGTCCAAGCGATTGCTTCTACCTCGATTGCTGCAGGAGCCTCCTAAATGGACTCCCTGCCTCCACTTTTGTTCCCTTCCATTCCATTTTCCACAAAGCAATGAGGAGGACCTTTTCAAAATGTGGTTCTGTTCTTGTGACCTCTCCCTGCCTAAAAGCTTCAGTTATTTCCCACTGTTTGTGAGATAAAGAATGCACTTTAGTCTAGAGAGCCCTGCTGAGTCTGGCCCCCTTCTCCCTCTCCAGCTCCATCTCAACACCACACTCTGTCTTGCCACTGGCTTCCTTCATTTCCTTACAGGGCCACACTCCTTACCATAGAGACTTCGTATACACTTTTCACTGTGCCTGGAAAGCCTTCCCTTCCATCTGATGACCTTCTGTTTACTCTTCAAATCTCAGCTTCTCACTTGTTTTAATGTCTGGTTCTCACTGTAAGCTGCCACCTGTATGAGGGCAGGGACTTTTCTCCATCTTGTTTAAAATAAAGCAGCATCTCTAGGGCCTGACCGATAATAGCACAAAGGCTGACAGAATGGTGCTCAACAAATAGATGGCAAATGAATGGATATATTTCAGTAAAGGGATTAATCCAAGCTAGGATGATAACTAAGCCTAAATTTAGAACTATTTTCTTTAACTGCTATGTGGATTGTTTTCATCTTAATGAAAGTTACTCACCCTGCTACCAGAATATACTTTGACTGCATTTCTGTCTGAAATGTTTGTAGCATGTAAGTGCTGCATATGAGGTAATGTCTTGTTATCATTTTACTTTCGATTTAATTGCTTTACCTAGGTCACAGTAGACACACCAACTAGCCCAGTTACCAGTGGACTTCCACTTTTCTTTGTTATAACTGTTACAGCCATCAAACAGGTAAATTTCTAACTTACAGTTATGCTTGCATTTCAGTCCTGTCTGATTCGAATTTCATTGTCAAAGGCTCTTTTTCACATTTGTATAGAATGGGTATCCTTGATAAATTGAGTTCGTATTTGGTTCTTATTGAAAGTCATTAAAATAATTGTAAAGTGCATCTTTAATTGCTTTGTTCCCTTCTTCCTCAATATTTGTGTGTAGGGGCATATAACCCTAAAGGAGAGTAGGTACAAGGTACAGCTCAGCCAGGAAAATCGAGGTGAATTTTTAAGATTTATTATATTTTTCTTTTTATATTTTTCAATATGCTATGTCTATCTGAAAAAATACCATTTTAGTGGCTTTTTTTTTCTTTTTTGCTACATGCATGGCATGTGGAAGTTCACTGCCCAAGGATCGAACCTGTGCCACAGCAATGACCTAAGCCGCTGCAGCGACAGCACCAGATCCTTAAAATGCCAAACCACAAGAGAGCTCCCCTAGTGGACCTTTTAAATGGTGGTCTGTAATAGAGAACTCAAGCATAACTACTTTAATTTGTTGTCTTTCCCAGTGCTACTGAAGAGGGTGGTTGGTAGAAGAGACTTTTTTATTGTTTTTTTATGAAAGCTGACACCTGCCATGATTTATGATAGTGCCTTTGAAAAATTCCAAATGAAATTGCAAATAGAAACGGAGGTAAAGGGGTAAATTAGCAGTGTTTATCATGTACTGTCACGTTACGAACATAATTAGAGTACTTTAAAAAGTGTCCCAGAGAACCAAATGACAGTTTGCTTAACAGTATTGGGAACATGGTTGCCTCTCCTCTTGGGGTTATCTGGTCTTCTATCTTGACTACCAGGAACTGCAAGGATATTTTATCAAGTGCTTGGTTGCTAAATAAAGACTGTTGGAATGTTATTTCCCTTAGGCTGTTAGGATTATTTTCCCTAACACAGAATTGCTAGTTCCAAGAATGGCCTGTATGGGTTTCAGAAGCTCTTACTGGTCCATTTTATTCTCAGTACTAGTTCATGTTAGGGCCTTTCTTTCCTCACTCACATCACAGAAAGTACCATATGAAGTGATAGCCTAGCATTGCCACAAAGAAGGACAGAATAGGAATGAATATATAGCACCTGAGAAAAAAGGGAATGGTGATGAAGAGATTTTTCTCTAACAGTTGTATTTGAAAAGGTATAATCATTATAAAGAAAAAAACCAGCAAAGTGATGTTAAAAAAAGAAGGATGTCACTCTCAAACAAATGAATATCCTCTACCGTTACTTCTTTTGGCTCAAATTTACTCTAGACCAAAGAAAACCCAAAGAAAAATGAACTCTGATTACTTTTAGCTCTAAAATATGAACACCATTTATATTTTCCTTTTGTCACCAAGTCAGTGGAGAAGGTTAACTGTTGATCTCTAAAACTTAGTATAGATTCTGTTCCAAAATAATCCGACTTGCCTTTTCTAGTCTCTGTCCCTGGGGAAGAAAGGATCACTCCACTAGTCTATTATTGAAGAACATGGCTATATGATTCGGGCTGTAAGAAAATAAAGCCTAGAAAAAATTTTTTTTTCAAATTAAAAATGAGAGAAAATTGGAGTTCCCATTGGGGCTCAGCAGGTTAAGAACCCAACTAGTATCCGTGAGGATATGGGTTCAGTCCCTGGCCTTGCTCAGTGGGTTAAAGATCCAGTGCTGCTGCAACCTACAGCGTGGGTCACAGATGCGGCTTGGATCCTGTGTTGCTGTGGTTGTGGTGTAGGCCTGCAGTTGCAGCTCCGCTTTGACCCCTAGCCCAGGAACTTCCATATGCTGCAGGTGCAGCCCTAAAAAAAAAAAAAGGATTAACTTGAACAAAAGCAGAATTAGAAAAATAAATCATAGTGTTTCACAGTTGAAGAATATTAAGGCTGTAATGCCTGTGTTTTTATTAATACTTATCTATAGAATAGGGGAAACTTTTAATGCAATAAAGCTATTTACCTAAGGGATATTTGGAAAGCGTATATTAGTTCTTCCTGCAAAAATTTAGTGTTTTCTCTTTAGCATTCTGAGTTGAAATTAATACTCTAAGTATAAATATCTGCTGGTGACTCTTGGAAGGGATTATAGAAACTTATTAACAACTTTACTTCATTATGTAAGCTTGATTATGTCGTTATATTTTTTATCCTTCTTAGGGATATGAGGACTGGCTGAGACACAGAGCAGACAATGAAGTCA
This sequence comes from Phacochoerus africanus, assembly GCF_016906955.1. Classification (NCBI taxonomy): domain Eukaryota; kingdom Metazoa; phylum Chordata; class Mammalia; order Artiodactyla; family Suidae; genus Phacochoerus; species Phacochoerus africanus. Next base: position 118,565,802 of record NC_062560.1, on the reverse strand, counting down.
ACAAGAGCACTGTTTACATTATTGAAAATGCAAAACGAGTAAGAAAAGAAAGTGAAAAAATCAAGGTATTAAGTTTTATAGTTCATATTTTTTTAATTAATAAGAAAACATTTTAAAAGGTACAGTTCAGTGGCACTTTGTACATTCACAGTACTGTGCCCATCAACACTTTCTAGTTACAGAACATTTCACCACCCCAAAAGGGGAAACCCTTATGGCTGTTAAGTAGTCGTGCTGCATTCCTCCTTCACCCAGGCCCTGGCAACCACTCACCTTTTGTCCCTGTGGGTTTACCTAGTCTAGATATTTCTTTTTTTTTTTTTTCTTTTTTTGGGGGGTCCATACCTGCAGCATGTGGAAGTTCCCTGGCTGGGGGCTGAATCAGATCTGCAGCTGTCAGCCTGTGCCAGAGCCACAGCAATGTGGGACCCAAGCTACGTCTAGGACTTACACCACAACTCATGGCAACGCCAGATCCTTAACCCACTGAGCAAGGCCAGGAATTGAACCCTAGTCCTCATGGATACTAGTTGGGTTCATTACTGCTGAGCCACAACTGGAACTCCTTATTATAGATATTTCATGTAAGTGGAATCATACACTATGTGGCCTTTATTTATGTCTGACTTCTCTCACTTATTGTTATAATCTTGAGGTTCATGTTGTGGCATGTATCGGTACCTCATTCTTTTTTATGATTGAATAATACTGCATCAGATGGCTATACCACATTTTGTTTATCCATTCATCAATTGATGGACATGTGGCTTGTTTCCACCTTTTATATCCACCAGCAGTGTATGATAGCTCCAAAGTACTGTTATTTTGTTCGAGTTCTGTGAAAAATGTCCTTGGTAATTTGATAGGGATTGCATTGAATCTGTAGATTGCCTTAGGTAGTATAGTCATTTTGGTAATATTAAATAACTCTTCCAATCCACACGCATGGTATATCTTTCCATCTCTTTGTGTCATCTTTGATTTCTTTCATCAGGGTCTTATAGTTTTCAGAGTACAGGTCTTTTGTCTCTTTAGGTAGGTTTACTCCTAGGTATTTTATTCTTTTGGATGCGATGATAAACGGGATTGCTTCCCTAATTTCTTTTTCTGCTCTTTCATTCTTAGTATATAGAAATGCCATCGATTTCTGTGTATTGATTTTGTATCCTGCGACTTTGCCAAATTCGTGGATGAGCTCTAACAGTTTTCTGGTAGAGTCTTTAGAATTCTCTAGGTATAGTATCATGTCATCTGCAAATAGGGATAGTTTTACTTCTTCCTTTCCAATTTGGATTCCTTTTATTTCTTTTACTTTTCTGATTGCTGTGGCTAGGACTTCCAGAACTATGTTGAAGAGTAATGGCAAGAGCGGACATCCTTGTCTTATTCCTGATCTCAGCGGGAATTCTTTCAGCTTTTCACCATTGAGAATGATGTTCGCTGTGGGTTTGTCATATATGGCCTTTATGATGTTGAGGTAGGTTCCCGTTATGCCCACTTTCTGAAGGGTTTTGGAGTTTGTCAAAGGCTTTTTCTGCGTCTATTGAGAGGATCATATGGTTTTTATTCTTCAGTTTGTTAATGTGGTATATCCCACTGATGGATTTGCAGATATTGAAGAACCTTTGCATCCCTGGGATAAATCCCACTTGATCATGATGTACAATCCCTTTAATGTATTGTTGGATGTGGTTCGCTAGTATTTTGTTGAGGATTTTTGCATCGATGTTCATCAGTGAAATTGGCCTGTCGTTTTCTTTTTTTGTGGGAATCTTTGTCTGGTTTTGGTATCAGGGTGATGGTGGCCTCATAGAATGAGTTTGGGAGTATCCCTTCCTCTGCAATTTTTGGAAATAGTTTCAGAAGGAGAGGTGTCAGCTCTTCTCTAAATGTTTGATAGAATTCGTCTGTGAAGCCATCTGGTCCTGGACTTTTGTTTGTTGGAAGTTTTTAAATCACAATTTCCATTTCAGTTCTTGTGATGGGTCCGTTCATCTTTTCTATTTCATCTTGGTTTAGTCTTGGAAGATTGTACTTTTCTAAGAATTTGTCCATTTCTTCTAGGTTTTCCGTTTTATTGGCATAGAGTTGCATATAGTAGTCTCTTATGATCCTTTCAATTTCTGTGATGTCTGTTGTTACTTCTTTTTCATTTCTAATTTTATTGATTTGAGTCCTCTCTCTTTTTTGCTTGATAAGTCTGGCTAAGGGTTTATCAATTTTGTTGGTCTTTTCAAAGAACCAGCTTTTTGTTTCATTGATCTTTTCTATGGTTTTCTTTGTTTCTAGTTCATTGATTTCTGCTCTGATCTTTATGATTTCTTTCCTTCTACTAACTTTAGGTCTTGTCTGTTCTCTCTCGAGCTGCTTTAGATGTAAAGTTAGGTTGTTTATTTGAGCTTTTTCTTGTTTCCTGAGGTGGGCTTTTATTGCTATAAACTTTCCTCTTAGAAAGGCTTTTGCTGCATCCCATAGGTTTTGGAGTGTCGTATCTTTGTTGTCATCTGCTTCTAGGTATTTTTAATTTCCTCTTTGATTTCTTCAGTGATGCATTGGTTGTTTAGTAGCATGTTGTTGAGTCTCCACATGTTTGTGTTTTTTGCCGTGTTTTTCTTGTTGTTGATTTCCAGTCATATAGCGTTGTGGTCAGAAAAGATGCTTGATATGATTTCAATTTTCTTAAAGTTACCAAGGTTGGATTTGTAGCCCAGGATGGGATCAATCTTAGAGAATGTTCCATGTGCACTTGAGAAGAATGTGTATTCTGTTCCTTTGGATGGAATGTCCTATAAATGTCTATTAAGTCCATCTGGTTTAATGCTTCATTCAGGGCCCGTGTTTCCTTATTGATTTTCTTTTTTTTTTGCTATTTCTTGGGCCGTGCTTGCGGCATATGGAGGTTCCCAGGCTAGAGGTCCAGTCGGAGCTGTAGCCACCAGCCTACGCCAGAGCCACAGCAACCCCAGATCTGAGCCGCCTCTGCAACCTACACCACAGCTCACGGCAACGCCGGATCGTTAACCCACTGAGCAAGGGCAGGGACCAAACCCGCAACCTCATGGTTCCTAGTCGGATTCGTTAACCACTGTGCCACGACGGGAACTCCCTTATTGATTTTCTGTCTGGATGATCTGTCCATTGCTGTGAGTGGGGTGTTAAAGTCCCCCACTATGATTGTGTTATTGTCGATTTGTCCTTTTAAGGTTGTTAGCAGGTGCCTTACATATTGTGCTGAACCCATGTTGGGTGTGTAGATATTTAAAATTGGTATATCTTCTTCTTGGATTGATCCTTTGGTCATTATGTAATGACCTTCTTTGTCCCTGAAAATATTCTTCGTTTTAAAGTGTATTTTGTCTGTTATGAGTATGGCTACTCCAGCTTTCTTTTGATCCCTGTTTGCATGAAATATGTTCTTCCATCCTCTCACTTGCAATTTGTATGTGTTCCTAGAAGTGAAGTGGATCTCTTGAAGACAGCATATATATGGGTCTTGTTTTTCTATCCATTCAGCCAGTCTGTGTCTTTTGGTTGGGGCGTTTAGTCCATTCACATTTAAGGTAATTATTGATATGTATGTTCTTATTGCCGTTTTATTAATTACTTTGGATTTGTTTTTGCTACTCTTTTTTTCTTTCCTTCTTCTCTTGTTCTTTTCTGCCTAGAGAAGTTCCTTTAGTATTTGTCGTAAGGCTGGTTTAGTGTTGCTGAATTCTCTCAGCTTTTGCTTATCTGTGAAGGTTTTGATTTCTCCTTCAAATCTGAATGAGAGCCTTGCTGGGTAGGGTAATCTTGGTTGGAGTTTTTTTCCTTTCATCACGTGAAGTATATCATGCCACTCCCTTCTGGCCTGCAGAGTTTCTGCTGAAAAATCTGCCGATAACCTTATTGGGATTCCCTTGTATGTTACTTGTTTCTTTTCCCTACCTGCTTTCAAGATTTTCTCTTTGTCGTTAATTTTGGTCAGTTTGATTAATATGTGTCTCGGGGTGCTCCTCCTTGAGTTTATTTTATATGGTACTCGTTGTTCTTCCTGGATTTGAGTGAGTGGTTCCTTTCCCATGTTAGGGAAGTTTTCGGCTATTATCTCTCGGAATATTTTTTCTGTCCCCTTCTCTCTCTCTTCTCCATCTGGCACCCCTATAATACAGATGTTGGTGTGTTTTACTTTGTCCCAGAGTTCTCTGAGACTCTCTTCATTTGTTTTCAATCTTTTTTCTCTTTTCTGTTCTGCATCCGTAATTTCCACTCATCTGTCCTCCACCTCGCTTATTTGTTCTTCTGCCTCCCGTATTCTGCTATTAGCTGCTTCTAGTGAATTTTTTATTTCAGTTATTGTATTTTGCATCTCTTCTTGTTTAAGTTTTATATCTTGTATCTCTTTGGTCAGTGTTTCCTGTAAGTTATCCATCTTTGCCTCCAGTTTATTTCCATCATCTTCAGCATCAGCGGTCTAAAGTCTTTTTTTTTGAAGGCTAAGAATCTCCTCCTCTCCTAGCTGTTTTTCTGGGGTTTTTCCTTTCTCCCTCATCTGAGTGACAGTTCTCTGTCTTTTCATTTTTATAGGTGTTTGGTGTGGTGACCTTTTTACAGATAATAGAGTTGTAGCCTCTCTTACTTCTGATGTCTGTCCCCCTGTGGCTGAAGTCGGTATGGGGGGCCTGCTGTAGGCTTCCTGATGGGAGGGGTTGATGCCTGCCCACTGGTAGCTGAAGCCGATTCTAATCCCTCTGGTGGGTGGGGCTTAGTCTCTGGATGGAATTAGAGGCAGCTGTGTGCCTGAGGGGTCTTTAGGTAGCCTGTTTACTGAGGGGTGTGGCTGTGATCCCACCTAGGTTGTTGTTTGCCCTGGGGCTTCTCAGCAGCTGACTGATGGGTGGGGCCAGATTTTCCCAAAATGGGCACCTCCAGAGAAAGGCACACTGCTGAATATTCCTGAGAGCTTTGCTTTCAATGTCCTTCCCTCACAACAAGCCATGTTCACCCCTGCTTTCCCAGGATGTCTTCCAAGAACTGCAGTCAGGGTTTGACCCAGATTCCTATGGAGACTTTGCTTTGCCCTGGGATCCAGTGCACGTGAACATCTGTGTGTGCCTTTTAAGAATGGGGTCTCCGTTTCCCCCCATCCCATGGAGCTTCTGCGCACAAGCCCCACTGGCCTTCAATGCCAGATGCTCTGGGGCTCTTTGTCCCCGTACCAGATCCCCACACATGAAAGTTTGATGTGTGGCTCAGAACTCTCACTCCTGTAGGTGAATCTCTGTGAACCAGTTACAGTCTGTGGGGCTTCCCACCCAGGAGGTATGGGGTTGTTTATATCACGAAGTTGCCCCTTCTACCTCTTTTTTTTTGTCTTTTGTCTTTTGTTGTTGTTGTTGTTGTTGTTGCTATTTCTTGGGCCGCTCCCGCGGCATATGGAGGTTCCCAGGCTAGGGGTCCAATCGGAGCTGTAGCCACTGGCCTATGCCAGAGCCACAGCAACGCGGGATCCGAGCCGCGTCTGCAACCTACACCACAGCTCACGGCAACACCGGATCGTCAACCCACTGAGCAAGGGCAGGGACCGAACCCGCAACCTTATGGTTCCTAGTCGGATTCGTTAACCACTGCGCCACGACGGGAACTCCCCCTTCTACCTCTTGATGTGGCGGCCTCTTTGTCTTCTGGAGTAGGATATCTTTTTTAAGGTTTCCAGTCCATTTGGGTGAAGAGTGCTCAGCCTTTTGTTGTGAATTTTGTTATTTTTAGGAGAGAAGTTGAGCTCCAGTCCTTCTGTTCCGCCATCTTAATCCCCTGCCTCCCCATTTCTGACTTTTCCATTTGCCTTTTTTGTGTGTGTGGTTTCCATCTTATGCCCAAATTCCTTATCTACTCATGTATGTTGTTTTCCTTTTCTAGTAAATTCTTTAATATCTTAATCATAGCTATTTTTATATACCTGTTTCCTAAATCCAAAATCTAAATTTTTTTTGATAGGTCATTTTTGTCTTGGTTTTGCGTGTCTTATTTTTTTTAATTGAATTTTGGACAGTGTATGCAAAAGAATGCTAGAGACTGAGGTAGATAAACCATATCTGTTCTGAAATGGGCAGGCCTCTTGTGTCAGCTCATTGGTGTTGGGGATGAGTCAGTCTAGTCAGGAGCTGGCTGGCTTTGGGTTTTGCTGTAGCTAGTTGCAGTATACCACTGGACTTTTAAATTCCTGAATTACTGGGGTGCCAAAGAGTCTTTCTCAGTGTTCCTGTTCCATTCTCTGCTTTCAGCAGGTCCTACATTCCTGCGACACGGTGGATGCCTCTCTCTATGCCCTTTTTCCTCCCCCAGCGGTTGATGCTCTTTCTTGTTATTCTTTGCAAGGCTCCTGGTGGGAACAGTGGTTTCCTGGTTCTCCTATCTCAATATTATACAGGTTGTATGTACCTTTGCCTCAGGGTGGAACTTTACTCAACAATCCTCAGCATCCCTTCCCCCAGCCTCCCATGGCAGCTGAACTTTGCCTTTTTTCAGTGCTAGGTCCTCACTGTGAGTGGGTTTCCTCTCCCATCCCCAGTAGCAGATGGCTCTACTTCTCCCTCTCCTCTAGTGGTAGGTACATTTCCCTGAGGCTGTGCCAGGGAGGATTTCTTGCCTTTCTCTTAGACGCAGATGGTTTCTGCCTCATATGAGAGAAGGGGTCCACAGTTCTGGCATGTTTTGTGTCGGTTCCTCTGCAGCAGTCCTCCACAACCTGTGCCAGTGAGGAAGGCTCTTTTAGACTTCTTATCCTCATGCTTTCTCATGAGCACCCAATGGATTCCTAGCGAGAAGAACTGGGCTCATGGTCTCCTCTTTTCTCTCAGCCTTGCAGAGATTCCACACTGGCACGTTTGCCCCACCAAGCCTTTTACAATTGGTTAAAAATCTAGTTATTTTCTTCTTGGGGGCATTGTTATGGCAGCAGTCTCTTCCTCTGGTGCTGTCAGTTGTGAAACAGTTTATTCTGTCTCTCCTCAGAGTGACTTTGCACCCTTCAAAATTCAGTTTACTTGCTTGCCCTACAACCTCAGCTCACCGATGAACTGAAAAAATTATGATTCTGTTGATTACGTGGCTGTTTCTAATATTTATGACGAGGGATAGTAATGTTCTCTTGTGGTTTTGTACATACTAAGTGGAAGCAGAACTCTGGAGTTGATTACCTAACGGAACCGTGTTGTTACCTTTCTTAAAGGCAGTCCTGTCTCCCCATCATCGTCGTGTTGTTCTTCCGGATGAGGCCTAAACTCCTGAGTCTGACCCGTCAAGCCTTTTGTGATCTGGTCCCTGTCCATCTTACCAGCCTTAACTTGCACCCCAGGGGCGCAGACCTTTATACATCCGAGCAAATTGTAAATGTAGAAGAAATGCTGTCTGTGTGTTTTCTTTACCGGTGCCGGGAAATCATGTTCTGTCCTTTGTTTCCTTCTTCTAAGATGCATTTGTATTTTGTTTGTTATTTTTCTTCTGTGTGCCTAAGCATAGATTGTGGTTTTATGTCAGCAACATGAGTGTTTATGTATGTGAGGAAAGAAAGATCCAAGAAAATAAAATATTACTCACAAATTAGATCCATTACTGATGCTGTTGCTCTTGGCTACTGACTAAGATTGGCAAAGAAAATAAAATTGATCCTGAATAAATCTTGAAGTCCTGATCTTTAACTGCCAAATCATGTAGCATATGGAAGGCAGGCATATCATTTATTCAGCGTTTCACAACCAGTGTGTCCAAGTTGGTGAGCCAGACAGACTCCCTCCTAAAGTGGGTTGTCTTCTATCAGCAGCAGCCTCCTTCCTCCCTTTATCCGGAGGTGCCGTACCAAAGTGTTACTTAACATTTCCTATATGTGCCATGGCGTAAAAAATTTGGGGATGCACTGGACTGAATAATTTCTTACAGCCTTCAAAAAAATTTTTTATGACTCTTCATAAGGTGGAAGTAAAGTTGTTGCAGAGTATTAGTAATAATTATAATCAACAACTATCAATCAGATGGTGAATATGTGCCAGATACTTTGCAAAACACTTTACCTATATCCTCATTTCATACTCAAAGCAATTCGACGAGGTAGTTGCAATCATCAAAGACACTTCACCCAAGGTCATATAGTTAAGTGATAGAGCTAGGACATAAAGTCAAGTTCTAAAGATCTATGTTTTAATCATTATGATTTATTTCCTACATTATTAAATTATGCACTAGAAATGGTTCGCAATTTCATCTCTCATGTTTTTCCTCTACTTGGGCTTTGGGTACTTGTTTTTGTTTTGTTTTGTTTTGATCATGGTGATGTTTATTTATTTATTGTCTTTTTGCCATTTTCTTGGGCCGCTTTCACGGCATATGGAGGTTCCCAGGCTAGGGGTCGAATCAGAGCTGTAGCTGCCAGCCTACGCCAGAGCCACAGCAACGCAGGATCCAAGCTGCGTCTGCAACCTACACCACAGCACACGGCAATGCCGGATCCTTAACCCACTGAGCGAGGCCAGGGATCGAACCCGCACCCTCATGGTTCCTAGTCGGATTCGCTAACCACTGCGCCACGATGGGAACTCCAGCTTTGGGTACTTGTTGAGCGCAGACAAACTGTTGGAAAATGACCTAATTGAAAAAAAGTTTTTTTCAAATGTTGTGGTTAAAACAAATGTCTCTCTAAATAAGTGAGATTTTCTGAGCACCGAAGAAAGAACTGTCACCCCAATAAATAGCTGTTATCACATGCAAGGCAAAGCATTTTGAAATATTTATCCATGATGCCAAGTGATAATATAGCTGCCCAGTGTTAAAGTGCTGAAGTTAAGATGTGTAGATTTTCTTGATTCATTCATGAAGTGATAATGGTCATTCTCTTATCAAACACCAATGCCAGGAAAACATCAGAAAGAAAAGAGTCCCTGGGTGCTGAAATAATTTATTACAGATTAAAATGCAGTACTGAGGTAACCTGAAAGCATTATAACTTCTTGTGACCTTAAAGAGGATTCTGAATGTTGGGTAATATTCTTTCATCCCCTTTCACATGGTATAGGATGCTGAAATGTTCTGACCCCCCAGAGAGGGGAGAGGTCTCTTGCTACTGTTTTACTTTAGTTTGAGGTATGCTAAATGCTTTGTTTGGAATTAAGCATATTTATATTTATTTGTCTCTCTGTACTAGGTTGGTGATGTAGTAGAAGTACAGGCAGATGAAACCTTTCCCTGTGATCTTATTCTTCTATCATCCTGCACAATCGATGGGACCTGTTATGTGACTACAGCAAGTCTTGATGGGGAATCCAATTGCAAGGTAATGGAGACTCAACTAACCTTTTGCCTGAACATTTTGAGCTCAGGGTAGTTAATCGTAAAATACTCCTTCCCACTGCTCCCTAATCTTTTATCTTATTTTTCCCTATTTCTGTAAGTTTTATATTGGAAGATAGCTTTCATAGAATTGTCTTTGAATTTCTAAGCAAATACTCAACTTTAGGGGGAAAGGGTGGTGTTGGGTGGGGAAATCCACACCCCGTATAGTTGGCGCCACATTTTTTACAGCACTGTGTACATTTAATATTGACATTAACCCATTCAGTATTTTATTTAGGCTTCTAAAAATGAGAGTAGTCATAGGCTGAAACTATGTAACTATAAAAATAATTTCACCCTACGGTACTCAACTTTATAGTTTGATTTTTTTTTTTGTCTTTTTGCCATTTCTTGAGTTGCTCCCGTGGCATATGGAGATTCCCAGGCTAGGGGTCTAATCGGAGTTGTAGCCACCAGCCTACGCCAGAGCCACAGCAACGCGGGATCCGAGCCGTGTCCGCGACCCACACCAGAGCTCACGGCAACGCTGGATCGTTAACCCACTGAGCAAGGGCAGGGACCGAACCCGCAACCTCATGGTTCCTAGTCAGATTCGTTAACCACTGCGCCACGTCGGGAACTCCCTATTTTTATTTTTAAAGTGATGAGTATCTTCTTTTAAATATGTTTATTCCTGGCATATAGAAAATCTAACCTGGAATAGTCTGATTACTTTTTAAAAATACCTTAGGGTGTATTTTGGCAAATATTTGCTTTATTGCAACTAGGAAGAATTACAAATGTGTTAGGGTAAATTTGTTCAAACTGGAGGATAACTTACTTCCCTGGTACTTTCTGGCACAGTCAGTTTTTGGCTATCATTCAGAGCTCCACAGAGCATGAGGATACATCCTCTATATGCTGTCTTTAAGGAGGGGAAATAATGTCCTCGCCTCTTTGTGTATCTTTAAAGGCTTTCCTCGTCTGCGGTTGAGTACCAGGACTCAGTATGTGGAAAGGGGGCTTGAATGCCTGTTAGATAACTAATTTTGTACTTCAAGAGCATGCTGATGAACCAGGCCCATTTAAACTATTCAAAAACAAAGTTATATTTGAGGGAATGTCAGGATAAAAGTTGAGAATTTACCTGAAGATTCTCTAATAGGGGAAAAAGTTGTTTAGAGGGAAAAAAAACATTCAAGTAGTCTCTTTCTCAGTTAAGTTGATCTGGTCAATCAGCTGAAAGTACATAGGCTTTCAAAGTCAGAAGATAGTTTTAAATACAGCTCAGGCAGTTCTCCGAAGACCTTACGACAGCTTTCCCTTCAGCCTAAGTGGTGCAGTCTTTCAGTCTGTGTTAGCCCTTCTTTGATGATTTATAAATGGGTTCGTTGGAGCCTTCCGTAAGTTTTGGGTCAATTAGGTAAGTACATATCATACACTAGTAGACGATTCTAACTGTCTGACCAAAGCAAGACACATCATCTCCCTCCCCCTTACATGGATTGTAGCCACTTGAAGCATTTTCAAAATCATTACTTATGCTATTTGTGTAATGGGGACTATTAGTGATTTTATTCTTTCTGTTGGCAAAATGTTAGCATTCTTATGACCAAAAGAGTTTGTTCAAGCCTTACGTGTATGTTGACATCACCATATAATATTGTGAGCAAAGTAATAGGTCTGAGTTCTGTAAATAGGAGAAAAAAATCAATGCATTAAGTTTTTCATGGAGTTAATTATGTGCATGCTGCAAATGGAATTCTTTCTGCTGTCAGTATCAAGAAAAGCTTTTAGTTTTCTCATTATCTTTGAAATCCCCTCTCAGCATAGCAAGAGTTATGTTTCTAATTATTCGTAACATATTTTAAGAATAATACCATAAAATGTATGTAGTAGGAAATGTGCATCAATATTTGTGTTTTTCTGCCAAAGCCTCTTACTAACAATATATAGGGTTCCTGAAATCAGGTGGATGTACGATTACTTTTTTTTTTTCTTCTGCTTTCACCTAGACACATTATGCAGTACGTGACACCATTGAACTGTGTACAGCCGAATCCATTGATACCCTCAGAGCAGCCATTGAATGTGAACAGCCTCAGCCTGACCTCTACAAGTAAGAATTACCTGGTTTCATTTTACTGCTGTCTGATGGCTTTGCTTCTCTTTGCCACCAGTATTGCAAAGAAACACCCACCATTTACCAGCCTCCTTTCATTTATGTTTTTATGAGCTATTTCTTTCTTTTGGCAGGCAAATGAATCAAATCATCTTTGTTCGCTACCAGCCTAAGATAAATCATTGTGGGCATAGGCATCTTACCTGCGGTTTTTCTTTTATTATTGTTATTTGTAGACATGTCCGTCCATCAGATATTAAGACTATGTCATCCTGTAAGGGTGATCTGTCAGACTCATGCATTTGCCCAGAGTTAATTAAAACCAAAAAAAACCCCACTTTATGTGTCATCCAGCATTAAAGAGAGGAGGAGATGCAGGGCTATGCTATTTGTAGGCCCTCTGTCCTTTTTTATGAGGATCATGATGAACTGAATGTTGCATATAGGCTATTTCTTGTCCACAGTAAACAATTACCTTGAGGGAGCACTGGGATTGTGTGATTTCCTCTATTTTGCAATTCTTAGGCTTTCTGGAGTGGATTTGCTGATTTCACAGTCGTTGCGGGCTGTCAAAAATTTGTTATTTAATTTTAGGACTGGTTAGTTTGGTTGATTAGAACATGATGTTAATGAGGGTAGAATAATAGGTTTTATCCCCAAGTGGGTCAATTAATTATATTCTGTACCAGTGTTATGGATGGCATCCATTACCCATGCCAGCCATCTTGTTAATGAACGCTGTTGGTCATAAGGGGGGACCAAATGGTTGGATGTGGCTTACAAGAATGCCTGGCAGAAGAAAAACAAAGTATTCATCCTACTAGCAGAAGAATACCCTCCCTCCTTCCTATCATTCCTTTGTTCCTCTTTCCCTTCTTCTATATATACCTTGATAATAGGAACTTAGGATCACAAAGGAAAATAGCTGTTCCCTGCCTTCAGTGAACTCAGTTTGCAAAGGGGATAAGACAGTAAAGGTAGGCTTATAGTATGGTGAGATAATAAAGGTGAGTAAAAGGCCCTTGGAATCACAGAAAAGGGAGTGACTGATTTTGCCTGAGTTAGAGAATAATGTACATCCTTGCATATTTTTAGGGTAACTCCTAAATTTTTCAGTTACCTTAAATAGGAAGGCAATTTTTTTAGTGAAGGAAGGTTATTCCTAATTTCTCTAGACTAGAGTGAGTGTGACTTCAGAATATCTTGTACTTCCACCACCCTAGTGGTCACTTAGGTTGTAATTGCCTGATTTCTAGTCCGTTTGGGGACAAGGAACACATTTTTTTTGCTTGTTAGTGTATCCCCAATACCTAGCATAGCATTGGTACAATTAATACATGATGAATGAATGAGCAGACCTTCATATTTTATGTATATAGTAATAATAGTTCAATTTCTGTGAAAAAATTCTAATGTAAATTATAAAATGCACATAACATCCTCGTTAAGGGTGCTTTAGAACTTTGTACCCTGTTTCTCAGAAGTGCAGATGACCATGTGCATAGCCATGTATCTCATCACTTGAGATCAGTATTAAGATCAGCTGCAAGGGAGTTCCCACTGTGGCACAGTGGGTTATGGATCCCACATTGTCTCTGCAGTGGCTTGGGTCGCTGCAGAGGTACTGGTTCTATCACTGGCTCAGGAACTTTCATATGCTGCTGCAAAACACAGTTTGGAAATTTCCACAGTGGTAATCAGGTGTTCCCTCGCACTAATGCCATGGTCCTCACAGGGTGATCCTGGGTCAGTAGTGTCAGCATCACCTGGGAGCTTGTGGGAAATGCAGGTTCTTACCAGAACCGAAGCTTGAGGATGGGGCCCAGAAATCTGTGGTTTAATACACCCTCCAGAAATTCTAATTATGCTCACATGAAAGAACTATTGAACTAATGGTTTTGAAAAGTTGTATTTTAGCACCATAAACCTTTCTTCACATGAATGTAAAGTAGAAGCCAGTTTTTTATATAAAGTATGAATGAGAAGGGTGTTGTGTGCATGCACGGTGCCACATAGATCTTGAAAATCAATTGAGAGTCTTAGTTTACATTCTTATAATCCATAGTATTTTTTAAATAAGATGAAAATGTTACATACCATATTGGTTCAACATAACTCTTTTTAAAAAGAAATATAATAGGCTTTCATAGTTCATTCAGTCTTATCCCTTTTTGCATTATTTGTGTTTTGATTCATCCCCATATTTGGGGTATCTAAATATTATCAGGATATGGAAGACACATGTGCTATTATGTTCTTTTTGCAGGTTTGTTGGCCGAATCAATATCTATAGTAATAGTCTTGAAGCTGTTGCCAGGTTAGTTTTCCCTTTAATCTGTCCTTTTGGGGAAAGGAATATTTCTCTTTTAAGCCTATTAAAATAGTTAAATACTTTCCTTTATAGAAAGGGATGTAAGGGTGAATAAAGCTGGAGTTGGAGTGACTTAAGTAGCTAACCTTGTCATTGGTAGGGTTGTGCGGCAGTGACTGAGCACAGTGTCCTCGGAGGGGTGGTGGTGTTTGAAGTGCGGCTGAGGTTTTCTAATATTGTAGAGCTCCAGGCATTTTGGCTGATAATTCTCAAATATGTCCTAAGCACTGTGTTTATTGTCCTTGGCTGTGCAGTGCCTAACAATATTAGAAATGTACCTAAAGAACCATGTTTTGGAGTTCCCGTCGTGGCGCAGTGGTGAACGAATCCGACTAGGAACCATGAGGTTGAGGGTTCGATCCCTGGCCTTGCTCAGCGGGTTAACGATCCGGCGTTGCTGTGAGCTGTGGTGTAGGTCACAGATGCAGCTCGGATCCTGCGTTGCTGTGGCTCTGGCGTAGGCTGGCAGCTACAGCTCCGATTAGACCCTTAGCCTGGGAATCTCCATATGCCGCAGAAGCGGCCCAAGAAATGACAAAAAGGAAAAAAAAAAAGAACGGTGTTTTAAGGGAGAGTAATTTAGGGACTAGGCCGTAGATAAAATACTGGGAGAATTAGCTGCTCTCAAGTAAAATGAAAGGCTTAATCGTTTAAATGAAACAACTCACATAAAAAGGGATGTTTTCTTCCCTCTTCTATCATCCAGTTAATTCTCTCAACTTTTCCTCTTGGTCTTTATAGCCAATACTCAAAAGGAACTTAAACACTGGGTACCCAAAGATCCCTTAATGTGTACTTTCCCAGTTTTTTTACTGTCATCCCTTCTTTCTGTTTCTTGCTGTCTGCTGCTCTGTCCTGTTCTTGTCTTGCTGTCTATGACTCATAATCCTTTTATCTCTGTGCATCTCTTTACCTCTGTGTGTTGCTGGCTGCTCTGGTACTGTGTGTACTTCCATCTGTGCTGTACCCTCAAGTAACTTCAGAGGGAAGGCTCTTTCAGCTCGTCCTGTTAGTAAGCATATAAGTAGACAGATATATTCTGAACCTTTTGGAGATAGATGTGTGTGAGGGCAGAATATGTCCCCAAAGTTGGTGGTATTATTTGTTGGGCTGTTTGGATAAGTTGTGTTCATTTTTTATTTAGGTCTTTGGGACCTGAAAATCTCTTGTTGAAAGGAGCTACGCTAAAAAATACCAAGAAGATATATGGTGACCACTTTTTAAGATATACTTATTAAAAATATGCGTTTTAAAGCCTGTTTTAAATTCTGCAGTTGAAAATTGAACATGGCATTTAATTGCCATTTAATCTATTTTTAGGTGTTGGGAATTTGTAAGATAATAAAATAACTCGAAGTATGACAAACTGTGCAGAACTAAAATCACACTATGGGGGGGAGAAAGAAAATTATACTATAAATGATATATCAGGTGGTGAATAGAAGAGAGTTTAGAACTTCTGCTTTTATAGACTGAAAAGATTGGTAAATCCAACTGAGTGGGTAGTTGATTGGCCATCTCATTTGTAACCTAGTTTTCACTGTGTTGTTATTCCTTAGGAGTTGCTGTTTACACTGGAATGGAAACCAAAATGGCATTGAACTACCAAGGGAAATCTCAGAAACGTTCTGCTGTTGAAAAGTTAGTGTGCACCACAATTTCTTTAGTTGTTATTGAACTGAAATTGTTACTTCTCGGTATTTCCAAATAACAACCAACCACAAGAAAAAACAGTACCAATTGTAATAATGCCACCATTTTGAGCACTTTTTATGTTCCAGAAACTGCTCAGAGATTCGTATGTCTTACTGGTTTAATTCTCCGAGAGACTCGAGTGATTCCTGTTAGCCTGTCCACTTTACAGATAAATCGTCGTAGAGATGATAAGTGATCTACCTAAGCTCACTTAGCTACTCAAGGGCAGAGTTTAATTGAAATATAAATTTCTGGAGTTCCCGTCGTGGCGCAGTGGTTAACAAATCTGACTAGGAACCATGAAGTTGTGGGTTTGATCCCTAGCCTCGCTCAGTGGGTTAAGGATCCAGCGTTGCCATGAGCATGTGGTGTAGGTCACAGACGTGGCTTGAATCCCGTGTGGCTGTGGCTGTGGTGTAGGCCGGTGGCTACAGCTCTGATTAGACCCCTAGCCTGGGAACCTCCATATGCCACGGGAGTGGCCCTAGAAAAGGCAAAAAAAAGACAAAAAAAGAAATGAAAATTTTTCTCTTTTGCTGCTGGATAATAGTTTGGGGTCCTCTAGTTACTATATGTAAAGAGGTACAACACAGATAATGGTCTCCTGGCAAATATTGAAGGGGTACCTGACATGCCTTAAGCCAAGGTGCCACTGGCATGGACCTCACCCTACTGTTGGCCGGGGTAGGTAGTATATCAGTGACACCTCTCTGTAGCTCTGCTTTCAAAGTCGAAGAATCGACATTAAGCTTCAAAAGTTCACATTTGCTCTTTTACCCTCTATTCTAAACTTTTAGGACTCAGGGAAATGGAAACAGTCTGCTCCTTCTATAAGGGTTTATGGGGGGGGGGGGTGTGCGCAGGCATGCACGCACATGCATGCCTGCACTGTCATTTTATAGGATCCTTTCTAAAGGTGTGTTAAACTAGTCAGCCAAAAATAAAATAAACCAGTTAGCCATTGCACTTTCGGGAGCATTGGTGACCAACAAACTGGTCAGATGGTCAGGGCTGGCTTTTCTGTTTTACAACTCAAGAGTAACATTTCAGCAATGATAACTGAGGTCATCCATTCAGGTTTGTGCTATGGTTACACATCGCACACAGGAGAAGCTTTAATTATACCTGGTTGATATCTTAAGTAATTAGATGTTTTTTAAATCTATAATATCTTATTTTTCAGATCCATTAATGCCTTCCTGATTGTGTATTTATTTATCTTACTGACCAAAGCTGCAGTATGCACTACTCTAAAATATGTTTGGCAAAGCACCCCATATAATGATGAACCTTGGTATAATCAAAAGACCCAGAAAGAGCGGGAAACTTTAAAGGTAATTTATTTTTTGTTAAAAATTTTAACTAGCACATCGTGACAGAGCCACCTTTTATTGAAATGCTGCTCGGATAATACTGTCTTTCGATTTGGGTTTTGTCTTGGTTGTATGGTAGCCCTAAGCCATTAACTGTTTAAGAAGTGTTAGAGTTTTTGTTTTTGTTTCTAACCCTAAGCATCTATCTTTGTTTTTTAACTCTTCGGTTAAGAGTTTTAAGCAATTGGCCAAGGTCTGGCATGTTATTTATTATATTATGGGCTTTTCATATGTTAAGGAACATAATGTATACCTACATAAACACTTTGATCCTGCATTCATATCTGGGGGTGGGAGGAGCAGAGAAATTAAGGAAGTGAAAAATGTTAAGTCAAGGTGCATATACTGAAGAATAGTGACAGAATTCAGGGTGTTTTAAATGTTGATTTCACATACTGTGATACTCATTTTGACCAATGATATAATGTCATTGGAAAGTTTCCTTTTTATGATAGGAGCAGCGCTTTAAGCTTTGAAATTAAAAGATAAAATGTTTAGATGAAAGTTAACATTTAATTAGCATGAACTGTTTCTTTTGTTTTAGGTTTTGAAAATGTTCACCGACTTCCTGTCATTTATGGTTCTATTCAACTTTATCATTCCTGTGTCCATGTATGTCACAGTAGAAATGCAAAAATTCTTGGGCTCCTTCTTCATTTCATGGGACAAGGACTTTTATGATGAAGAAATTAATGAAGGAGCCCTGGTTAACACATCAGACCTTAATGAAGAACTTGGTCAGGTTAGAACTTATTTTTACTTAAAATAAGTTGACATTGAAAATACCTTTTCTTATAGTCTGAACTACCAACATATGTGACCGTTTCACATTTGGAAATGTGATTCAACAAAAATTCCTTTATGCCGGCATGTAATGAAGTCAAGCAAAGTTGTTAGAGTTGTAGCATCAGTTATTTTGCTGACATTTTCGAGAAGGACCTCGATTTCTGTATTAAAATTTGAATGTTACGGAAATTCATTTTAAAACTCACCTGGTGGTGGTATTGCTTTGGAAAAGGTAGTCTTCATCACCATTTATAATCATTTAGGGATAGAATATGAGGTAGTGTAAGTAAAGCTATTTTATAAATGCATTTTGTTCCATAAACAAAATTGACCAAAGTTGTCTTATTGACATTTTCTTGGTACATTTCTGATCAGATGAAATATACACGTAGAAGGCAGAGTTGTTTGTTCCAGCGCAAGAATTTAAATGAAGGGAAACTGTGAGGGCATGCACTCCTCTAAATGCTTTTTGCTTCACATACCAATGTAGTTCAGGCTTTGACCTCAACTGCTAACCCAGGTGCATTTGTTTTCAAGTGCAATGCCATCTAGCTGTAATTCTTTAAATAATGATTTCTTTTTTTTTCTTTTCTTTTTTTTTAATTTTTTTAGGGCCACACCTGCGACATATGGAGGTTCCCCGGCTAGGGGTCTAATCAGAGCTATTGCTGCCAGCCTACACCAGAGCCACGCCAGATCTGAGCCGCGTCTGTGACCTACACCACAGCTCACAGCAATGCCAGATCCTTAAGCCACTGAGCAAGGCCAGGGATCGAACCTGCAATCTCATGGTTCCTAGTCGGATTTGTTTCCGTTGCGCCAAGACGGGAACTCCTAAATGATGATTTCTTAAGTGCTTTTATTACCAGTATTGAGAATGTTTTTCCCTTTGTCCGAATTTACTGTTTATCATGTAATGATCTTTGTAAGCTGAGGGGATTTTTTTGGCTTGCATTTAATTCTCTTGATATTTAGAATGTCAAGGCTGTGGAAATGTCATTTCTGTGACTGGGGGATGCAGATTTCATTTAATGGAACTGTGTGACTGGAACAGGGCTTCACACTTATTTTGAATGGTGCCGATTTATATATACTTCAAAATTCTCTTTCTTATTTCAGTCCCCACCTCCTGCTCTCTATTTCTGTTCTTTACACAGCTTTGCCTGGGTCAGAGTCTCCTCTGGACAACTATGGCCACAAGGGTGGAAGGACTCTCCAGTTAGCATTTTATTAAGATCTGACTCTAGGACTCCAGAATCCCACAGAGACACTGAGTCACTAAAGTACAGAATAAGAAATGGATGAACGAATGTTTTTCTCTTGAGAGTGTTCCCAGAAGTTTCTTTTGTAGGTGACTTCAGCTGCCACAGCTGACCTCAGCCTTTTTAAACCAGAAGTTTTCATCCAGGGACAAAGCTGTCTAGGTAGAACTACTCTAGTCCCAGTAAAAGGCATTAACCTGCACCATTTTTTTCCACACACAAAAAATTGAGTTATAGCCACCTCTGGTGAACTTTTTCCCAGTAGCTGATTTAGTTGAACAGGTCTGCCTGTTCTAGATCAGTTGCCTGGCTGTATGGATTTACCTAACCAAGGATGAACATGGCTAGCCCCAGGCTACTGTAGATAGAACAGCCACCATTCCACATGTGGCAACTAATTCTTAGCCAAGACAGTCCAGGATATCCAGGCCAGATCTCCACCTCAGGAGATCTCATACTTACCTGTGGGAGCATAGTCTTGGCCCTATCATCTAGACTGTTTTTTTACACTGCAGAAAGTAAAGTAGAGCTTTGGGTAATGATCTGCTAAATTTGATCAGTGAGAAGAAATTGCAAGAGTTCCCGCTGTGGCAAAGTGGGTTAAGGATCCAGCATTGCCACATCTGTGGCTCAGGTTCCATCCCTTGCCTGGGAACTTTTACATGCCATGGGTAAAGACACCCCCCCCCCAAAAAAAAAGAAAGAAAAACTATAGTTTTAATTTCAGCCACCACTTTTCCCCCACCAAAACCTGCTTTTCTGGGTGTGATTGCCATCAAATCACTAAGATAATAGACCACCACTTTAATTTATACGGTGTAAAAACAACTTGCCATCATGATCAATTTATATGTGTAGAAACTACCTGAATGAAAATGCAAAGAAAGTCTTGAAGTGGTTTCTTAGGCCATTTAGCATTCAGTGGACCATTACACACAAAATTAAGTATAACCAGTTTTCTCCTTAATGAGTCATAATTTAAGATCTGTAGGGCTTTTATTTTACCTAAAATCAGTCAGTGTAATTAGTTCCCATCACTACCATCACAAACACTTGCTTAACCTCTTTCAAAGTGATCCACATTGGTATTAAGTAAAAAATAGGAAGATATGTTTAGGACACTGTTTATGTTTGACTTGAAAACAAAAAGAAGTAGACTGCTCAACTCAGTTGGGAAAAAATGGGCTCTTGTTATGATCAGACATTTATCCTTTGGACAACCAAATGGTTTCAACCCATCCTGAAAAAATTGTGGGGATAGCCTCCTCTTTCATGTCCCCTCCCAGTCTTGTAGCTATGCCCATGGTGTGTCTGAGTATATACTCTGATTCCAGTAATTCAGTCCAGTGCTTATGTATTGTATCTTCTGTGTTATCTTAAGATATGTTCTTGGTACTGAGGTTACTCTTACACCCAGCAATGGCAATCAACACCTATATAACACTTTATAATTTACAAACATATTCGGTAATCTTTATAGCTGTGTACAGTAGATTTGATTATTTAAGTCTAATATTTAAAGTTCAGAGAGATGAAGAGATTTTTCCAAGGTCACAAAGTTAGTAGGTGGTAGAGCCATGACTCCAGTCCAGAGGCTTCATTAGGTTAGACTACTTGAAAATTTTCGACCAATTTTTTTTTTTATGGACTCACCCATGGCATAGGGAAGTTCCCAGACCAGGGGTTGAATCTAAGCCACAGCTGCGGCAACGCCTGATCCTTTTAACACACTGCACTGGGCTGGGGATCAAACCCTCACCTCGGCAGCAACCCCAGCCGCTGCAATTAGATCCATAACCTACTGCACCATGGCGGGAACTCCACTGACCAATTTTTATCGTAAAGGTGTTTCATGTGTTCAACCTCTATCTTAGGTTTCTTTCTACCAGCTATCTCACTTGAGACTTTCTGTCTACATGAAGTGATGGCTTTGAGCTTCCTGGTAGAGAGGAGCCTTTCCAGCAACCTGGCTCAACTCTAACACTAAAGAGAAAGAGGCTATTGAGAGTCAGAGGCAAGCAGTACCCTCTCACTCATCAGCCCTCTCTCTCCTATAAATATGAGAATACTTTTTTAATAATAGCCAATCCTCTCCTCCCCTTTTCCTGAGTATAGGGCATGTATTAGATCGGTGGTTTTCAGAGTGTGATCTCACAACCAGCAGCATCGGCATTACCTGGGAACTTACTAGAGATGCACATCATCCAGCTCCACCCCAGAGCTACTGAGTCAGAAACTCTGGGGATAGAGCCCAGCAATATGACTTTTAGCAGGCACCCTCCAAATGAGTGTGATGCAGACTGCAGTTTGATAATTGTAGTTTGTTGGTCTATACCTGAGAACACAGATCCGTACTACACAAATGGTTATACATAGGCAACCAATTGCCCTTTATATTTTTAAAACAATTACCTTGGTCACCTGTAAATGGGTTAATGCTTATCCAAGTGCAGAAAGTGAAACAACCCAGGACAGCCTTCAGGGGAAAGTGAAGGTTAGTAGTTTTGATCAGAAAAAAAGGCCCAAAGAATTTCATTTTAACTGGAAAAAATCTAGATGATACAGGAATAATACCACTTGGATTAATTTAAAGAGAGAATTCAAACTTGGCTGGTTCACAGGAAAAAAAAAAAAAAGAAGATTGGAATGCTATATTTGTGCCAGTACTGCTACTGTGAAAAGCTTTGAAAAATAATTAGAAAGCAACTACTGCTACAGTTCATCTTTTTCTCCCTTACATAATAAAAACCTTAATCTTGTACTTATGCTTGTTCCTGTCAGCCCATAATTTTAACAATTTAAGCATAAATTGCCAAAAAGGAGGGTGAAATTGTGGGTTTCTGAAAGTCTGATGTTATAAATAGAAGAGATAAAAACTGAGATAAAATGGAAGTGCTCAAAATGACTTATTTTACATGGAAAATTTATTTCATAGCCTTTTTTCCATTATTTATGAAATTATACATTAAACTATCACTATAAACTTGCTTTTTTTAATTTGGAGACTTTTTTGAGGAGTATCTGAAAATATTCATAGTATGTAGAAAGAAATTTCATTTATGTTTTTATCAGTGTTAACTTACTGTGCCTCATAATTAACTGTTAATATTACTACTTCCCATGTCCATCGGTATTCTGTAACTCTTATGTACATTATATGACACAATGCATTTTACTTTGATCCAGTGTATTCATAGAAAATTTTACTTCTCCAGAAAAATTTTTGTTACATCTCAGTTAATTTAAGTTCCTATCTAATATATTTGTGTGTGTGTCTGTCAGGGGGGCAGGGGGGAGGAATAAGTGATTAGCAAATTGTTTCCCTCCTAGAAAATTGACTTTTCTTACGTTAACTTCTTTATATCAAAACAGGTGAGTGTTAAATGAAGGGGTCTTAGTTTGATAAAATAGCCACATTTTTTCTTCTTGTCAGTCTTCTACCTTTGAGGTCATCTACCTTAGACATGTAATACTGTTCCAGTATCTTTAAAAATACTTGTTCATTTCTGATTCATTTGATAATATTACTTGTTTGTTTGTTTGTTTTTTATCTTTTGGGGGGCCACACCTGTGGCATATGGAGGTTCCCAGGCTAGGGGTCGAATCGGAGCTGTAGCTGCCAGCCTACACCACAGCCACAGCAACGCCAGATGTGAGCCGTGTCTGCGTCCTACACCACAGCTCATGGCAACGCTGGATCCTTCACCCACTGAGCAAGGCCAGGGATCGAACCGGCAACCTCATGGTTCCTAGTCGGATTCGTTTCCACTGCACCACAGTGGGAACTCCTGATATTATTACTTGTGTGATTACCTGGCATTTGACAAGTTCTTTAGAAAAGATGATTTCAGTGGGTATGAAAATATCCCTGTCTTATAACTAACTAAAAATTAATCACACTGAAGAAAGTAAGAATGCATGTTTCTGTTCTTGTTTTCAGGTGGATTATGTATTTACAGATAAAACCGGAACACTCACTGAAAACAGCATGGAATTCATTGAATGCTGCATAGATGGGCATAAATATAAAGGTGTAACTCAGGAGGCTGATGGACTTTCTCAAACTGATGGACCCTTACCGTATTTTGACAAAGCAGATAAGGTGGCATTTTCTGTGTTACCATTTACCTTGAGAAGTTAATTTACATAGGCATATGTTAAGGTAGTAGAAACAAAGACTTTGAGCACGTGACATGGCCTGTTGAATAACCCTAGGATATGTTAGCTGAGAACCAGGCATGTGGTTAGGTACTAGGAGAGATATATAGCTCATTTGAGTATTAAGAATTTGTAAATTTCTGCTGTGCAGTTTGCTGGAGGTTATAACATTCTATCACATTAATAACTTTTCTCTGTTCATTGACTAGTTATGAAGTGATTAAAGTGAAAATAATATAGTCATTTTTCTGTTACTGTTCAACAGAATCGAGAAGAGCTCTTTCTGCGTGCCTTGTGTTTATGTCATACTGTGGAAATTAAAACAAATGATGCTGTTGATGGAGCTACTGAATCAGCCGAATTAACCTATATGTCCTCTTCACCAGATGAAATAGCTTTGGTCAAGGGAGCTAAAAAGTAAGGACATATGTTAGAGGGATGATTTCAAAAGATACAGTGGTGTGCCTTTAGTTAATATGGTATTTTTCACTTCAGAATTTAAGGAAGTGGATCTCATGTTGTGTTCTAACCACAAACAATAAAAAAAAAAAAGGACACAAAGAAACTAAAAAATACCAGAATATGTCTCTTACCTTGACTGTGGTAATGGTATCACAGACATATGCATGTGTCCAAACTCATCATAGTGAACAAATTTGCGGTTCTCTATCAGTTAGACCTCAAAAATACCGGGGGTTTTTATGGTTGTTGTTGTTTGTTTGTTTTTATGGGTGCACCCACAGCATAAGTTCCCAGGCCAGGGATTGAATCTGAGCCTCACTTGCAGCCTACGCCACAGCTGCAGCAACACCATATCTTTAACCCACTGTGCTACAGCAGGAACTCCAATAAGGCTGTTTTAAAACCCAGAAATAGGAGTTCCTGTAGTGGCTCAGTGGTAACGAACCCAACTAGTATATCCTTGACGTTACAGGTTTGATCCCTGGCCTCCCTCAGCAGGTTAAGGAACCGAGCTGTGCTGTAGGTCGCAGATGTGCCTTGGTTCTGGTATTGCCATGTCTGTGGCATAGGCTGGCAGCTGCAGCTCCAATTATACCCCTAGCCTGAGAGCTTCCATATGCCATGGGTACAGTCCTAAAAAAAAAGTAGAATAAAACCCAGAAATAAGTTGCAGAAAAATACATTAGCATTTTTCAAGAATAAAAGAAGTTAAACCTTTCTTTCACTTCTCCTGAGAAAGAGAAATCACAAAAGGATAGGAATTTTTTTTTTTCTCTATTTTCTTCAATAACCTTATCTTGTAAGTGTCCTTATTCTTTATAAGGAGCCAAACTACTTTATCCAAAAGTTTGAAAAAATTCCCAGACCTGACCAATTAATACCAAAGAGAAACTAGAAATGCATAGATGTAACTTGCATTACTATATTCGTATTCCAGCCAGAAATCCAGATGTTTGTATTAAGTTTTGGAAATCATGTAACAGTGGCCACTTTTTGTGTAATACACGTCATTTCTGAAGTGCTCCCAGCAATTTTGATATCATTTGGTAACTGAAAGTCCTGTTTTATCCTTGAGGCCCAGGATGATTTAGTGGCTAAAAGGTCACCCCATGTGTTAGCCACAGAATTGACATTACAAATTGCCTCTTTCTTGGTTACAAATTTGTCCCTGGGCATTGACTTGCTCTGTGCCATCATCTCAGCAAGTAAAAGAAAGTTATAGATTGAGATCTTATGAAAGAGAAGAAAATGGTAAGTATGAATAACCCCAGTGCAAGGGAAAATTAATCATTCTTTAGAGATACACAAAGGTCTTTTTTATTGTTGTTGACAGGTATGGGTTCACATTTGTAGGAATTCGGAATGGCCATATGAGAGTAGAAAACCAAAGAAAAGAAATAGAAGAGTAAGTAGCACTGTGTGTTTGATGTTTGTCACTTCCTAACATCACAGTCAACCTTGGATGGATTTCGAAAGGACATCAAAGGAAACTGTTTACATCTCTAACTGTGGGACTCGGTCTCCCAGTTCAGAGTTTTATGTAAATGTAGTTAGAGTAGAAGACATTTTTCGTAGAATGGCAGAAACTAGCATTTGAGGTGTAAATGATTCCAATTTTGTTCACATACAGGTCCAGTAGCCTCAGTGAGAGTCTGCCTGGACCTTTTTTTTTGAATTTTAGATGCCATTTCAGGTCTCCAACGCATGTTGCAAGAAAAATCAGTGAACATGCATGAATCCTGCTGACCAGAACCCAGCCAATCATTTTGGGCTTGCAGACCCGGCCAGTCAGGTCAGCTTTAGTGGCAGAAGCCTTCTCTTGTTCTAGATGCTTAGGTGTGAGCCTCAGGCCAGAACTCTGATGCAGCAGTTTTGCTGCAGAGACCCCAACAAACAAAGCTACCTTGGTCTAGTAACAGATTTTAATTAGGCTCTGTGATTAATTTGAATTCCTTCATCTGAACTTGAAAGGTAATTATCTTCTCTGACTTCCGTTCTGACCCCTAGCATCTCCTGAGACCCATGTCAAAACCCTATAACATTTGTAAATGTGCTTAGGGAATTTGCCCTTCTGGGAAGGAATGTTCAAAAGCCAGAGAAAGGCTCTTTGGCCCGATTGCCAAGGCCAAGAGTCATTGTCAAAGTCCAGATAGAGCCGGTTCACAACAGTGCCCCCATCTGGTCAGCAACAAATGAGATACTACATGTCAATGTCTTACACACACGCATCCTAAAAACCAGTGACCTGCTCGTTTCCGTCAAAGACAGTCACTGTAGTAAAATTTTTTTGGTCAAATACTTGTATCCAAGTTATTTATTTTCAAGAAAGCATTTCCTCACACTTTTTCTAGTAACTCTTACGTTTCTTCATCCCATCATCTGATGAATAGTTCAGCCATTCACATATAAATCTGATCATGTCATTCTACCGTTTATACCTTTCGGTGGATTTCTTTTGCCCTTAGAATAAAATCCAAAAACTCTGAAATGTTCTCAGGTCCCAGTCCCTGCGTGCCTCTCCTGCTACTTCCCTGTCAACTAGATTTCAAGCCTTACGTGAACTGCTTTAAGTGCCCCCATGGGCCATGTGCTCTCATGTTGGTGCTTTTGCACAGGTGCTTCTCTGTTCTCAGAATGCCATGATACCGTTTCTTCATCACAGCACTCCTGCAAAACACAGCTCAGATGCAACCTCTTCCAGGAAGCCTTCCTTCGGATGTCTTCCTTTATTACTGTATTTGGAAGACTAGGGGATTGTCATCTCATTACGCTTTGCCTTCCTTAACACACGATAAGCCCCTTAAGGGAAGGGTCTTGGGCAGATTCATGTCTGTTCTCCAGCATCAATCACTGTGCCTGAGGTATAGTAGGAAATAAATAGATGATGAAAATAATTGGCAGGGGGAAAGTATTTCTAGATGCCCTCCAGATATGGCTTGGTAGGACAGCTCTTTGTCCCTCATTCCTATGCAGTCACTCTCTCCTTAGTATTTTAGGTAACATAATGAGAAGATAGAGATACCCCTTAACCAGTGCCGGTATCCTCTGACAGCATGGTCTAGGTGCAGAGAAATTCCAAAGACACAATGGAAAGCAGGCATAGTGCACACAACCAGCAACCCTTAAGAGGAGAGCTCTGTAAATTTAAGATGTTTCCTTTGTGTTTTATTTTTTCCTGTGTGGTTGAGTTATTTCACTTTTCATTTTTTTTTTCTCTTAAAGGTATGAACTTCTTCACACCTTAAATTTTGATTCTGTCCGCCGTCGTATGAGTGTAATTGTGAAGACTCAATCAGGTATACATCTCAAAAACTTGACTTTTTCTCTTTTCCCGTTTGTAGATTTGTGTGTTGATCAACTATTTCCAGAAAGAAAAACATGTCATGTAGTGGTGTATGATGACCTAAAGTCATACAGAGCTTTTGTATATGTCTTTATGTATTTATATGGATACATGCTCAGTTTGCCAGATCGTCAGTGGCAAAACCCCACTGCTGGAAGCTGGTGAGCTAGAGATGATGAAGGGCCAGACTGCTGGGAAAGGGCATGTGATTTTACTCCAGCGCTTTGGGCTCTTTGTTTCACACAGTGAAGAAGCTTGCCCTTTGCAGGGCAACCGGTACCATCATTTCGGGGTTCTCCCATGTCCTTGGGAGGAACCATAGTGGTTGGGATGCCTTCTGCTCAGATTCAACAAAACCCATGAGGTAGCATTCCTACTTCATTTGTTGGCTCTCAGATTCCTCCGTGTGCGTGTGTCTGTAAGTCTCTGGGTGGTTTTTCAAAATATCCTTGATTTGTTTCCTAGTAATTTACTTTTTAGTATTAAGTCTATTGAAAATTTCTTAATATGAGAATAAGAAGATAGATATAGACAGACCCTTGGGTGAATATATCCTACTTTATTTTGTGGTGCAGCTGCAAAGTCATGATATTTCATTGTATGTGCATATGGAATTGGTTTTATGACTTTTAAACACACTGGATATGTGGGAGAAAATGAAAAAAAAACACCTTACATTTGGAATACTTGCTGTTCTTACCCGTTCACATGCACATATGCATTCTTTTGCCAGTGGTGAGGTGTCTGAGGAAGTGGTCTACCATGGGCCTTGACCTCAGAACTACCCTTTTTTAACTTTTTTAAATTAGCATTTTGCTTTTATAAGGATGGAATGTCTTTCTTAATGGTCAGCTGTGTCCACTTTCCTGGGAGCACATGACTGGTCTGTAAAGCTGGACTTGTACTAGCATTCTGTACAGCTCGCCTCAAGTTTCCAGTAAAAACCATCAAGCTACTGTTTTAAAAGCTAACGTGTATAGTCTTTCAAAATGGTTTCATCTTGTTTGAGCTTGAGTTTAGTCCTTGGCATCTGTAGATGCCACATGTGAACTTTAGACCTTGATTGACAACATCCTGAGAGAGAATTCAAATGCAGCTCCTTGACACAAGCACAGTCCTCTGTGACTCATTACAAGGAAGTATGTTTTGACAGAGGTGCATGTTGTAAACTCTACGATATTAGTTGTGTCCGTATTGGTCCTAAAACGTGGTGAATGTTGTCCTGACAGATTAAAGGTCAAGATGTCTCGCTGCATTTAGGTGAGCATTCCAAGGCAGGCTCAGGATACACAGCAGCTGGGTGGGAGACACCGCCTTAATAGCTACGTGTTACTAAGATCCCAGTACCAGAGTTCCCATCGTGACTCAGTGGAAATGCATCTGACTGGCATCCATGAGGACGCAGGTTCAGTCCCTGGCCTTGCTCAGAGGGTTAAGAATCCTGTGTTGCCGTGAGCTGTGGTGTAGGTTACAGACACAGCTCGGATCCCAAGTTGCTATCGCCTGCGGCTGTAGCTCCGATTCGACCCCTAACCTGGGAACCTCCATATGCCACAGGTGTGGCCCTAAACAGACAAAAAAATTTAAAAATCCCAATACCTGTCTTGAAATTCTAAGTCAAGTACTCTTGTTCTTTATTTTAGGAGACATTCTTCTCTTTTGTAAAGGAGCCGACTCAGCAGTTTTCCCCAGGGTGCAAAATCATGAAATTGAGTTAACTAAAGCCCATGTGGAACGTAATGCAATGGTGAGACTATACCTTTCCCCCTAATAGAAAGAGAAATGCTAGAGATGACTACGTTTATGGATTACTATTTTCAAGGACTGTTTAAACGAATTTTAGCTTATTTTGTCATCTTTTTTTGTATTTTTTCTTGATTTTTTAGGGCTGTACCTGCAGCATATGGAAGTTCCCAGGCTAGGGGTTGCATCAGAGTTGCACCTCCAGGCCTACACCAGAGCCACAGCAATGTCAGATCCGAGCCGCGTCTGTGACCTACACCACCACAGCTCATGGCAATGCTGTATCCTTAACCCACTGGGCAAGGCCAGGGAATCGAACCTGCATCCTCATGCATACTAGTCGGGTTCATAACCCACTGAGCCACAACAGGAACTCCCTCCTTATTTTTATATAAAACATCCTATTGCAAGTTTCTGTTTAGAATTTGTAGCTTTTGAAGATTCTTGAAATCTTTATGTTCTCCTTTTTAAATATTTTTTTAATTTTTTTACCCCAAGAGGCATTATTTTTTTTATTCTGAACCTAATTGGGTATTAACCTATTGAATATTATGCAGCGTGTTCTTTTTTTTTCTTTCTTTTTTAACTAAAAATGTGTCTGTTTCTCTTTTGTATGGTAAAGCAAGAGTCTTTAATGGGTGTTTTGTTTTTATTTATTTGGATAAGTCACGCTCTCTTACTTTACTTTTAGGATGGGTATCGGACACTTTGTGTAGCCTTCAAAGAAATTGCTCCAGATGATTATGAAAAAATTAACAGACAACTCATAGAGGCGAAAATGGCCTTACAAGACAGAGAAGAAAAAATGGAAAAGGTTTTTGATGATATTGAGACAAACATGAATTTAATTGGAGCCACTGCAGTGGAAGACAAGTAACTAGAAAATGATATTCTTGTTGTTTTAATGACCAATCATTTAAGATGGTATCTATCCAAATTGATAACTTATTCTCAAATTTTAAAATCTTTGATTCAGCTTTGTGAGTACACCAGATTTTGAACTGTTTGTGGGAATAATTTTTAAGTTAAATATTTGTGGCTTAAGAGAATGAATTTGTCATCTCTGAGGTCTTTTGAATACTTACTAAGCCATGAATTTATGCAGATATTTATGAAAGAGTCTTACTATGTGTAGAAAGCTTTGTGCTAGGGGTATCGTTTGAGTTGGTACCTGGTAGAGTCGGTACAATTTTGACAGACTAGAGCATGATTTTGCATACTTTAAAATAATTTGCTCTAAATAT
This sequence comes from Phacochoerus africanus, assembly GCF_016906955.1. NCBI lineage: Eukaryota > Metazoa > Chordata > Mammalia > Artiodactyla > Suidae > Phacochoerus > Phacochoerus africanus. The sequence goes on along the minus strand of NC_062560.1, from coordinate 118,535,940 downwards.
ACAGGCTGAGCTCTGCTGGGCATGATTATAGGGCTCCAGAATTGATACGCTTGAAAAAATAAGTCTTAGATTCTGTTTTAGGAGTCTTCTAGAAGTTATGAATGCAAACTGTGATGCTTAACCCAAACAAGAATTTGTAAACCTATATTTAGCCAAGTTGGAAAGTATTGGAATTCTAATAGAATTCATTTTTTCTAATTTCATTGTTGTTCTCTGGCCAAAAGGAACACAGAGTATCGTTCTTCTATCCTTGCCTCTCAGAATTATGCTTAAATTCTCTTTCAGAATGGCTGGCTTTCCTATACTTCAAGCTCCTCAGAGATGGGGATTTGCTAACTTCCCTTGGTATTGCATTAGAATGTGTTTGCCCCTTTCAGTTTTGAGCCATGTCCAGTATTTGTATGATGGGATATAAAACGTAATGAAATATGTTAAGTGAATAAGAACATTTGTTGAGTTTCTGAACATTTTAGCTGAGTGATGATTCTTAATTCTGTCGTTGGTTACCTCAAGAGATGTCATGAACTTTCCAGACCTCATTGTTTAAAATGTTACTTTAATCACAATGCCAGAAAGTGTATGCTTAGAGAGAGTGGGAGGATATATAAGAAAACCAACTGTGATAACACGTCTGGACTCCAGAATTGCTATGAATTATAAAAATATTCTCTTTCACAAGCCTTCTTGCAGAATCTCTATGTCAGGAATTTTTAGAGATAACAAGGTTTTCTTTGTGTTCTCAGGCTACAGGATCAAGCTGCTGAGACCATTGAAGCTTTGCACGCAGCAGGTCTGAAAGTCTGGGTGCTTACTGGGGACAAGATGGAGACAGCCAAATCCACCTGCTATGCCTGCCGCCTTTTCCAAACCAGCACCGAGCTCTTGGAACTGACCACCAAAACCATCGAAGAAAGTGAAAGGAAAGAAGATCGATTACATGAGTTGTTGATTGAATATCGTAAGAAGTTGCTGCATGAATTTCCTAAAAGTACTAGAAGCCTTAAAAAGTAAGAAAGTGCATAGATTCATTATATTTATGCATTGGTACAGATGTAAATCACAGCTGTTCATGCAGAAGTCTCCATTTTCTGTAATTTATTATTCTTTGTTTGCAGGTGCTTTATTCCTGTAAGTTAGAACCTTCCCTGAGGACTTGGCTAGTGACCCATTTGAGATTATTTGGCCCTCTCCAACTCTCCTTTCATTTAAAAGAAAACCTTGCACTTCTCAAGCTTTAGAAAAGTGGTTCATTTTCTAAATGTTTAGGGTCCGGGTATTTAGCAGTGCTATTCTGGCCTGGTCTGTGTTAAGAAAAAATATTCCTTTCCATGATCTCTTAAATTGAATGTAATAAAATCAGTCTCTAAAACAGTTTCCATGCACATTGAGGTCCTGGAGCCATTTTCTGTGTGGATTTTCGTGCCCCAGTACCCAAAGGAGACCAAATACTTAATAACATGGGCACTCGACTGCTTTCAACAAGCTGCTTAGGAAGAACTCGCAGAACCTAAGCTTCTCAAGGAAAGCCACTGATCCACAATAATTTAATACCCAGGGATACATTTTCCTATACTTGACATTGGCCAAGACTTAGCCTTATCTAAACCAATTACTGGAATATACCTTGGCCATAAGCAAATCAGTTTCCTCTTCCAGAATGCCACTGGATGTACTTACACTAAATCCAGAGACCCCTAGATCATATTATTTTACATTCCTTAAGCACACCTGTTCCGGGAACAACATTAAGCACTTTAAAATTATTCTCATTGAATCTTCACAACAACCCAGTAACACAATTTTATTGTTTCTTCATTTTACATATAGGGAAACTAAAGCTTAGAGAGATGAATTGACTTATTCAAGGTAACACAGCCAATAAAGTGTAGAGCAAGTCTATCCAGTTTTGGAGCCCATGCTTTTAACTGTTAGCTGTACCTGTATCCTCATCTCTGGTGTTTAAACAAGCTTTAAAAATGAATTGCCCACATGCATGAGGTGATGGCCACTTTTAAAACAGCTGTTGTTCTTCTGTTACTTGAACATCAGTGAGAGTAAACAGGTTTTTATTAATTGCCTGTGATAAATGTTTCTTTCTTTAGCCAAATGGTACTTATAAAGGCAGTCCAGATTACATGTGTTTTACTCAGGCATTTATATTCGTCTGCTTGTCTACCGTAGCAAACCACTGTAGAGCAGGTGGCTTAAACAGTAGAAACTTATTTCTCACACTTCTGGAGACCAGAAATCCGGGATCAGGGTGCCAACATGGCCGAGGTCTGGTGAGGTCCCGCTTCCTGACTTGTAGAAAGCTGTGCTCTTGCTGTGTCCTCATTTGGCAGAGAAAGAGAGGAAGCTCTGGTGTCTCTTCCCCTTCTTAGAGACTCTTAATCCCATCATCCTATCATAAGGGCTCCAGCCTCAGGACTTCATGTAAACATAATTATCAGAGTTCTAAATATAAAAGTAACAGACTTTTAGTAGTCAGTCTTCATATAAGACTGTGGCCCTGAGCCAGGAACTTTTGCATGCCATGGGCATGGACATAAGTAAGTAAATAAACAAACCTAATTATCTTCCAAAGGCCCCATTTCCAAATACCATCACTTTGGGAGCTGGGGCTTCATTGTGGGACTTCTGGAGGGACACGGTTCAGTCCATAGCACCATTCCTCAGCTCTCAGACAGTTTGGTAAAAGCCAGCGTTCATGGAAAGCTAAACTGACTACCTCGGAACATTTTCTCCTCCTGTCTTAGCAGTTGTGTTGGATATAGTCTTTCCCCAAGGTACACGAGCCTCAGGCACAGAAGCTCTTTTGCCAGCTTCTGCTCCTTCGTCTCTCCCACGGCAGCCACCAGGCTTTATCCGTGTTCCCATTCTCCCCGCTGGTGCTCTTCATCAGATTCCTAGTAACCTGCACCTCAGAGCCCCTCTGCCAGATGAGCAGTCCTTAGATGTAAAATCCCACCCGCATCACAGCCCTGCTCAGAAACCTTTCATGGGTGGAGCTCCATTCCCCACAGAATCAGTCGCGCCAGAGGCCCCGGGTGACCCTTTCAGTTTATTTTCTGAGTGCACCACACTTACATTCTCTCTTCACCTCTTTCTGTCCCATCTTTCACGTTCCATTTCAGATAGCACACCTCACAGAGAACCCACTATTTTTTCCTGGTGTGTATTTATTGTCTCAATCACCAAATGCTAACCATTAAAATCTTGTTTGGTTGGGTATATTCTCTCATGTGTGCCTCTGTCACGCCAAGGAGATTTTCTGTTCTCTGAGGAAAGATTAGCTAATAAGCCTCTCCTTTCTTCTGTATGACCTAGTTAAAGTTGATGGCTACAGATATTGCTTGATTGATTATTGAGCCACTGTTTTCTGCACATCGGAAGCTCCGTGAGTACAGGAACAAAGAAGGAGAATGCATGACTGATACCTCTTTAATTAGGGAATAAAACATGCTCATAAAATTAAGAAGCAAAATGTGGATAAATACAGAATTTTTATGGTGTTAGCAGTATACACCAAAGAAATATGGAATGAAAGAATGATGAGGTATAATGATATAGTGAAGCTCTCACTACTCAAAATTTAGTCCATAGAGGACTTGGAGAAGAGACTTGTGGCTGCCTGATGGGAGGGGGAGGGAGTGGGAGGGATCGGGAGCTTGGGCTTATCAAACACAACTTAGAACAGATGTACAAGGAGATCCTGCTGAATAGCATTGAGAACTTTGTCTAGATACTCATGTTGCAACAGAAGAAAGGATGGGGGAAAAAATGTAATTGTAATGTATACATGTAAGGATAACCTGACCCCCTTGCTGTACAGTGGGAAAATAAAAAAAATTAAAAAAAAAATTTAGTCCATAGAACAACAGCTCCATTATCACCAGAAGCTCTTTAGAAATGCAAAATCCCATGTCCCACCCCAAACCCCCTGAATCAAAATGTGTACTTGAAGAAGATTCGTAAGAATTTTAACAAGATTCCTTTAAACATTGAACTTTGAGAAGCTTAAAATTAGACAAATGACTCTATAACAGTGAAATCCTATGTCTAATACTTCTATTGCAGTGGTTTTCAAATGGCACCCAAGATTCCCTGAGCAGAAAATGATTAATCACTGTTTTTTTTTTCTTCATTGCAAAAAAAAAAAAAAGAAATGTTAATTGGTAGAATTTTCTCAGTTGTAAGTTTTCACCATATGTTTTTCTTAAATACTTGGCACCTATTATGTTTGTCTTTCCTGGCAACTCATACTACTTAGTCCTGGCTATGCATGAGAATTAACCTAGAGTTTTTTAAAACATGCCTATATATAGCCAAGCTGTGCCCAAGATACTCAGATTTAATTTGTCTTTGGATAAATGTCAGACATAGGCTTTTTAAAAAAAACTGCCCAGATGACTCTAATGGGAAGGCTATGTTGCAAACCATTAATGTAATATAAAATAACTTATTCAAGGAACAGATATCATTATTATATGGTATTCTTTAATGAACACCATGTCTTTTAGGTAGCACATCATATTTGAGAAGCCAGGTCTATTGATAGGTTTTGTCATTCAGGCAAAAATATTAGTAAAAGGTCTTCTGTGATTTGTGTACCCCAAAGCCACCTTGTCTTTTCTCTGCATTTTTAAAGAGTATTCAGATTGACTGATGATTTATTCTCATATCACAGTTTGACTGATGCAACTATAATTTCCAAAACTCAGCTTGAATTTCTTATATGAAGACTGACTACTAAAAGTCTGTTACTTTTATATTTAGAACTTAGTGCCATCTATATGGGCAGCTTGAGTCTTAAAGATATGATAGAATGTCTCTGTTGTGCCATTATTAGAGACAAATGCTTCTTTAGAATTTGCAGGTCAAGGAACCAGATTGATTATAACCCTTCTCTTTGTGTTTTGTTTTGTTTTTTAAATCAGGTTCCAAAATAGTAAGGTATTGTACATTCAGATGCATTGTTTTTCTTTTTCAGAGCATGGACAGAACATCAGGAATATGGATTAATCATCGATGGCTCCACACTGTCTCTCATATTAAATTCGAGTCAAGACTCTGGTTCTAACAATTACAAAAGCATTTTCCTACAAATTTGTATGAAGTGCACTGCAGTGCTCTGCTGTCGGATGGCACCATTACAGAAAGCCCAGGTAACTGGGTGTTAGTTAATGATCCATTCTGGGTACTTCTGTACATATACGTGCAAATGTTCACTTTTAATTTTCTTTTTTTTAAAGTATGGCTGAGTTACAATGTTGTGTGTAATTTTCTTCTAAGAGCCATTAGCACTTTACTATATCTTCCCTGGCTTCTCCCTCTGTATGGTCCAATTCAGGAGTCTTCCCACCAATTTGAATTAAACCTGTGCTTCACTGTGTTGTGCCCTCAAGTTTGCTGTCCAATTCCTCACCTTCCAAACTTCTCTAATGAGTGCCTGGCGCCTTCATTCCACTGCTCCTGGCTCCACTATTAATTACATCAGCCCCAAACATTCTTCTCTCATCTTATTCTATTGGATCTCCTGGAGGAGAGCAGTGACCTCCTTGCTTAATCTGTTACGCTGCCTTCCCTTCTCCTCGCTTCTCCACTGCAGTTCTGTCCTCTTTTAAACTGCCTCCCTTGGTTTCTCTGAAGGTCCAAGGTCCTTTTTTTTTTTCCCTGCATACTTTATTTTTATTTTGTTTCATCCTCTTCGTAATTATCAGTTTTTTTCTGGGGCTCTGTCTTCCCTCTGCTTTTCACTTATAGCCTATCTCTGGATAAGCACATCCATTTTTAATGACTTCCATTGATGACATATATCTCATCCTGACTTTTCCTTTTTAAGTCTCATATTTCTAGCTGCCTGCTAGACTGCTCTATATGGATTCCCCACTTTTACATTAAAATCGTAGTGTTCAAGACAGATAGTATAATTTTCTCCTTCAGGCCAGTTTGTTTTGTCCCCTTTCTTCTTTATTCCTATTACCAGTGACATTTTTCTTTTGCTTCTTACATCTCCAGACTACCTTTGCTCTGTTTTTCTTGCTCACTCTGTGTATAGTCACCATATCCCATGGATCCTACCTTTTGTCATAGCTCTCATTTCGCTGCCATCTTGTTAAATCTTTATTCATCCTAATCCAGGCAAGCCCTTAGGACTTGACACACAGATTCTTTGATTTAATCTCCTCACTAGTCTCCTTGATTTCACCCTTCTCTGTACAGTCTTTTTCCCTATACTCCCAAATTCATCTTGTTAAGACAGTGCTTCTCCTATCAAGCTTTCAGTAGTTTCATAGTCCTTTAGGATGAAGGGCAGATGGCTCAATATGGCACTCAGGGTCACCCTTGTTAACCCTTTCAGTGTCCACTCCTGTTGGTTGTTCACCCTTTGTTTCCCTCCCATGTGCCATGCTCATTTCAAGTTCCTAAGCTTTCCTCATAGCATATCCTCATCTGGAGTTCTCTCTGATTTCTTCTTGGTGTAACAAAAATTTTACTCAAAACCCAGGACAAGGGCCACCTCTCATATGCTGCCTTTGCTGGCTCCCCCAGCTCACTTCGATCTGCTTCACTTTGCTTGTACTCACTCTCAGGAACCTTAGAATCTTAGTTACACACCTTTTTACTTCTGTGTACACTGTGTTCTTTTACATGTACCGCTTTGATCCCCGAGGATGGTGCCGTGTCTTCACTTCTCTTTCCCAAACACCCTGCCCCCTGCCTCAGTCATGCATGCTCGCACACACAGCCCTCCTAATTTAGGGCATTGTCTCTTTCTACCTTCTTCGCACGTTCGGTTTCCACTGCAACCCTTTTTTTCTTCAACGTTAAGAGCCTTGGTTAGCCCCAGCTGGGGAAGCAGATCCTATCAGAACAGGATCCATAGAAATCTGTCCCTTTAATCAGAGGCAGTATCTCCTGGCCCCCAGCCTGCACATACTCATTGTCTGCTGCTCAGATTGCCCACCAGGGTCCTGAGTACTGCACTGCCCCGGGCAGTATCTGACTTCTTAACACCATGCTGCGTCTCCTACCCGCAATATGGAGCCCCCTGTGGTTCATTCTTTCTCGTACTCTAGTCACGTCTTCCAGGATATCATCTACTCAACTGTCATGTCAGTAGAAGTGATTTGCAAGTCTCTTTTCCAATCCCAGGCTTTGGAGTTCTGCTTTACTTCTCTAGTTGCTTACTGCACACATTTTCTTAAGTGTGTCATTATCACCTCAACTCAGTCTTCTTTAGAGCTCAATCATTATTTTCCTTTTCTTGTTTTCTTTTTTTTTTTTAATGGCCATACCTGTGGCATATGGAAGTTCCCGGGCCAGGGATTGAACCCCAGCTGCAGGTGCAGCTGCGCTAGATCATTTAATCCACTGCATTGGGCCATGGATTGAATCCACACCTCCACAGGGACTTGAGCCACTGCAGTCAGATTCTTAACCCATTGTGCCACAGTGGGAACTCCTATCCTTTTTTTTTACATCGATTACAGAGCTCTCTGTACTTCTAGGTCTTTAGATTCAAAACCTTCAAATCTGTTCATGGCCCCCATGCTTTACCCTTCCCTGTGGTCTCAGTCACCAAATTCTATTTTCTAGTACATTCTCTTTTCCATCTGTTTTCTTCTTTCCATCACCTTCAAGGTCCAGGATTTTTAACAGCTCCTTCAGCTACACACAGACTACCTTCACTCTGCCAGAAGTCTTGTTTTCTCTCTCCACTTTTCCTGCACCCTGCTGCTACTTTCATAATATCGTTCCCCAGTGCTATGGCCCCACATGTACCTGTCCGTGTCCCCTATGTGAAAACTCTTTGGTTTGCTCAAACCGGATCTGTTGTCTGAGCATATACTGTTCTTAACTGGCTGTGTGCCTTAGAACATGCCATTCTCTTGTCCTGGAACACTCCTCCAACCCCTTTTTCCCTATCCACGCACATCTTACCAACCTTTTACGGTTTAGATCAAACCACTCTTCCTTCTGTAAAATCTAACTTGTAGTGTCCTCTCCCTTAGCTGACATCATAGGCCTTCTTATGTGGACAGCTCAGATAACGGTGTTACATATTCCCTGGCACAGATAGCTCATGTTGTTATCTTGTGTTGTTAATCTGATTATCTGATATTATTGTATCCATTCCCCATTATATGCTTGTTAAGTTATGTGACCAAGCCTTATATCTTTTTTAGATATTTGCACATTGCTTTTGCACATTATATTGCATGTAGTTATAGTTGATCAATAAATAGTTTTCTGTAAATTGGTTTCTTCCTTGTGAAGCTATCTAGATTGAAGAAAAGTTCTTAATACAAGTGACCTGGAGCTTGGTAAAAAACTCCATGTTTATCTATCGAAATCCTTGATGATTTTATGGTCCATGACCATATGTCCTTTTATCTTTCCACAGGGACGAACTTTTATGTTGTTAATCTATATTTTCACGCAGAAGGTGTCAGCCTTGATAATTTTATTGCCTTCCCTGGACCTTTTCTGGCTGCGCTTTTCTTCCTTGAGGTGTAAATCATTACAGCACACAGTATACTATAGCAGGTGCAATTCGTTTAACCAGTATTGTAGCCTATCAAAAATAAATTTAGGAGTTCCCGTCGTGGCGCAGTGGTTAACGAATCCGACTAGGAACCATGAGGTTGCGGGTTCGATCCCTGCCCTTGCTCAGTGGGTTAACGATCTGGCATTACCATGAGCTGTGGCGTAGGTTGCAGACGCGGCTCAGATCCCGCGTTGCTGTGGCTCTGGCATAGCTACAGCTCCGATTGGACCCCTAGCCTGGGAACCTCCATATGCCGAGGGAGCGGCCCAAGAAATGGCAAAAAGACCAAAAAAAAAAAAAAACCAAATTTAGTTTAGGCTCACTACTTTTGTCTTTGACTCACAGATTATTTCTGACACTCTTGTAAACTTAAAAAGAACCAAGTTAAGGCCAGGGACTGGGGGAAAGCTGGCATTTCCCAGTAACATCATTTTTGTGTTAAATGGATTAGATTGTGAGGAGTTTTGCTATGCTATTTAATACAACTAAAATCTGACTGAACTTTGTTTAAAGAAAAGATGGCAGTGTGGTTTCACCTAGTTTAAATTATTTTTACTCACTTATGTGAAAATGGACTCTGTGTTACCTGGTGAAAGCCATTGTGAGTACACAACTTTTGCAGGGCATTATTTAATTATTGGATTATATAAGCTTTTTAAAAGCAGCTCGATTCCAAGGGGTTTTGAGGGTTGACACAAAGCAGTCAATATCTAAAACATAAGGTGGGAGGATAGCTGCTTACAAAATACATCTCCCACCAGTAACTCCGCCACGAGATTTATTTTATTCAGTAACTACCATGAACACAGCACAGAGCTGCACTGTGCCATTGACAGGAGACACTTAGGGAATAATGGCAGGCTTTATACACATATCTCAGGCATCTTTCTCCAAATATCATCACCTTTAAGGTGCCCCCTTTTAAAATGCACCTATCTGGGGAGTTCCCTGGTGGTGCAGGGGTTGAGGATCTGGCATTGCTACTGCCGTGGCGCCAGTTTGATCCCCGGCCTGGGAACTTCTCCATGCCAAAAAGGAGGGAAAAAAGAAAAAAATTTTTTAATTTAAAAAATAAATTAAAATGCAGCTACCTATATGAGAGATCGAATTGTTATTGGACCTAGGAGATTTAGTAAAGTGTAGTTGGCAGCTAAATGGGACTAAGGGTTGGCGGTGCACCCAGGTGATGTGGGAGCGTCAGCAGGGCGGAGAGATGTACAGGTAACCAAAAACACTGTTCCCTCGCTGCGCGCTTTAGTCCTGGCAGCCCTGCGTGTGTTACCCAGGTCACTGCTCCAGTCTCCACTTCTCTCACATTCGGTACCTGATCTGAAAGGAAGGGAAACATGAAGCAGTGGCAGAAGAAGAAGAAAGCATGGTGACCTCTAATATAGGTAGAAGGTGTGGATTTTAATAGTTCCTACATGCACAAAACCACAAGCAAGTGGGCACTGGTGTTAACATTTTGCAAAGCTGTGTTTTTCTGCCTCTGGTAATTCAAGACTATTGTACATATATGCCCAAACTACCTTTCTGTTTGCAAGGCCTTCGTTTACTAGTGTGAATGAGGCAAGTACCCCCATTGTAGTACAATCTCACATTCTGCTTTGACCTTTTCTATACCTCTTTTGTATTTAATGTTTAGATTGTGAGAATGGTGAAGAATTTAAAAGGCAGCCCCATAACACTGTCGATAGGTGATGGTGCCAATGATGTTAGTATGATCTTGGAATCCCATGTGGGAATAGGTAAGCAACATCTAATGAGATGGCAGCTGTAAGGTATCAGTATTGCTTTTAGGTAGAGTGGTCTTATTATTCTAGAGCGATTGTTTTGGTTGCTCATCTTGAATTGGGGAGTGATCATTGTTCATCATATGAAGGTCCTCGTCTGATCATGTCATGTGTCCATAGCAAAGTCCTACTCCTGGTGGGAATGTAGCAGTACAGAATTGGAGGATATTTTTATATTAGCCAAGTAAAGTGAATTTCCCAAGCTGACTGGCAGTGCAGTTGATCATTTGGCTTTTACTTTGACAGCATGCATGAAATTTTATTGATTTTTTTTTTTTTTTTTTTTTTTGCCCCTGGCCAGATCACCTGCTTATGTTGCTGTACTATATCTTTTGAGATTCTGTCTGGGACTAAGAAATGATAATTGGATGGCTGATTTTCCACGTGGCAATATTTATGCATGCTTTGGACTGCAGTGTAGAATTTATGTGTTGGCATGCAACAACAGCTTTTCTACAACCTGCACCATTTTTCCCCCTGTCAGGCTGCTAGGAGGCAGCAATCCTAACATCCCAGCAAGTGTTATTTTTGGAGGGGGAGAAATAATGGAATTAGTATCTTGGAAATTATCGTACTGCAATTTGGATTCCCAAATTTTTTCCATTTGGAAGTAATCCTATTTTGTATGGAACTCTAGTCCGACTCATCAGCTACTGACTGTGGAAATGGCCTAAAGCTGCTTTAGCTCATGGAATACTTGGGCTGCTGCTCAGCCTTGCAGGACATTTTCTCTAAAATGTCTGTAACACATTTAGTCCACACCAAAAGGTCCTTGAGATTTGGTCATGTCCAGAACCCCATTTGGCATAGACCAAATATGCTCATGGACATTTTGAATAGGACCAGATTTCAGAGATCTTTTGGCATGGACCAACTGTCTTATGGACCAGATATCTTGACATTTTGGACAGGACCAAATTTTAAGGATCCTTGGTGTGAGAACCAACTGTCTTATGGACATTTTGGCCAGGGCTAAGGGTTTGCTAACCACTACTCAGAATATCATTCAGTATAAAGACTTAACCATCTCACTGTAACCCTTCAGATTTGAGCTTTTAGACCATAAACCCCAGGTCTCTGAGTTGCTTTAATATAGCACCTAGTCTGGTGCCATGCCTAATTAAGCACTTACTAAGTACCATTAAAATAATTTTCAGATTTAATTTTTCCCTCAGGATAATTTTTGCCTTATGATTAAAATAATGATTCTATTAATTGTTTTATATTGTGTTATAAATAGGTAATTGCCAATTAAACTTAATTTTACTTTTTATTGGTAAGTCTCACTGTCACTGTTAAAAGCACTTTGTGTTTTAAAAAAACAAAGCTGAACTTTTCAGTTGAACTGTAACATGCAAGCAAGTTAAAAATGTGAAAGTAGCAAATCAGGGGGTTACTTATTCTATGAAAATACCCTATACCTATAGAGATTTTCTCTTTTTTTAGGTATTAAAGGCAAAGAAGGTCGGCAGGCAGCCAGGAATAGTGATTATTCTGTTCCAAAGTTTAAACATTTAAAGAAACTGCTCTTGGCTCATGGACATCTATATTATGTGAGAATAGCACACCTTGTGCAGTATTTCTTCTATAAGGTATGTGATAAAATATTTATAATATAACTTACGACTGTTTAACCCAGCATTAGCTCAGCTTAGTTACATTTTTCCCCCCTTTTTCATGTTGCTTTTACTGTCTTAGTACTGAAATTTGGTCAGCAAACCAGAGGCAGTCTATGTAACGAATCAGAAACCAGAAATTCCTTTTAATGCAAGAGATTTGAGATAAAAATTTTAAGTCGACTTTCTTAAAGTGTAGTTTAAATACAATACAATGGGAGTTCCCGTCGTGGCGCAGTGGTTAACGAATCTGACTAGGAACCATGAGGTTGCGGGTTCGGTCCCTGCCCTTGCTCAGTGGGTTAACGATCCGGCGTTGCTGTGAGCTGTGGTGTAGGTTGCAGACGCGGCTCGGATCCTGCGTTGCTGTGGCTCTGGCGTAGGCTGGCGGCTACAGCTCCGATTGGACCCCTAGCCTGGGAACCTCCATATGCTGCGGGAGCGGCCCAAGAAATAGCAAAAAGACAAAAAAAATTAAAAAATAAAATAAATAAATAAATACAATACAATGTACCCATTAAATATTTACAGTTTGATTTTGACAAATGTATACATCCATGTAACTACCACTCAAATATAAACCATTTCTCTCACCCCGGAAAGTTCCCTTTTGCTCCTTCCCAGTCTCCTCCACCCTTGTACCAAGCAACTAATCTGATTTACATTACTATATGATATATAGTCATATATATGGTATATAATATATACATTTGGATATAATGTATGCAGTGTACACAATAGGTTTGCCTGTTTTAGAACTTCATGTAAATATAATCATATGCATTCTTGTGTCGCCTGTTTCACTTAGCATGGTTTTGAGCGTCCGTGTTGTATCATCTGTGAATAGCTGGTTCACTATTTATCCTGAGCAATAATTCTAAACTACTGTTTGGTAGCTGAATCCTCTTTTCAAATGAAATTACACAAATGAACAGATAGAAACAGGATTGCATTGACTTCGTGGTGATTTGGCCAGGGCTGTTAGTTTGTAGAATGCCCCTGGATTTGAGTTGGTCTAATGTTTGACTATTATTAGATTCACTTATGCATTTGGGCACGGTTACCACAGAAGCAATATTGGAACCTGTTATGGTATCAGTTGGCACAGGTTGTCACTGTCTCATTCATGATAATGTTAACTTTCATAACTTGATTCAGATGGTGTTTTGAGGGTCTCAGGGCTCCTCAGTTTTGCTCTGTGTAATTTCATTTGGAAAAAGTATTCTGCTGCTTAAACCAGATGTTTTATTCTGAAGTGAAATTCATTACTATCATTATTCATTCTTTTACTCAGATGGTCATAGATTGGCCTCTTGTGTCCTTTCACCATGGCCCCATTATTTTTTAATTTGTATTTTCTTGTGATAACATTTAATGTGAGCTCTACCGCTCTAACAGATTGTGTATGCTACAGTATGATTAACTGTAGGCACAATGTTGGACAGCTGACCTCTAGAACCTACTCATCTTTCATAACTAGGACTTTATACCCCTTGAGTAGCAACCTCCCATTCCTCTCTTCCCCTGGTCCCACCCACCCCTTTATTTTCTGGTACTACATGATGTTCTGGGTTCCTCTTGTATTTTTCTGTCCCAGTCCTGGATTCAGACTTTTCTCCAAGGATCACTGGTTCTTTTTATTTGCAAATGGTATTTAGAAATCAAGATGTGGATGCTAGTTGTGCTCATTCGTGCTGAACTGAAGTTGTTGGGCCAGAATTAAAGGTTTCAGTATGAACTCAATACTTGAAGTCTCTTTATACTGATGCATAATTACAGCCAACACCGCAAGGTTCATCCCACCCTTGCCCTTTTTTGTTGTTGTCTTTTAGGGCCACACTGGCAGCATATGGAGGTTCCCAGGGTAGGGATCAAATCAGAACTGTAGCCACCAGCCTACGCCACAGCCACAGCAGCTTGGGATCCGAGCCGCATCTGTGACCTACACCACAGCTCATGGCAACGCCGGATCGTTAACCCACTGAGCGAGGCCAGGGATCGAACCTTCAACCTCATGGATGCTTGTCGGGTTCGTCAACCACTGCGCCACAATGGGAATTCCCTAACCTTGCCCTTTTCCTTACTAGTTGCTCCTTTTTCAGTGGTGAGAAACTCAGTCCTCATCCTCATTATGTTTATTTATTTGCTAAATCCGCAAGTACACTTAAAGTAGTTTCAGAATAGTTAACTCATATTCCTGTGAGAAACAAACTTACTTGAGTAATATATGTGTGTGTACTTTTTATAGAGTATGTAGTCAAAATACTGCTTCCAAAGTTACTTTTTTTCTTCTTACACATTTCAGTGTGGTTATGTTATTTATTTATAATATAGTTAGGGTCTCTCGGGCCTATGAGCTCAGTAACTTAACAGCCCCACGTGGTGATGGATGGTTATTCTCTCTTACCTTCCCTTGGTAGTAGAGCCCATGAAGAGAGACCCTACAGCTCTGCCTAGCAGTCTAATCCTATTGTAGAAGCTTGGTTTTGCCTCTTTGAGATTTTGGCCTGCAATTCAAGCAACTGCCACCAGATGGAAGGAATACTCTGTTAAGAAAAACAGAACAGGCGTTCCCATCGTGGCGCAGTGGTTAAGGAATCCGGCTAGGAACCATGAGGTTGCAGGTTCGATCCCTGGCCTCGCTCAGTGGGTTAAGGATCCGGCGTTGCTGTGAGCTGTGGTGTTGCTGTGAGCTGTGGTGTAGGTCACAGACGCAGCTCGGATCCTGAGCTGCTGTGGCTCTGGTGTAGGCTGGCAGCTACAGCTCAGGCTACAGCTCCGATTCTACCCCTATCCCGGGAACCTCCAGACGCCGAGGGTGTGGCCCTAGAAAAGGCAAAAAGACAAAAAAAAACCATTAAAATGGCTAATGCTTACAAGTGGTCAGTAATCTGCATATCCCTGTTTCCAATTTAGGGGGTTATTTATGTAGATGGCCTCTGTCTTCATTAGGATCTCTTTGGCCATTATCATCTTAAGTGACTCATTTAGCAGTATTCCATTTTTAGTGCTGCTTTTGGTCCCAAGATGATTTCTAATACTTTTGACCCTCTTTGGCTGAGCTAAGATGCCTTCCTTCCTCTTATCTTGCCATTGCGCCTTCAAGTCATTATCGCCTGCACCTAGAGTACTTCAGCGACAGGTCTTCCTGCTTTCCATTTCTCCATTCACTCCTTTTTGCATAATTTATCCAAGTTAATGTTTAGAAAAATGCCGCTTTTCAACTTGTCCTCCAAAACCTTCGCTCTCCATTGTCTAAGAAATAAAACTAAGAATTAGTTCGTCTTTTAAGGCACTTCCTGGCTTACCCTACATGATTAAAATGCATGTGGCCTTGCCTTGGTTCCTTCCATCAACATATCCTGTTCATCTTTAACACCTAGTTTAAAATCTAACTTCTTTATTTATTCAATCAACAAATATGTTTGAATGTGTTACCATGTGCCAAGCATTGTTTCAGGCCTTGAGAATTCAAAATGGAATAACACGGGCAAAGTCCCTCTTTTCATCAAACTTACATTCTAATGGGAGAGTCAGACCTCTCCTTCCCACAGAGGACCCCCATAATCCGCACAAAGCATTGCCTCCTCCAACCTCAGAACACTTTATATACATAAAAAATGACTCTAGAGTTCCTGCTGTGGCACAATGTAATCTACAGTGTCTCTGCAGTGCCAGGATGCAGGTTTGATTCCCTAGCCCAGCACAGTGGGTTCAAGGATCTGGCATTGCTCCAGCTGCGGTGTAGGTCGCACCTGTGGCTGGGATCTGATCCCTGGTCCAGGAACTCCCTATACCATGGGGTGGCACCGAAAAAATACCCAACCAACCAAACAAAACTCTAGAAAGGCTACTGACAGTACTTTGCATTCTACCAGAAGTGATACTTACAAATGTTGTTCCAGGTGATGACCTTGGGGGCTCCAACGCTTTGATGCCATAGAACTTACTCAAAACAGAAGTAGCCATTTTCTTTAGAAATGTCTTCCAGAGCCTGTAGTATATTCATCTAAATATCCTCAGCTATGACAGATGTTCATATTTTCAGGATCCATTGGATTTTTTAAAACAGCCCTAAGTTTCCCAGCCTGGTACATTAGCTGAGTAAGAATGTGTGACAAAAGGAAGAAGACTGGTTTTTTGACATGGCTTTAAAATGGGCTATTGAAATTGCTACCCAAAGAGAAATGCAGAGACACCATGAAGAGGTGATAGCAGCACTCAAGTACAGTCACAGTCTATATTGAAGGATAGCTCTCATTTGAAAATATTACTTCTAGTAGTTTTGCCTGAAGACATTAATTTCAGTATTTATCTTCTCACCTAGTGGCTTTTACTGCCTTATGAATTCTCAGCTTGTAGTGTTTTTTGTCTTTCTTAGTTTTGCTTTTTTAGGGCCTCACCCGCGGCATATGGAGGTTTCCAGGGGTTGAATCAGAGCTGCAGCTGCTGGCCTATGCCACAGCCACAGCAACCCAGGATCCAAGCCACATCTGCAACCTACACCACAGCTCACGACAACACCGGACCTTAACCCACTGAGTGCTGCACCACAATGGGAACTCCAGGAGAGTCAGCTTATAGTTTTTTAATCTGCTTGATGAGATAGTAACAGACGGTAAAGCGTTAGTTGATATTTGCTCATGTCAGCATATGCTATAAAAATGTCCTGGAGTTCCCGTCGTGGTGCAGTGGTTAACGAATCCGACTAGGAACCATGAGGTTGCGGGTTCGATCCCTGGCCTTGCTCAGTGGGTTAAGGATCTGGCATTGCCACGAGCTGTGGTGTAGGTTGCAGATGCACCTCATATCTGGCCTTGCTGTGGCTCTGGTGTAGGCCGTTGACTACAGCTCTGATTAGACCCCTAGCCTGGGAACCTCCATATGCCGAGGGTGCGGCCCTAAAAGGACAGAAGACAAAAAAAATTTTTTTCCTGAATGTTTATTGGCATTAATTTACTTTTTTTTTGTCTTTTTGCCTTTTCTAGGGCTGCTCCTGTGGCATATGGAGGTTCCCAGGCTAGGGGTCTAATCGGAGCCATAGCCACTGGCCTATGCCAGAGCCACAGTAACTCGGGATCCGAGCCGCATCTGTGACCTACACCACAGCTCACAGCAACGCCAGATCCTTAACCCACTGAGCGAGACCAGGGGTCAAACCCGCAACCTCATGGTTCCTAGTTGGATTCATTAACCACTGCACCACAACGGGAACTCCCAGCATTAATTGACTTTTTGATATACACGTTATGTCAGTTTACTTTATGATGATTTTGCAACTCTACTTGGCATTTTTTTTTTTTTATAATTAGATCAGGCCTATTTTATTTATTTATTTATTTTTATTTTATTTTATTATTATTTTTTTTTTGTCCTTTTTTGCTATTTCTTGGGCCGCTCCTGCGGCATATGGAGGTTCCCAGGCTAGGGGTTGAATCGGAGCTGTGGCCGCCAGCCTACGCCAGAGCCACAGCAACGCAGGATCCGAGCCGCGTCTGCAACCTACACCACAGCTCACGGCAACGCCGGATCGTTAACCCACTGAGCAAGGGCAGGGACCGAACCCGCAACCTCATGGTTCCTAGTCAGATTCGTTAACCACTGCGCCACGACGGGAACTCCCCCTCTACTTGGCATTTAAAATGTAGTATCATTAAGTGTTCATCTTGTATCTGCTTATTTCCTCCCTAGAAGAATAGCAAGAGGTTCTCATAAAGTAATTTGAGATCCTTTTCTGCCTTGGTAGGACAAAAGTTGGTATTAATATGAATGTAATCATTTAGTTTGAGTGGTTTTCTTAGCACTCTGGAGTAGCAGTTTATTACATTGTGATATTAGAAAGTTGATCAAGTGAAAATATTAACCCTTTTCTTTTTTTTTCCCCAGAACCTTTGTTTCATTTTGCCACAGTTTTTGTACCAGTTCTTCTGTGGATTTTCACAACAGGTTTGTTTCCCTAGGTACTTGTCATAATGTAGTTTATATTTGCTATTGATAAATTACCTTTGGAGCTCCCTTCATGCTTCAGTGGTTAATGAACCCGACTAGCATTCATGAGGACGCAGGTTCCATCCCTGGCCTTGCTCAGTGGGTTAAGGATCTGGCGTTGCCATGAGCTGTGGTGTAGGTCGCTGACACGGCTCCTATCCCGTGTTGCTGTGGCTGTGGCGTAGGCTGGCAGCTACAGGTCTGATTCGACCCCTACCCTGGGAACTTCCATATGCTGCCAGTGTGGTCCTAAAAGGCAAAAAATAAAAAATAAAAATAAATAAATTACCTTTTAAGTGTTGGATTGTAGACATTAGAGAGATACGCCCAAAATAAAGGAACCGTTTTTTTTCTTGGTTCAACAGTTGATCTTCTTGACCTGTTTTTTTTTTTGTTTTTTTTTCATTATTTTAAATTTTATCCAAAAACACTTGGCATTCTTTTCCTTGTACAAAGTTTTGTTCACTTACATGTATTAAATAATTTTATAATCAAATCAGGATCTAATTACCAATCAAAACTATTTAGTGAGGTATTGTGTTATTTCCTAACATATATACTTTCATATCAGAGCTCATCTGTAAGTTATTGGCCTGGTTTTTGACAATAGCAAATTTTTATATCTTTAGTAATGGTCTTATTGTTACTTTCTTTTTGAAAGTTACTTGGTACATCCTGTTGGAATTGAGATCCTTTAAAAAATTATTATTTTTTTCTTTTTAACAGTCTCTACAATGTTTTCTAATAATCCTAGAATGTTGTTGATTATTTCATTAAAGTCTCATGCTTTTGCAGTTTCTCAGGTTGATTTTCTAGAAAAACATTGATGTTTCAGCTGGCCAAGAAGATTCCTGGATATGGCCTTAGATTCGTTAAGCGATTCTACACTTTTTGCCCTCTGTTGAATATTTATCACATAAAGAATGTGCTGTAGGTTAACTTGATACGTAAGTGTTGGGATGAGCAAGCATTTTTGTAGGTTTCTTTTAACAGCTGAAATGGATTTTGCATTGCTTCCAGTGGAAGTATAGCTAAATAAAGGAGCTTTAATGCTCAGTGACTCAGAAATTTTGTAGTTAATGTATGAGCAATTCAATGATTTTTGCCAAGCTGAGCTGCTGGTTACATCATCACAGGTATTAGAGACTGAGTTTCTAAATTTCAAGGCATGCGCCATTCCTCATGAGAGGAAGTGATTTTTCCTAATTTCTTTGCAGTATTTTTAAGAGAATGTGTTCTTCTCATTAGGAAGTAACTGCAGTCTTTCTCTTGAACTTGCCTCTTTGACATTTGGAATGCTGTTTCTTACATCAGTGCCATGTCATCAGCCCCATGATTCCAATTAAGCAGATCACTTTGTGAATTAATCATTTACCAGCTATAGGAAGTGCCATCAGCCTTCTTGCATTCAAAACAGTATTAATAACAGTTTTATAAATTCTGATGAATCTACTTTTCTTGAACATTCACATAACTATTGATCAAAATGTTTATAATTTCTCACTTCCTTGGATGATGAATACAAGTTTTGAAAGACATTTTTAAAATCTCTAGCAAAATGATAAAGGGAAGTTGGCTTTTTAAACCATGTTTACCAAGCACAACTTGTATGAAGAAAGAAAAGACTTATTCCTGGAGTTCCCATTGTGGCTCAGCGGGTTAAGAACCCAACCTAGTATCCATGAGGATGTGGGTTCGATCCCTGGCCTCGCTCAGTGGGTTAAGGATCCCTCATGGTTGTGGCTGTAGCATAGGCCGGCAGCTGCAGCTCCAATTTAACCCCTAGACTGGGAACTTCCATATGCCGCAGGTACAGCTCTTTAAAAAAAAAAAAAACAACCTTATTCCTTATAAAACCCTAGGCTGTCAGATCTCTCCTTAGGTTCCCTTAGGAGCTGATGTTTGCCTTTTCAGTTGCTCAACTGGTATGTTCATTTAACAAACACATCTCGAGTGCCTGCAGCGTGTGAGGCTGAGTGCTGAGGATGTAACAGTGATCCAAACTCTTACCCCATGGAGCTTGTGGTACAGTAGTGATGGGTGAGAGACAGGCAACAATCATACAGATATATTATGTTGTGTACTAATCTATGCTCTGAAGAGGGGGAAAATGTATAATAAGTGGATAGAATGTGACTGTGGAGGAGAGCTGCTGTTTAGACAAGCTGATCTGGAAAATTCTGTCTAATGAGGTGACGTTTGGGCAGAGATCTGGAGGAGAAGAGGGAAGGAGCTATGCAGACATGTTAGAAAGGTAAAAGGAAGGTCTCTGGGGGTACCGATGAATTATACATCTCCTCCCCCCCTTTTTTTTTATTTTATTTTTAGGGCCCAATGGAAGTTCCCAGGCTAGGGGTCGAATCAGAGCTACAGCTGCCAGTCACAGCTACAGCCACGCCAGATCCAAGCCAAGTCTGCGACCTACACCACAGCTCACTGCAATGCTGAATCCTTAACTCAATGAGCGAGGCCAGGGATCGAACCCACATACTAGTTAGATTCGTTTCCACCGTGACACAACGGGAACTTCCCATATCTTTATTTTTTACTTTGGCCTTAGGCTGGTGCTGAATGTAGAGACCTTTATTGCAAATATCTGTGGAATACATGTAGGTAACAAGCCTTTTTCAATTCAGATCTACTTTAGGTGTTCTCTACAATCCTGAAACTTGGAGAGTGAGCCATGATCCGGATGTAGAAATGGACCAGGATTCAGATTCTTTAAGCAAAAAAGCAGTTCTTTTCTTTAGCAAAGCTAGGATACTAGTGGTCTTTTTTTCTTCATGAAAAGATAGCATTTATAACAGGTTTAACAAAAAACAGTGTTGTCAGCTAAACCTGTTGTTTGTTTTGAGGACTTCTCTGTCTCCTCTAATTATGCATCTTGAGAATTACAATTATCTCTCATGTACCCTCAAAGTACCATAGTGGAACAAAAGTAGATTGATGCTTCTTTTGTTTGAATGAAATTTAAGACTAAATTACACACCAGTCAATCTGAGTTATTTTTTTCAATTTTCTCATTAACGTAAATGGATAGTTTCCATTGAAAATGTAGTGTGGTGTGCCAACAGACTAGTCTTCTCCCTTGAGAATTAAAACGACTATAACACCTTTTGGAGGGAGTCCTTTTTAATTCAGTAAAATATTTTGCTGACCTTAAATCTCTGTATGTGCCAAGTACCTCCATGTCCTGCGTGGAGCAGAATTCTGAACTTCTGAGAAAGTTGCGTGCATTATGTCTTGCTTTTGTCCCTCCTACAGGCCAGAGCTGTGGTCCCTTCCTCTGGGTTTCCCCAGCTCCTTACAAGGAGCTCATCACTCTGCCTCCCCTTCTAGAACTTGAATTCCTTGACAGACAGGGCATGAACCTTTTCTGTCCCCAGTATTTGTCACTTAGTAAACACTCAGCAAATATTTTTGAAGTCAACTAATGAATGAACTAATGCTCTATTTAAGTTGTTCTCAGCCTTTTTGAGTCCATCCCCATTGTGATAGTAATTGTATCATTCGAGCCATTGACTGAAAAATGCATAACTGTGTTAATTTATGTCACATTTAAATGCATTTTACTAATCAAAAAGTATTTTATGTATGTGAAAAATACATGTGAATATGGGATATTATTTAGGTTACATATAATGATTGTATGACAACATCTAGAAAATAGATGTTTGTGGAAACTTTGTAGAAAAATACTGAACTCAGTATTTTCATCAAAACAAGGTTTATTTTTTTAAAAACTCAATTTTTTTAAATAAAGGAATGTTTCTAAGATCAGTCCTTTACAAATATTTTCTAGCTTCCAGTCTCTACTCATTCATTCATCCAGTATTTATTGAATGTTTTCTGCATGGCTCTGTTCTAGGTATTCTTGATTGCCAAAGCCAGGAAAACACTTGTAGTTGATCAAATTAGGTTTATTACTCGATGCAACAAGAAAAAATGTACACCATGAGGAATAGTGGGGCCTCTTAGGAAGAGAGTATTGGAAAATTTGGGCTTGGGTCGGGTCATTTGGAGAAGGGATTTAAAGGAACAGTGCTTTACTGGGTGCTGTTAGCCAGTAGGGGTCATTTTATGACTGGGCATTTTAGTCAGTCTTACCTGGGAAGCCAACATGTCAGTGGTCAAGAAGCAATGGTCACCCATCCTGGCCAGAATATAGATGTCATTGTTGTTATTTGGACGATATGTATATTCTGTCTGTGTTCAGATGTGATTATGGAGTGGTGTGTTTTTGTCTCCTTCCATCATCGTCAGCACAGAGTGGCCTTGTTGGACATTGCTCTTCTGTGAAATTGTTCGTGTTCAACAGAACATGAGCGCCTTGCTGTGAGTGCCAGGCCAGCTTCTGAATGTCAGGGCCTGCTTTGCTTTTTTCTCAAGCTACAGCAGTAGAATAAGTAAATAAAAATCCCTGACCACATAGAGCTTGAATTCTAGTGTGAAGAGAGTGACAGTAAACATAATAAATTTATAATGTTAGTTAAAAGCTGATGAGAGGGTTTTGGGAAAAACAGGATTGGGAGAATGTGTTCAAGAGGGAGGAAGTGACAAGTTAAACCAAGGTTGGTCTCACTGAAAAGGTGACACAGGTCAGAGAAGCCAGATCAAGTGGGACTTTATAGCCCCACCACTGTACAGACTTTTTAACTTTCAGAGGTGAATCCCCTGGAGAGTTTGAACAAAACAGTGATTTGATTTGACTTAGTTTCTATTAGAGCTACTTGGACCATTGTGTTGAGAATAGACTGCAGGTTAAAGGAAGAAGCAGGGAGACCAATTAAAGGCTTGTAGGGTAGTCACAGTGGAGGTGCTGAGAGGTGATGTTCTGAATATATTTGAAAGCAGAGCCAAAACACTTCTTAATAGATTGGATGTGGGTTGTGAAAAAGAGAGGAGTCATGGATGAATCCATGATTTCAGCTCCAATTGATCGGCTTTAAAAATATTACCCTTTCCTGAGATGAGGAAGGCTTCGGGAGTGGCAGGTTTGAGATGGGAGCAGGTCACAAAATCAGTCCTGGACATAAGTTTGAAATATGTTTGACACCCAAGGGGAGATAGCAAGTGGGCAGTTGCATATATGGGGACAGGTTTGAACTAGGTGGGTATATTTGGGAATTTTCAGTGCATGGAGGTATTAAAACCACAGAACTGAATGAGATCACCTAGAGAGTGAGTATAAATAAAGTTCAAAACACCAAGTCTGGAATACTCCAACAGAAGGCTCGCAGAGAGGAGGAGAATGAGAAAGAAAGGCTAGTGAGGTAGGAAGAGAATCACTCATTTTGGAAGTTTTCCTGAGGGAGTTCCTGTCATGGCTCAGCTGGTTAAGGATCTAGTATTGCCACTGCTGTGGCTGGGGCTACAGCTGTGACACGGGCTTGATGCCTGACCTGGGAACTTCCACATGCTGTGGGTATGGCCCTGAAATTTTTTTAAAAAGGTGGGGGGGGGGAAATAAATAGAGCTGATAGCATGTAAATATTCTAAATAAGATCCTATTTTAAAAGGAAGAGTATATTACTATGATGCGTTACAGTGTTAGTTTCTTTTCTATAGTCATCCATTTGAATGACCTTACTTAGAAAATTTCCTTTGCTATCACAAGAAGTGTGAAAGGAAACTGTCTTATTTTAGTTTGTGATTTTTCTAAACATTGAAATAACCTCTTGCAGCTGATTATTCGAGTACATGTATTTCTCTTCTGTTTGTCATTACAGCCACTGTATGATGCTGCTTACCTTACAATGTACAATATCTGCTTCACATCCTTGCCCATCCTGGCCTACAGTCTGTTGGAACAGCACATCAACATTGACACTCTGACCTCAGATCCCCGATTGTATATGTAAGTTGAACATATGTAAAGTAAAACCTGCTCAGACTTTCAAAGTTGTGGATTTCATTTGATCTGCAGGTAGGAAGGACACACAGAACTTCCCTCCTGGTTTGATCACCAGGTTCTGTTCTGAATTTTTAGCTATTTAAACTGGATCATCCAACTAGAAAATGACATATTTCGTAAGTGCATGTCCTGTACTTGAGTACATGTGAATTATTTAGTTCAAAATCAACAATTCCTAAAACTTGGCCTACATTGTCATAGAGTCCTGGAATCTGAGATGAAGATACAATATTTTACCTACCCAACCCTCCCACCCCCCAAAAAAAGGCCACATAAAGATCTTCGGTAGTTGAGAATATTGATTCCTACCTATAACAGATTAAACTGATGATATTCTGTTAGGCTTTCTCTCGTAAACTGTGCCTGAAACATAGCCTCCCTGCTTTGTTAGCCCCATTCTTAAAATGGCATTGTTGAAGAAAACAATCAACTCATCAAGCCATTATATTCATTTTGTGTTAGTTGGAAATAGATGCTTTTCTCCACGGATGGGTGACTTGGCACTAGCCCCAGTTGTTTAACCCATGATTAAATTGGATTTTTATAAGTTAAGCCTACAGCTAAAAGGATAAAGATGTTAATTTACAGTAGATTGTAAGCATTGCTAAATAGTGGAAAACAAATGCAATAGAGAGACTTGGATGCAGTTCATTTGTGTGAAATGTAGGTGCAGAAATAAAAAGATGTCTTGGCGTTCCCACTGTGACGCAGCAGCTCAAGGATCCTACTGCAGTGGCTTGGGTCACTGCAGAGGTGCAGGTTTGTTCCCCGGCCTGGCAGGGTGGGTTAAAAGCTTCAGCACTGCTGCAGCTGCAGCTCAGAGTCAGTCCCTCCACATGCTGCTGGTGCAGCCATTATTAAAAAAAAAAAAAAAGGAATGTCTTTAACCACTATGACTCATAAAACTCAAATTTAGGAGTTGTTGGACCTGACCAGATTTATAAAATCTGTTATCATTTTAAAGGTATTATGAAAAATTTTAAATATGCACAGAAGTAGCAAAAATACTATTAATATAGTGAACTTTTTCCCTGTCCTCACAACTCAGCTTCAGCAGTTATCAATTCAGGGCCAGTCTTGCTTCATTAATAACCCTATCTTCTTTATCAAGGACTTATTTTGAAGCAAATATCAAACATGTAAAATAGTTATTTTAGCACATATCTCTTAGAGATAAGAACTTTTAAAAATAAAAGTACCCTATCATACTGAAAAATTTAACAAATCTACAATATCATCAAATATGCAGTCAATGCAGAAATTTTTCCAGTTGACTCATTTCTTCATTTTCTTTACTGTGTGTGTGTGTGGCCATTCCTGTGGTACACCAAAGTTCCCAGGCCAGAGATCCAACCCAGGCCACAGCACTGACAATGAAGGGTCATTAACCCGATAGCCATCCAGGGAACTCCTTAACTCATTTCTTTTTAAAGAATGCTTGTTTGAAACAGTATATAAGGGAGTTCTCATCGTAGTGCAGTGGTTAACGAATCCGACTAGGAACCATGAGGTTGCGGGTTCGATCCCTGGCCTTGCTCAGTG
Source organism: Phacochoerus africanus (assembly GCF_016906955.1). Lineage (NCBI taxonomy): Eukaryota > Metazoa > Chordata > Mammalia > Artiodactyla > Suidae > Phacochoerus > Phacochoerus africanus. Next base: position 118,510,536 of record NC_062560.1, on the reverse strand, counting down.
GGTTAAGGGTCCGGCGTTGCCACGAGCTGTGGTGTAGCTCGAAGACTCGGCTTGGATCCCGTGTTGCTGTGGCGTAGGCCGGCAGCTGCAGCTCCAATTAGACCCCTAGCCTGGGAACCTCCATATGCCTCGAGAGCAGCCCAAGAAATGGTAAAAAGACAAAAAAAGAAAGAAAGAAAGAAACAGTATATAAGGCCCATACATTGTAGTTGGTCAATATGCTTCTTGAGTCTCTCTTATCTGTCGGTTAACTTGGCAATTTATTTGTTAATGAAATTGGACCATTTATCTGACAAGAGTTTCCCCAATTCTAGAGTTTGCTGATTGCCTCCTCATATCATTAACTTGTACTTTTCCCTAAATTTCTTTCAAAGGGAGTTAGATCGAGAGGGGAATCATAATAACCTTGATAGAAATCTTTCAGAGCTTCAGTTTCCACAGGCTCTTTTTTTTTTCTTCTCTTTTTAGGGCTGCACCTGTGGTATGAAGTTCTCAGACTAGGGGTTGAATAGGAGCTTCAGCTGCCAGCCTACACCACAGCCACAGCAATGCCAGATCCAAGCCGCATTTTTGACCTCACAGAGACAGCATCAGGTCCTTAACCCACTGAGCCACAACGGGAATTCCTGCCCTACCCAGTCTTTTTTTAAAAGGAGGACCCAGGGCCCAGAAATGACTTGCCTAAGAACTCATGGTATGATGCAAGGCCAGAGCAAGATCAGATTTCAGTCCTCCTGATGACCAGCCTCTGCTCTTTTCCACGGGCTGGTGGTTTTCCAATACTGAGAAGCAATATTCTGTATTCAGACAGCAACTCAAGTGAATCCTGGTAGTACAGCTCCTCTGGGTGAAGTGGGGTTTGGAGGCACTGAGCAGAATCCCTCCCATTCAGTCCCACTGAGAGTTCAAGCTTAATCACCTGCGCTCTGATCCCAGCTCTGCCACTTATGACATGGCCTTGCTCAGATTACTTGACTGAGACGTGCCTCAGTTTTGTCTTTAGTAATAATATATCTAATTACTGTTTCTATGAGGATTAAATGAGTGACCAAATGCAAAAGAACTTAAAATGATGCCTGGCACATGGAAAATTTTCAATAGATGGTATCTTTTTTTTTTTTTGTCTTTTTGCTATTTCTTTGGGCTGCTCCCGCGGCATATGGAGGTTCCCAGGCTAGGGGTTGAATCGGAGCTGTAGCCACCAGCCTACGCCAGAGCCACAGTAACGTGGGATCCGAGCCGCATCTGCAACCTACACCACAGCTCACGGCAACGCCGGATCGTTAACCCACTGAGCAAGGGCAGGGACCGAACCCGCAACCTCATGGTTCCTAGTCGGATTCGTTAACCACTGCGCCACGACGGGAACTCCTAGATGGTAGCTTTTAATCTTATTATTCTAACACCCTTAACATAACTTCAGGGCTGGGCTGAACACTTTGATAGATTAAGAATGTTGAAACTGGAGTTCCTGTTGTGGCTCAGCGGGTTAAGAACCCAACATTGTCTCTGTGAAGATGTGGGTTTGATCCCTGGCCTCGATCGGTGGGTTAAGGATCCAGCATTACCTCAAGCTGCAGTGTAGGTCGCAGATGCAGCTGGGATCTAGTGTTATGGCTGTGGTGTAGGCAGGCAGCTACAGCTCTGATTTGACCCCTAGCCCAGGAACTTCCGTATGCCATAGGCGCAGCTGTAAAAAAAAGAAAAAAAAAAGATTGACACTTGCAGCAAGCTGTTGAATACAAATGATTATAAGGGTATACACGGAGTTTTAGTTTACCACATGATTTTGCATAGAGCCACATCTAATGGAGAAATGAAAGCCATGGCGTACCTGTCACCCAGTCCCCAGATGCAGCTTCCTGCCTGCCTGCTCATCCAGGCTGATGAGACACTGCTCTCAGCCTGTCTCTGTTGTAGATTACTCTGTTACTCTGAGCATTCCTTTTTAAACATCAAGCCCTAGTCTTCATATGTACCTCTCTCCATTTGTACCACCTAACACTACCTGTGCCATTGTGTAGCATATTATAGATATCACCTGGGGAGTTCCCGTCGTGGCGCAGTGGTGAACGAATCCGACTAGGAACCATGAGGTTGCGGGTTCGGTCCCTGCCCTTGCTCAGTGGGTTAAGGATCCGGCGTTGCCGTGAGCTGTGGTGTAGGTTGCAGACGTGGCTCGGATCCCGCGTTGCTGTGGCTCTGGCGTAGGCCGGTGGCTACAGCTCCGATTGGACCCCTAGCCTGGGAACCTCCATATGCCGCGGGAGCGGCCCAAAGAAATAGCAAAAAGACACCCCCCCCCAAAAAAAAAAAAACTAATTCTTTCTTATTCACTACAGCCTAGTGTCATTCTTGATAGTATAAGTGGAAGGTGTGCTATTTAAATTCTCTTTTTTTCTTACCCCAGGGCATGTGGAAGTCTTAGGTCAGGATTCCAACCTGAACCACAGCAGTGACAATGCCAAATCCCTAACTACTAGGCCACCAGGGAACTCCTAGATACCTTTTGAGAAATGTTAAGAAGAATTTGAAAGAGTACCTAGAAGAATTCCATGCACAAACCCATCTTCTTTCTGCAGCTCTGCTTCATTAGAATTGATAGCCTTCTTCAACATTCCGACTTGTACCCAGAAGACTACTATTTTTGACAGGTTTTAAACTTTTGGTCTGTCCACCTGCCCTTTATCAAAGCATGGCTGTACAACTTCAGACATGTTATTTGACTTAATTTGAAAAATACAGGAGTTCCCGTCGTGGCTCATCAGAAATGAATCTGACTAGTATCCATGAAGATTCAGGTTCCATCCCTGGCCTTGCTCAGTGGGTTAAGGATCCGGTGTTGCCATGGTCTGTGGTGTAGGTTACAGATGCGACTCATATCTGGCTTTGCTGTGGCTGTGGTTTAGGCCAGCGGCTGCAGCTCCAATTCACCTTCTAGCCTAGGAACCTCCATATGTTGCGGGTACAGCTCTAAAAAGACAAATATATGTATTTATGAAGGGCCCCCAAGGCCTAAGAAAGGTTAATCTCACAGGAAGAAATCTTGATTAAAAGAAGTATTTTAAGGCGTTCCCATTGTGGTTCAGAGGTAACAAACCCGCTAGTATCCATGAGGATGTGGGTTCAATCCCTGCCCTCACTCAGTGGGTTAAGGATCCGGCGTTGCTGTGAGCTGTAGTGTAGATCACAGATGCAGCTCAGATCCCTTGCTGTGGCTGTGGCATAGGTCAGCGGCTCCTGCCCCTAGCCTGGGAACTTCCATATGCCACAGGTGCAGCCTTAAAAATAAAAAAATAAATATTTTTAACAAGTATAGTTGGAAAGCCATGGTATTAGTTGAGAGCATATGATTGAAAGTCAGCTCAATCTAGGATCGTATCCTACCTCTGTCCCTTACTGAGTGAGCTCTGGTGTACTGCTGTAATAGTGGTTCCCAAATTTTACTGTGCATTAGAATTACCTGGGCAGTTTTTAAATTGTTCTGGTGCCCAGGTTACACTTCATGCCAGTTAAATCAAAGTGAGGGTGGGAGCCAGGTATCAATGTTGTAAAAAATCCTGTGGTGGTTCCACTGTACATCAAAGTTTGGGAATCATTGTGGTATACCTTTTTGAGGCTCATTATTTATAAATGGGAGTGGCACGAATACCTATCTCGTGTGAATAAAAATGGACAATATAAAACTCTAACCCGCTTTTATTACCATATCATAAGTACTCAATAAATGAGAGCTAATTATCATTGATGGCGTTACTATTGTCAGTGGCCAGAATCTTAGAAGCACTTTGACAGTTTGCTCCAACACCTCAGACAGGAGGTGACTGCACAAAGACAAAGCTGCAGACTTTTACCAAGAGCCTACCAGGCCCTCAGGGGTAACTCCGTTCATTTTAACAGGGTCAAACCATGTGTGCACCTCTGGCATTTCATTTTATCTTTTAATAAACAGCCTACAGAAATCCATTAACCTATTTGTTTTCCCATTTCTCAATAGGAAAATTTCTGGCAATGCCATGCTACAGTTGGGCCCCTTCTTATATTGGACATTTCTGGCTGCATTCGAAGGAACAGTGTTCTTCTTTGGGACTTATTTTCTTTTTCAGACTTCATCTTTAGAAGAAAATGCAAAGGTAAAAGAAGTATCATTACATTTTTTGGTATTATAAGCATGACTTAACTTTTTTCCTGTAGGTACTGCATCTATCATACACGTACTCTAGCTGTAATCATGTTACAAACTATTTTTCTAAAGGTGTAGTATTTAGTTCTGACAAATTCGTTAGAACAGAGGTGTTGAAGTAAGAAATCACTTCCTGCATGCCTAGCTAACTAGAGACCTTATGTGCAAATGTCTGGAAGTTTAACTTGGCTGTAATTTTTGCTAAATAAACAGAGTTCTTGGGACTTCAGCCTTTGGACCCCCATACTTTGATGTGAGCAAGGCTTTTCCTGTTCTAAAAGCAAAGTCTGACTCCACTCAGTTCTTATTCGTAGTGGCCTTCCATGCTTAGAGTTGAAGGGCAGAGCTGCCATATGTTTGCAGTATTTGCTCAATATGTAGAGAGGTAATTCCCTTCTCTTCCTCCTTCCTTTACACATGGGAGCATAGTGTTTTCCAGAAAGACTTCACTGATCCTGCCATTGCGCTCCCAGCAAGTGACTCCACAGGTCAGCACCTGCATTGGGGTGGTTTTGCCCTAGCTGTGCTGTAGGAGAGGATTGCTGATAGGGTGAGGTCGTCCCGCAGCCACCCAGTGGAAAATCAAAGCCACCACCCTGCATGCTGCTTTCACTAGGTTCTTTGCTTTTTCTGGGCTTCCCTTTTAATGGTCACTCCTTCTTTATAATCATAATGTGAAACAAAGCTAAAGTTCAAAAAGACTTTACTGAGTACAATGACTGTGTCTAAAACCTAGACAATCGACATCCATTATGGAAGTGATAGGCTCAGTGAATCTGAATAATACTTTAAAATTAGGTACTATACCTAAAACTTCTTTAATTCGGACTAACAGAAACTGGTTTAGTATGAATCCATTAAAATTATTACTCACTGAGTAACTGTTAAGGAAAGCCACATCTAGTAGTTAAGCACATGTAGCATTTGCCAGGGAGAATGCCTGCTAAATCTCTGCATGTCCTTGGGCCAGTCACTTCAGTTTCCCAAGTCAACTTTGCCCAACAGTAAGATTAGATTTTATGATTTCTCAGGTCCTTTCAGCTTTATGACTGATGCTGTAACTTCCCACTTTTTATTTTATATTTATTTGGCACATAAATTGTAGACAGCTTACTGTACTCTCCTGCAGTCCTGTTGACATGGTTCATTTGCTCAGCAAACTCTACTGGTGGTGCATGGGGAGCCTCAACTCAGCCTGTGTCCAATTCATCACCCATTTTGAGTTCATGAAGTCCAAGTTAATTAGATTTTATTGTATATGTTGGCTATAAGTATAAGAACTACTATTAGCAATTAAACATAACACCATGTATGATTTGATCAAGTCCTTTTTTTTGCTATTAACCTTAATTTTTTGTTTTTATTTTTAAAAAACCTTTTACATTTCATTTTCTGTTTTAATGTTATGCATTCAGATCTTGACAGCGTTTGGTAAGCATATGTGCCATTCATTGCCATCATTTGGATTTATACATGGTATCTGCTTTTCTTTGATGTGCACATGCTGACAACAGCCAAAAAGTTAGGCTCTGTATATTTACAGCCAAAAAGTCAGGCTCTATTTTATTTTTTTTATTGAGGTATAATTGACATAACGCATTAGTTTCAGGTATATAACATAATGATGCGATGTTTGTATTACTGAATAATCACCACAATAAGTCTAGTTACCCTCTGTCATCATGTACTCTATTTTTAAAATGTGAGTCCATTTGTCTGCAAGTTCGTCCTTATTTGACATCTTTAGATCTGTATTGTAGGGTAAGCCCGTATCAAACTCTTTAGAGACATGAGTCATCCAAATGAGTTATTTTGATGAATATTACTGTTAATGGAATAGGGTTTTTTTTCTGCCTATATCACACCAGTATGTTCCCTGTTTTATGCTGCATGGAATCATGAAAATAAACTCTACCAACCACATATGTGGTGTACCTATCCAAGAGAATTTAGGGTCACAGTAAGACCCAGCATTTTGGCCTGATCTTTTGAGCAGATATTTCCCTAAACAATTTATACAAAAATCTCTGTCAGTTACACACAAGGTTAAACTTGTATTTCTATTATTTTTAACAGGCTGTGTATTCATGGTACATGTAATTGTTGGATATTTTTCAGGTATATGGGAACTGGACTTTTGGAACCATTGTTTTTACAGTCTTAGTATTCACTGTAACTCTGAAGGTTAGATTTTTATTTATTCAAATATGTTTAATTTTAATTTTTGTAATACTTTCTGGTCTTATACTAATATGTCTTTTCTTCTAATCTTGATTTTTATTGTGAATTGTTATTCAAGTCTGAATGCTTACTAAAATTATGTGTGATATTAGAGATTGGACATTTGTATACTATTTGTGATCCATTTTTTCCAATATATTGTGTATTCTCTCTTTTTTTTAACTTATACACCATACTTATGTTGGAAAACTGTTCCTCTTTCCTGCTGTTTTGAGACATTGATGATAAGTGGTGTATAAACAGGCTGTATGTGTGTGTTTCCATGTTAAGTACATGAATATTTTTTAAAGTCATGTATCCGTCTATATATAACATATATATATTATATATATATATCTGTTTATATATCTCTTTAAGAATGCCAATCCTTACAACAGTTTGGTTACTTAAGACTTAAGGAATATAGGTGTTTGTGAGTAAGATATGTGTGCCAAAGAGCTTGGTAGTGATGACGTTTTCTATAATATATTCATCACTGAAGTTTACCCATATAATGATTAGATTCATAAGACTCTACAGCAGTAACATAAGGGCAGTTTTGGCAAAATCATCAGCATTAATGTGAAGCCATATAATAATGCTCTGTATTGAATACTACCCTTGAGGCTCATGAGTTGAGACTCCCTTGAAGGTATAATCAAATTATTTTGATTATACAAGTAATAAACACCTCATATGGGGTCCAAGAATTAGTATGTTTAAATGAATTCCAGTATGCCCAGTAACGAGAACGAGAATTCAGAAGTATAATTGACAAAAGACCTCTAATCATTTCCCCTCTGAATTTTTATCCCTGGTTCATTTCTCATACTGAATAGAACTAACATGTTTGTGTTATTCATCTAGTATTTCAGTTATATTTTAGGATTGCAAAAGAAAATGTTACAGTTCATCTCAGTTTAGCCACTTACTCTCTGGGTGTCCTTGGGCAAGTGACCTCGTTTCTCTGTACCTCCATTTCCTCTTCTGTAAATGGAGATAAAAGTACTACCAACCTCTCTTAGGGTTTTTTTGTGTGTGAGAAGCCAATTAATGAATACATATAAAGCAGTTAGAATGGTGTCTGGCACATAGATCATGCTCAGTACAATAGATGCTTACTATTACGTTTCACAGGATCACGATTCGAAATGGAATCCTCCCCCTCTTTTTACCCCTGCCCTTGCATATGGCCCCAGGGCCTCCAAGTGCCCTTCATAGTTAAAGTTGGCCTTACTGCAGCATCTTTCACCTGTCCCTCAAAAGCCATCCACTCCCTCTTCTTTGCGTAGGTAGTGTTTTGGCATTTCCCCTAGCAGAGGACTAGTAAGAGTGCAAGACTGGGCTACCTTAACAGTGTTATCAATATCCTGTTTATGAATGAGCAACTATTAGCAGAGAGTTGAGGAGAAGGGTGTCACAGCAAGTAACAAAATTGAGACACCACCTCCTCTCGAAGAAGTAAATGTCCCAGATAGTAAGCCGTGTGGCCCAGAAATTTTAAGCAAACAGATCAGACCATGCTTTTTGTTTTTGGATTGCATTTGAAAATCCCAGGTGCCATAATCTGAAGAATCAGCCAGCCCTGGAAGAAACATGAAGGGATTAAAATCTATAGCAACTGGAAAATGTTATTAATTTAATGGATAGATAAGGGTTTTACAGTTGAAAGGCACACTACATAGGACTGATGATCCATGGCTCCATGATGCCTGATTTGGAGAGCTAGTAGTCTTTGCATTTAGTAACCTCCATGTGTGTTGTGTTTGAGGTCTCACAACTCCTTTGTATAGTTTGTCTCCTCTTCCTAGCTACTCTCTCCCTCTCCTGCTTTTCAGTATAACTGCTTCCACCAGCTAGGCCTTCTCCTTTTGCTCCTTGACTGCAAGCACTTGACTTAAGGACTTGGGGCTCCAGCCTCCTTGATATTACTGTTACCTCATTCCTCACCCTTCCTTTAGTAACGAGGCATCTGCAACCACATACTTCCTTGACCTCACCTCCATGCCTGTATCTAGAGTCTGAATGCCTTAGGGCACAACTCTGAAAAGTCTGGGTTCAGTTCTTCTAGTTCCACTCTGTTCCGGTGTTCGGCCCCGGCCGAATCCTCCTACAGGTATCATATTGTATGTAAGTTATCAAATACCATAGGATACCTGTTACAGTTTGGACCTATTATGAAACCTCTTGTGTTATCTTTCCAGCTCGCCTTGGATACTCGTTTCTGGACATGGATAAACCACTTTGTGATTTGGGGTTCTTTAGCCTTTTATGTGTTTTTCTCATTCTTCTGGGGAGGAATTATATGGTAAGCAATTGTACATGTATAATATGTAAGTAACAGGCTATATGTATGTGCATTGTATATGCAAACATTAATTATACTTTTAACGTTTGGATTATAGGAGATGGCAAGTCTTCAATATTAATGGTCTGGAAGGTACTTCTAGCTAATAATGCTACTAATTTCAGGTGGTATTTCAAATGCAAGTATATAGAGTGAACAAGTTGCTTAAAAGACCTCCCTTCTGGTAGCCCCTGTCCAAACCTTTCAGCTTTAAGGTGTGTAAACATCTCTCTGTGAAGTGAAACTAATTTTTAGCATGACTTTCCAGATGATTTCCAGTGGAAATACTCATCCTGTGAAATCAGTACATGTATAGTGGCCAGTAGATATATTATTATCCATGTAGACCCTCTTCTTTTTATGGTATATTACTCTCATTCTTGTTGCTACAGATGTGCTCAAGACATAGAATATATATCAGTTAATATTCAGAGGGTTGTATCTTTTTTTAATGTCTTTTTTTGGGCCTCACCTGCGGCACATGGAAGTTCCCAGGCTAGGGGGTCAAGCTATAGCTGCCAGCCTACACCACAGCCACACCAGATCCAAGCTGTGTCTGTGCGGCCTATGCCACAGCTTACAGAAGTGTTGGATCCTTAACCCACTGAGCAAGGCCAAGGATTGAACCTGCCTCCTCACAGATACCAGTCATACTGCTGAGCCACAATAGGAATTCCAGAGTTATATCTTGAAATCACCATCCCATTGTTTTGGACGAGGTAAGGGTAGACTACAGCTTGGACTTAAAAGTTCATTCAGTTCATCCAGGAGTTCCCACCATGGCTCAGTGGTTAACGAACCCGACTAGCATCCATGAGGACGCAGGTTCGATCCCTGGCCTCACTCAGTGGATTAAGGATCCGGCATTGCCATGAGCTGTGGTGTAGGTTGCAGACGCTGCTTGGATCCCACATTGCTGTGGTTCTGGCGTAGGCCGGTGGCTACAGCTCTGATTCGACCCCTAGCCTGGGAACCTCCATATGCCGCGAATGTGGCCCTAGAAAGACACAAAGACCAAAAAAAAAAAAAAAAGTTCATTCAGTTCATCTTGGTTCAGTAGAAGTTTATTCAGAATCCATTTTGTATGAGCCACTCTGGGGGATACAAAAATGAATAGACTGTACCCCTGCCTCAAGGAGATTAGAGTCCAGTGAGGAACACATAAGCTATGATTGGGAGAGTTAAAAGGAATGAAAATAAGTTAGATTTTCATCTCCTTTCCTTACTCTTAGAGGCCTGTATTTTGTTTTTAAATATTACACTTGTTGTTTTTTTTTTTTTTTTTTTATTAATCAGTGCCTTCCCCTGACAAGGATGCCAGCAGCAGAGTGCAGGGCTAGAGTAAGCCATGGGGTGAGATTCCAGGAATATGTGTTTTCACTGATTTGACCAAAATCATATATACAAAACATTCCACGTTATCACAGAGATGTGAGGACCATGTTTATGTCCGTTGCAGCTTAATTAGAAGAAACTTTTACTGTTTTAGAAAGCTTTTTTAAATAAAAGCCTCAAGAAATAAAAATACGGGACTTCCCAGGTGGCCTAGCTGTTAAGAACTTGGCATTGCCATTGCTGTGCCAAGGATTTGATCTCTGGCCCAGGAACTTCTACATGCCACAGGCATGGCCAAAAAAGAAAGAAAGAAAGAAATATATGAAAAGCCTAATCACTTAGAGAAGTAGCAGTTCTAAAAAGTTTAATTACAACATTTATTTGACACCTACATGAGTAATTATTTTATTGACGCAATGAAGCTGAAGGAAGTCTATGTTTTCTTTAATAATATACAAATGAATCAAAGTTTATTAACCAAATGTAATACACAATTGTAGGCCTGCCTACAGTACCATCATTCTGTCTAGGAATCTGTATAATCAGCATCTGAACTAATTATGCAGAATTTCTACAAGAATGAAATGTTTCTAGTGAACTAAACAAGTTTCTCATTATTTCCATATTATCCCTTATTAATTAAAATGAATCCTTTAAATGATTTAAGATATTGTCACACCTGTTTCTGTTCATTAGAGATGTCTACTAAAAACAAAATGTTACTAAATCTGTTTTATTTCATTGCCTATAGTGCTGTCCTTAAGCAGACCTGTCTGAGTTGAACTACTACATGAATATAAAATTTATATTATAGGAAGTTCCCATTGTGGTGCAGCAGAAACGAATCCATCTAGTATCCATGAGGATGCAGGTTTGATCCCTGGCCTCGCTGAGTAGGTCAGGGATCCAGCGTTGCTGTGAGCTGTGGTGTGTGTCATAGATGCAGCTTGGATCCCGAGTTGCTGTGGCTGTGCGTAGGCTGGCAGCTGTAGCTCTGATTCATCCCCTAGCCTGGGAACTTACATGTACTGCAGGTGTGGCCCTAAAAAGCAAAATAATAATAATAATAATAATAAAACAAAATAAAATTTGTATTATAAAGCAGCCAGCAAAATCTGACTAGAAACTAAAACTTCAGCTGAATGCTGATTACAGCTAGTATCTCTGGATGTGTTCAACCCTGAGCCATTGTGACATCCCTTTTTCGAGATGGGCAGTGAGAATGATGATTTCTGAGTCCTAAGCCCAATCCAGGAATAATATCTTTTGTTTTTTACTGCTCCCCTGCAAAAGTCCAGAAATGCCATTCAGGTCTAAAAGAAAAAAATTGGACCTTTTAATCAAAGAGTGTTTTGTGCGCTGTTCAAAGGAATACCGAGTGACTAGCTGTCAGTTGTCTGCTGGACCCTTGTTATGGCCCAGTTAACTGCCTAGAAAATCGTGTGATTTTCCTAGTTATAATGAGCATAGAGCTTTGTAGAAAACTTTTCTGTATGGCAGGAACTCTGGAAAACTTGTTTAGCCCAGACCTCGTAAGTTTCTCTACCTTATTCTTCTGCTCACAATCTAGCCCACAAGTATTCCACAGTCCACTCCTCACATATGTAGAGCCACAAGCTTGATTTTACCGTGTTAAATGAGAGTACACAAACATCAGTTTTTAAATGAGAAACCAGTTTGTCTTTAGTGAGTTTTATTTTTGATCTACTAAATGGGACCAACCACTTAGCTACCTAAGGCTCCTAACCCAAGGCCAGTCTGACATGTGCCCTGACCTTGAGCAGCCGTTTTGCACTTTCTCCCTGTCAGCTTCAGACAACATTTAACCTAGTCTAGTGAGGCTCTCTGGTTCAGCCCAGGCAGGGAAGGGACACTGGCTACACATCTCATTGGCCACCTAAGTTCAGTGGATGTCTAAACCCTGCAGAATGAGGTGTCCTCTGGGGTTTCTGGACTCCAAGGCTTCATGTGCCATTAGCAGTTTTCTCTCTCTGTGCCTACTTGGCACACACTAGTAGTACTCTATATATATATATATATATATATATATATATATATATATATTTGTGGATGAGGGTGCTAGCTTCCTCCCCTTTGAGAGAGAAAAGCTCTACAGTCCTTGTTATATTTACATAAGGGTTTTTGGGGGAGAGTTACTATAAAAATGTCTTAAATTTCTGAATGTAGAGCACAAATCCATCCTTATATTAATAGAAGTAAAATGTTTGTTAGCATGAAAATTAATTATTATTTCTCTTGAATGTCTCTGAAGCTTCAGCATTTTCTAATGCAGTAAATATTCTCCAGTTGGCAGCTTTTAAAGTTGATCGCTTAGTTTTGTTTTCAAGTCAAATGCATTTTATTATCTTTTTCCCCTTTAATTATCATTCCCTTTCTTTCCAGACATTCTGTAAATGAAATCTGTTTATTACTTTTGGATTATTCTAAAGAAAATTATTTTTATTAATGTGCATAATGATGATTCCTTTTAAATACAAAAGAGAGTTTCAGTTACACTTTTTCATATAACAGAAACTGATTTTCTATTACGTATTTTCTTTCCACTCTAGGCCTTTTCTCAAACAACAGAGAATGTATTTCGTATTTGCTCAAATGCTGTCCTCTGTATCCACATGGCTGGCCATAGTTCTTCTAATATTTATCAGCCTTTTCCCTGAGATTCTTCTGATAGTATTAAAGAATGTAAGAAGAAGAAGTGCCAGGGTAAGAACTAAGCTTATGCTATAACCTGATTTTTGGAAGGGGCTTCAATATCTGCCATGAACTAAAAGTTTTATTTAGAGAATTGCATTAGTTACAGCATGTTAAACCCCTCCTTACAGGTTCATCACTTAATTTCCTCTTCTGCATAAAAAGTAAAATAAAAACTTCGTTATCCAATGCAGGTGGTAAGTAGATTCCTTAATAGTGTTCTATGTGACCTTTAGCAATCCATATGGAGTATCTCATATGCTCCATATGGAATTTTAAATAAAAAAAATGATTTTTTTCTTTTTTATTTTTTAGCCTAGAATTTTCACACTGGGAATTTCCACACCAACATTCCAGCTTTAACCTTAGACATTCTCCTGTGGATTGTTTGCAGATTTTTTTTTCAGTTGATAATCCCAATTTGCCTCTTTCGAACCTTTCCCCTTCCTTTAATTATAGTGCTGCTTAATCTCTGTGTTGCTTCTAGCCCTGTCTGTCCAGCAGTATTTTTGAACCAAAGAGAATTCCCTGGATGTGGTTTCTACATCCTTCCCCTCTTGAACACACTTGTAAAAAAATCAAGATTGTCTTATGAGTGTGTTTTTATCTTTGCTGCTTACATTGTAAATTTGTTTTGCGGGAATGAGAAGTTATTACCCTCTGTCAGCCTAATCGCTTGGCCCTGCATTATCTGATATCTTTTGAACCTTTCTTAAAGAGCTTTTAAACTGAAAGGGGTAGATTAGCCTGGAAAATAAAACTTCTGGCAGATTTTGACCAACAGGTTAATTAAATACGTCATATTCCTGCCAACACTAGCTCATTTTGCCAAACACAACTCTGTTTCTATCATGTTGATACCAACTAGATCGTGTAGCTCCTCCAAGGCAATATTTTCAAGTAGTCCAATTAAGTCTAATTGATCAAATCTGCCAACCAGTTTAGCCACAAAACTGATTTGTCTCAATTTTTTTTCCCATGTTGATAGAGTCTAGTGGTTGGCATCATGCAGACATAGGAAGCTAAAATAACTTTAGTTGGAAAAGCTTCCGTGGTTAGATGTATAAAACAGGAGCTTCATGATAAAAGTCAGTATCAGTCCCAGTCAAAAGCAGTAGATTTTCAGTGGCATAAACAATATTGATTCTTCGTATAAAGGCCAATCAGTGTATAGTTGGGTGGTCAGAACTGACCTTAACTCTCTGCTTTTGCATGTCTTATGGGTGGAACTGGACACAATAACATTAACCTAGCTAAGATCACCTTAATCTCTCTCTAATCCTTCCAGTAGACCTCCATTAACTCCCTCCAGCCTGGTGTTTAGTCTTAGAATGGGAAAGTGGCATTTACTTTTTTTGATTCTACTTTAATACTAGTTGAACCGGGGTAAACCTGGTTACTCCCAGAATGACTGAAGTGGCAATTTGCATGAAGCCAAAAAACAAGTCAGAGTAAGAAATATTTTGGTGCCTTGTCATAGTCGGGGTTTGTCTAGGAAGGATCTTTGAGGTGCCCTTTTATTATCCTAATTTGAGAATACACTTTGAGGAGCTCCTCAGTGCTTTTCTTATTCGGGGTAATGGAGCTCATGCAAAATAATGGCTCACACCTACCCAGCTTCATGCTCTGAAGATACAAAAATCTCAGAGATCAAAACCTTCAAACATCATCTTATTGTCTTGTTTAGGCCCTTTAAAAAAAAAATGGACACTGGCTGGAGGTGACTTATGTTAAATGGCCACTAAATATTTTAAATGTATTAAGTGTTTTTATATAAATCAGATGGCCATTAAATGGAGGGATGCTGAAGGGAGTCACAGATAAAGATTTAGAACATTTTCTTTCCATGCAAACAGCAGATTCTGACCTTAACATGGATTTCTGAGACTACAGCCCTTTTTACTTAGCAGTGTAGAATGTTTCCAGGGTTCATCATGAAATTTGTTTGCCGTGGATTATGGCCATGATAGTAGGAATTCCAGTGTCTGTGTGCTGTAGCTTGGCATGCTGATATGCTAGAACAACCGGGAGAATTTCCATAATCACCTTCATTCATTCAGTCATTCATTCATTTATTCCTATCCTCATTGAACCAATGAATATATGTTGAACCACCTACTGATGAACATCTCTCTTTACATCCAAAGTCTGAAAGGCTGAATGGTTTTTCAGACTCTGTGGGATTTTGAGACTTGCAGATTTGCAGATGAGACAAAACATGGTGGGCACTCAGCAGCACTGCCTTTTTTTTTCCCCCTTGTGAAAAAATGCAAGAGCAAAGTAGTGCATAAGAATGCATAAAGGCCAGCTGAAACGTGGCAGCCATGACTACTCTGCTAAGTCACATCTGTTTACATATAAAGCTCTATTCGGCCATATCAAAGAGGCAGAGGCCACTTCTAAGATAAAGAAGAAAGAGTATTTTAATGACCAACAGACTGGGTGACTTCCTGCTTTGTTAAGTTATCCCTTGCTAAGATATTGGCCTCATTTTAAAGGGAGGCAAAAGGTTCTTTTACACTGGGTCAGCCTCATACCTGAAAGGCTCCCTAATGGGGTAAAGCATGTGTCCCTACGTAGAGATGGAAGATCCCCCTGACTTAAACCAGTAAGCATCGGAATCCCTTGTACCTAGGGCCGGAAATGTCTGTGGCAAGTAGACTGCCAGCTCTGTCGTCAGCTGCTTTAAGAAGGGAACTCAGCAGTGGGTAGAGAAAAAATGTCTCTGTGGCTTTTCAGAAAGAAGCCAAGCCATTTACATTTAACAATTATGGAAGCAGCCTTCTTTTGAATTTTACTCAATTCAGCACACACTGCCCAAGGGTCCATTGTAAGTTAGCTGCTCTAACTTAGGGGGATGAATTAGAAGCAGCTCCCACCCACAAGGAGCTCTCACTCTAGTTGAGTTATAAAGGGGATTTATTTGGAACACTTCTATGAGCAGGTATAAACAGAATCGTAGACTCAATACTGTGGCTTGTTGTAACACAGCTGAGCCATTTCAAGGTCAAGTCACTGCCTCCCGAAGCCTCTAGTAAAAAGGCTGGTATGGCAGCCTCCACCACAACTGAGTTCTGTCATGATATTAGCATTATAAAGAATGCTGCGAGGTTCAGAAAAAAGGCTCCCTCAGTTGTTTGACGCTGGGGTGAAAATATTTTCCCACCTTATTTTCAGCGATGTTCATTTTTGAGCTAAAATCCCATCATTAAGCATCATAGGACTTTTCTTTAGCTAATAAATTGACAAAGCCACATGTCCATGCTGCTGACAAGTGTATGATGAAACCATCATTGAGCACTGAACAGTGGAACAGCAGATGACACTTCAAAGGAAGTTTAAAGTTAAGAATTTCAAAAAGCTGTGTCCCTTCTAAACAGTCGGTCTGTCTCTTTTTTTTTTTTTTTTTGTCTTTTTGCTATTTCTTTGGGCTGCTCCCTCGGCATATGGAGGTTCCCAGGCTAGGGGTCCAATCGGAGCTGTAGCCACCGGCCCACGCCAGAGCCACAGCAACGCAGGATCCGAGCCGCGTCTGCAACCTACACCACAGCTCACGGCAACGCCGGATCGTTAACCCACTGAGCAAAGGAGGGGCCGAACCCGCAACCTCATGGTTCCTAGTCGGATTCGTTAACCACTGCGCCACGACGGGAACTCCCGGTCTGTCTCTTAATCAATGAAATACACCTCGCCCTTCTGGCCAGCTAGTAAATACCAGTTCCTATTTCCAGTGGAGTAATTTTCCACATACTTTTATGTAAAGTTTTCCGATGTAATCCAACACCATCAAGAGGAGGCTTGACTTTGCCTACTAAGCAGATAGGGGCACTGTAATCTAATGGGAACAGACCCAGCAACATGCCCATACCTCTCATGTGATGTTTGCACAAACAAGAGGAAACATTCCATTTTGTAGGGAGCCCTTTCCAAGTGGAAGATAGGAAAAGGAAGAATAGTCAGCTGTCTGAGCAAAATTCCTAAAGAAAACACTTTGAAAATTTTGGAGAATACAATTTATCCTTATAATAACAATGGTGACAGTGACGATGACTGTTGTAATCCTGACAGTGTCACATACAGCTCTGGGTTCTCTAAAGGTAATAGCTGTGATCTGGATTAGACAGAAATAAAGTTGAATCCTAACATCGTGGCTGTTGAGATGGACCTTTATGCATTGGCCTCTTTGACCAACTGCTAATTGAGCCAGCGTCAAAGCTCTCTAGAGAACCACAAAGGAATATGGAAATTTCAGACTGCTTTAGTTCATTATCTGCCATCCTTCCCACCCTCTCCCAACCAGTTGCTATAGCTATATCAATTTTTTATTGCTCTTTCTATGCTCTCTACTGCTTTCTATACCTCCATGTTTCTTTTGTTATCCTTTATAAAGTAACCTATTAATCCCTAAAATTTCTCCTTCATTGAAATATTTTTATCTCTGACGGTTGGATACAGGGTTTGGAGTGCACTGAAATGTGCTTCAATTACAGTCTTAAATAGATGGACGGGCTTGTATTTTAAACACAGAGTGGGGGATTTGGTATATTAATTTTATTGGAAGGTTTTTGCCCATGAAATAGAAGACAAAGCAATTTAAAATTTTTCTCCTCAGGAACTAGATATTTATTTCTCTAGCTTTATCAATTGGTAATTTGCATGTTACCAACATGTCACCAGCTTTATTTAAGGTAAAGCATGAACAGGGAAAAAAAATGTAGTTATATTAAAACATGTGAATAAATCAAAGTTTTTGCCTTTAGAAGTATAATAATTGTTTTTAGACTCTGCTAGATATACGTGTTACTCTAGCTGGTTTCTTTTGTTAAACCTATTTCCATTAGTCAATAAGTAGATAATATGGGTAATGTTCAATAGCAGATCATTAAGCTCATGCCCGTAGTTGACCAGTCATCTTCTGTTTTGCTTGAGCAATACCAAAACCAAGTCTGTAAATTGGCTTGTAACTTTAGGCACAGAAGAAGGGGGAAAAAAAGTAACCTCTTAGGTTTTTTTTTATTAAACTTTCAGTTATCAATTTTTACTTTTTCTAAATGTTTTAAAAGAAAATTTCATAGCTCTTTAGGCAACGCTTTTTAAAGAGTCTCTATAGGGGAAAGGGGAAAACCAGTCAAATTATGCTAGAAGAAGGGAAGTTAAGCATTGGTCCAGAGGTAAATGGTACTGAAGTGTGGTTTCACCAACTGTTTTTCCATTATGTTAGTTTTGATTAGGTTTTTAACCTGAAACTGCCCCAGGGCCATCAGTCCCTTCATATTACATCTGTGCAATAGCGCAGGGGGCATAGTTACCTCAGGATAGAGCAATAATGGACCCTGAATATAGATAGCTCTTTGACCAGTGGATTTTGAACAATGTAAGTTAGTGAATTAATGATTAGAGATGAGTTTTATTTCACTGAGAACCATATTTTTTATTTATTTTATTCGCAGTAGCCATATTTCCCATTAACAAAAGAATTTTTAATTGATATACAGAGAAATAGTAGTTTGCTCAAATAATAGTCTATTCCTAACTACTAACTCTACTTCAGAAAGTAACGTCTTCTAAACTAACATGTCATTTCGACTTCAAATTCTCAAGGTTTCTTCTTAAATGTCTTACATTTCAGAGAATATTTACTTTTTTTTTCTTTTTGGTTTTTGCATTTCTCTTTTTTCTACTGCAATTTTCCACCTTTTGTGCAATTGTGAACAAGGTAACGAAACGCCTCCCTTCCTCAGGAACATCTACTATCTTCATGCTTTCTCAAACTTCCAGCAATCACAGTTTCTCTTGGAGTGAATAAGGTGATTTCCTTTCTTAATGTACCAACTTGCTTGCATTCTCATTTGCTTGACACCATTTTCTGATTCTTTATGAAAAATTCCCATGGCTCCTCTTTATATCTTCTATTGATACTTAAGAGTATTTTGTCATTTTCCTTTAATCATTTGTTCACCCTCTCAAATTGTCACACTGGAGAGGAAGTGGTTTTCAAAACTTGGACCATAGGTCTGTAGTCCCATTGATTCCTGGTATGCAGCAGAAGCCACAACGTGCTAGAGCTAGTCTTTTCCCTAAGACAGTACACTTACAGTACCGGCACAACGCTCAGAGGTGTTCACCAAAAGGATGGTAAGCTTGACTAATCAAACCATATTGACTCATCTACCACATAACTTACCAGTGTCATTTCAAAAACCCAAGTTTGCCACATACTACTAATGTCTGTATTCTTCTACCATGAAAACACTTCAACTCAAGTTGGAGACTTTCTTAGGTCTTTAAATGTATTCATTTAAATGTTATGCATTTGCTGTAGTGTATTCATTTGTACTTTTGGCCAGAATAGTAGTCTATAGGAAATGATTTTTTTTCTTCCTACATTTTTATCACCAGGTAGGTTAACCAATCTTCAAATGCTTTAAGTATCTTTACCTCACTATTACAGAGAAATCTGAGCTGTAAAAAGGCATCTGACTCATTATCCACCAGACCTTCAGTCAGACCTCTTCTTTTACGAACATTCTCAGACGAATCTAATATATTGTAACAGGTACCTAGTGTTAAACAAGCGGGCTGGCTTTAAAGAAACAGATTAACAGCATTATAAAGAAAAAAATGAAAATATCACTCTCTAAATTTTCTCTGCTGTTGGTGTGGTGAACTTTATACTATTCTTTGCAAAAATATAAAGATGCATTACTTGGAATATGGGGAAATACATATTTTAAATTTGCTAAGCCCCCAAATAAAATTTTAGGCATTTTCCAGAGCTAAAGGGTAATAGAATATATTTAATCTGTAGGGGGCGTGTTGTTATGGCATCATGAGAAAATGCTCATTAATACTGATCAGGAAATTATTTTGATTTTAAAAGATCATTTGGAAAATTGAAAATAAATATTCCAAAATTGCATCTGTATAATATTGAGTCAGTTTAGCATTGCATGTTCTTTTGGGAATTATGTGAAAATGATTCAATGTGTTTGTACCTCCATGTGATGTGTCTGTGTTTGCAGGTATATACTTAATGTCCTTGTAAATGTCTGACCCCCAAGTATATGTTAGTGAACCAATCTACTCTAATTACTTTTTTTTAGTGTCAAGTTTTATTCAAGTTAAATGTTTCATCTTTCAGAGGTAAAATCTTTCCAAGCCATTCAGGGGGATGTTAGCCTAATAATATAGAATGCTGGAGTTCCCTTGTGGCAAAGGGGAATCAAAGCTGACTAGGAACCATGAGGTTGCGGGTTCAATCCCTGGCCTCGCTCAGTGGGTTAAGGATCCGGCATTGCCGTGAGCTGTGGTGTAGGTTGCAGACATGGCTTGGATCCCGCGTTGCTGTGGCTCTGGCGTAGGCCAGTGGCTACAGCTCCGATTCGACCCCTAGCCTGGGAACCTCCATATGCCGTGGGTGCAGCCCTGAAAAGACCAAAAAAAAAAGAAAAAGAATGCTTCATAATTAATTTTTCCAAAAGTGAGTAAATTCATTTTATACCATACTGTTTCATTTACCCCAGTAAATATATTTGGAAGGACTTGATGCCATGGGAGGAATCTTTGAATTCAGAATGACTCCTCCCTGTGTATTGCTTCCCATTGCAGGGGCCTCTGTCACCCCAGACCTTTACAGGTCTTCTAATCCATTCACAGGAATTTAGAGTAATTCATGAATGAGGTTTATAAGCTTGTCAGCTTGGAAACAACTCATACAGCTTAGGGCAGGGCAATCTTTCATTCACACATAAAAATTAATGATCATCATGGATGAAATTGCAGGTCAGTTCATTTGTGATGCTAACAATTGTGAGTCCACCTCAAAGGCCCAGTTTTTTCATCAACTGTCAGTGCCCCCACCCTCCAGCAAACAACTAACAGTTGTGCTAATAGATTGAATCCATTGGTCCTTCTGTCCCCTACAGTTCATCAGTCTGCATCTACAGTGCTATTTTGGAAGCCAACTCATTTTGCCTCGGTCTGCATCCTTTTACCCATCTGGAGTGACTCACCTGCTTATATTTTCCCTCAGTAATGAATCTGCTTCCCAGTAGCCTTCAAAGTCTTTGACTGTTTTGTCCCAGATAGCCTTGTCCTAAGCTGTGTGGTGCATTTTAGCTATACTGTTTCCAGCTAATTTGTATCCCCCTGGATTGCTTTCCTTAGCTTGGTCTGTGGTTTGGAGACTAGGCTGGGTAGCAGACACTGCTACTGCTTTTGGGCTCTCCAGGGCCTTAACTCCTACAATGCCTAACAGAACTGAGGAAGGTTTGTGGGGGGCGGGGACAATTGTTTTCTTTTTAATGTAATTTCTTCCAGGAATATATGTTCATGTGACATTATTTCTCCTCCAAGGAAAATATTTAGCAATTAGTTTAGCCACTGAAGTTTGTCCCTTGGTTGATAAGGGAACTCCCTGGCTCCTTTTATAAGTTCTCGACATGAGTGGCAACCTTATTTTGGTTAGAGTCACCTTGATCCTGCTACCTGAACTAATATGAGAATATGGAACAGCAAAAGGAATGGAAGGTATTCTAAGGGACATATAGTCCAAGCATAGCAAGGAAGGTGTACCAAAGTGGGAAGAAAATAGGGCCTTAAGGCCGTCCACTACTGAGGTTTTAATTAGTTGGATTTTTGAGTGGAGAATCAAAGTTAGGCTTACTCCCTTGACATAAGACTCACCCACTTCTCAACATAACCTGATTTACACACAGTGATCAGTTGGCCTATCATGCCCCATCCTGATCATAGCATTTGATAAAATTTAGAGAACAAAGAGGATGGCTTGGGGAGACTTCTGTGGTCTCTTTTCTAAAAAGATGATGAATAAAAGAAGCAGAAGAGTTAGCTGACTCATAGATACATGATCTACCAAAAAGAAACCTCAATATTATAGAGAAGAAACACGTTTCTTTAATTAAAGGGAAAATACTTTCAAAACAATCTTTCAAAACTGAATATATCTTCAGACTTTGTCATAATTAACACATCCAAAAATCAGTAATCAAATTGATTCATTCAGCATGTCCTGAGCATCTGCTGTGCACCAGTGCATCTCAGTGCTAGAGATAGAAAGTTAAATAAAATGTCCCTGTTGGAGTTCCCGTCGTGGCTCAGTGGTTAACTAATCCAACTAGGAACCATGAGGTTGTAGGTTCGATCCCTGGCCTTGCTCAGTGGGTTAGGGATCCAGCGTTGTCGTAAGCTGAGGTGTAGGTTGCAGACGAGGCCTGGATCCCCACGTGTTGCTATGCCTGTGGTGTAGGCCGGTGGCTACAGCTCCAATTGGACCCCTACCCTGGGAACCTCCATATGCCACGGGAGCGGCCCTAGAAAAGGCAGAAAGACACACACACACACAAAAATTCCCTGTTTTCATGGGGCTCAGACTAGACGATGAGATCTTACTGAGCTAAGCCTCTGCTGTCCTAGTGGTAACAATTATTAGGAGAACCCTGGAGCAGTCCAAAAGCAAAAGCAGGTCTGAGTCTATTCAGTCGACAATTGAAAAAAGGAGTAAAAACTGGTTATTGTGTGACTTTTTTTCCCTCTGCATGTGAATAAAACTTGGCAGCTTTGTTAAGACAGTTGCTTTACTCTCATAACAAAATTTACTACTTGATTTATTTTTGAAAATGCTAAACAGATGGTTTCACATTATTATTACAGTAAACCTTTTAACTCTGTATATTTTAAATCTTTCAGAATCCGAATCTTGAACTGCCTATGTTACTGTCCTACAAGCATATTGACAGTGGTTACAGCTAAAAGAGAAAGCATGAAGAAACAACTACAAAAAGTTTTCATCTCAGGATACTCGATATGCAACAAACTAAACCACTATCTTAAGTCTAAGGTTCAGAATAAATGTCCATTAAAATACCAAATGACTCTCTTTAAGTATTTACAGTTATTGTAAGCAGCCGTTATGGCCAAAGCTCTAAGTTATGAATTATATGAAAGTTGAAAGCAAGATTATTTAGAATTTCTGGCTTTAGATAGAATAAAATAACTACCAAATGAGTGCTCTTTTAACCCATGAACTCTGTGAATGGATTTAAGTACAATAGTATAAAGTAGAAGTCATGCAATGGGAATGAATAGATTTTGCTAATATTACTTTTTTTGCCTGGCAGAAGAAATAGGCTGTCTGGATCACATTTCTTGTTCCTGCTGAATGATAATCTTAAATTATTTTTTTCAATATATGAAAGGAATACTTGAAAATATAAGAGGACTAAATCAATACATCAGATAATCCTTTCTGTTCACCCCCATGCTAATTTTGTCCTGATAGAATATCCTTGCCAAAAAATATCTTGAATACTTACTATTTTTTCTTCTGAATTACACCTAATGGGTGTAAGATTTGAAAATAAAGCATTTCCAATCACTTAGTAGCCCCTCAAAACAGTTAAGATTTAATAGATTTTTCCAGTATTAGTTTTACTCAGATCTGAGGCAAGCTGGGGGAAAATGTAGTTACATAAAAATAAAGGCCATTCTGAACATCGTGGAGAGGTAGGAAGAATAGCTGATTTCAAACGAATGGTTTTTATTTGAAAGAGGTTGCGTCTGTGCATATATGTAGCACTTTATTTTTTTTAACTTGCCAATTGGGGGAGGAGGAGGGGTTCATCCCAAGAGAGTGGTTCCACCTGCAGAGCACAACTCTGAACACGAATGTTGTTTCTCTTAGCAGACTGGACGAGGGCAATGGTCGGACTCTAAACCATGAGATTCACCCAGGTGTCAAGTCCTCGATTTACTGGACTTGAGGGAGGGTTTAGCTTCCTAAGGAGTTTGCTCAAAACATAAAAGTAAATGTGATCTGTCTTTACTAAATGTTAAAGTTAAACACACTTTTTTTTTTTATATAAATGACATCATTTGATGACCAGATTGAAATGACCTTTTAAAAAGTGTTTTCATACCAGTTTCCACTTTTATTTTTCTTTCGGGCATGCCTGTACTATTATTAGTGTTTATATTGTACCTTAATTTGGAAAAGTATTAGATTTAGTCTATACCAGTGTATTTATATGGTCCATATGGCACATTTGATTCTTCCATGTGTATTTTGTGTTAATGTTTAGCTGTAATTTTTCTTACATTCTAGAAAGGACATATTTAGTTATCAGAAACCATTCCATCATTATTGACCCTTTTTCATCATTTCATCCGTCAGTATTATTGTTGAGTATTTTGTTAAGTGTCCTCATGCCTTCCTAAGTGTGCCGTGTTCTGGTAACCTGTATTTGAGGTTTGAAGTAGTCTGCTGAAAACCAAGTCAATATATTCTTATTCCAAAGAGCTGAAGAAATCAGACCCAGGAAAGCTTTCAGTGTTTTGTTGTTGTTCTTGTTTTTAGTAGTTGTTGTCTCTCGTATTGTTCTTGTTTTACATAAGAATTATAGGGACTGTGAATACAGAGAGCCCACCTTAACTAGAGGAGCTTGTTTGATGCAGACCATTGGAGATTGCACATAATCAGAATATCTGGGGTAGTGGATATATAACTGGTGGCATATAAAATTCCCTTTAGCCTGGAAGAAAGACAAGGAGGATTTAGAGTCGCGTCTTAGCTGCATATTACACGGCAGCTCAAATTCACGATGGCCGTGATGTATGATATCATGGCCTGGATCCTTGAGAAGGACATGACTTTATTGTTTGAAAGGTATTTTTTAATGAGCTAAAAATAATAGTTAGCATGGGGTTAGCAGATGGAACGACTTGAAGTAAGCCATCCAGTATTCCTAGCACTACAATCTAACCACTTTATTTTGTGTCAGAGAAAGGGGTAAAATGTAATAATCATATACCCACCATCTGAATAATGTTGAACTACAAAATGTGCTTGTAATTTTCACAACTACTGTCCGATGTTTGAGGATGTTAACTGAAAACATAAATTCCATATCTACCACATTTACACCAGCAACAGTATAAAATGTAAGCCTAAATTTGCAAAATTCATAATAATTTAGTGATGAAATTTTTTAATAACATGCAGTATATATAAATGCAGATTTTATGCAAGTGTTGACAAAGTCATTTTTCAGCTTGCAAAATGGGACTACAATATTACATTTTTCACTTCAGCAATTTTTTACATCTATGTTGTTGCTTTCTATAATGAATGTGAATGCTGTCTTTTATGAATGCCTTTTTCATTACAGAAATTTTTGTTTGATGTAATCAATAAACTTTGGTATGATACGATATTTTAGCTTCTTTGTTGGAAAGGTCTGTTTGACATAAAAGAAATATGGAAGCAATTTGGTAATGGAAAATAAGTTTCTAGTTTTCTCTACCTGTAATACAAAAGATTCGCCATTTCTACATATTTCAGCTGGTGTCTAAGGGCAACGCCCAATTTGGGGAGATTACGATATTTGTGGGAGTTTTGAATAAGGCTGTATCTTGTTGATGCATAGATAAAACTCCAGGGAGATCAACAAACACGTATTGAAAGTCTGCTGTGTACTTGGCAGTGTGCTTGTTGCTGCCCACTCGTGGGAAGCTAGTACAAGGTATGGCCCATGTCTGCATCCCATTGAAATCATTTGATTCTTAAGTAGGGAGGGATTTCACGGTAGCTTGAAGCTTGGTCCAAAGGTGTGTGTGTACACTTTGCTCCCTCCCCCTCCCCCTCCCAGTCCTCTCTGCCTGCCTTCTGTGGTTGCTCAGCCTGCATGACATCTAAGGCCTTGTGAAAGTCCCTTTGCTTGAAAAACCCTGCCCTCCTTGACTCCTAAGAAACTGTAAAGTCTGCACTGTGGCTGATTGCACTACATTTTACACTTCTGTAAGTTTCTCGTCTTTTAATCCTGTTAGTCTTAGACCTACATTTAGAGCATTTCCTCCTTCTCTGTTGTTAAGTGGGAAATGTGCTGTATTTGGAGGTGAGACCGGAGTTAAAGTTTCTAACTTTGCCACTTAGAGTCATTTCCCTCTCAATCCTCTTTCTTCTCAAATGTAAAATGGTTTCTTGGGGATGAGGGGTGATCAAATGAGGTGAAAGAAAGTACTGTGAGGATCTGAGTGGTTTGGTCCCTTCAACAAGAAGCCCAGGCAGGGTTTAGGGCTGGTCTTATCGCTATGGTTATTCAGCGAGTGTGCCCATGGCTGAAGCGTTGGAGGCATACTAATGAAGCTTGAAAGCCTGAGTTCAGGGACTAGTTGTCAGGAAAATGGGCTTAATTTCACAACAATTTTAATTTGACACATTTTTCCCAACAACCAATGGGTAAGAAATATGGCCTTAGCTTCTAGGGTGTGGACCAAGGCCTCTGGCTAAAAGAAGAGTGCACTTCTTGGTGGACCAGAATTCTGCCGGTGGCCGGTCTTTGGCCCAGGCCGTTTGGGTGGCGAAGGGCAAAGGATCTTCACAGCTAAAATGTCTGCTTCTGGAGTTCCCGTCGTGGCGCAGTGGTTAACGAATCCGACTAGGAACCATGAGGTTGCGGGTTCGGTCCCTGCCCTTGCTCAGTGGGTTGACGATCCGGCGTTGCCGTGAGCTGTTGCCGTGAGCTGTGGTGTAGGTTGCAGACGCGGCTCGGATCCCGCGTTGCTGTGGCTCTGGCGTAGGCCGGTGGCTATAGCTCCGATTCGACCCCTAGCCTGGGAACCTCCATATGCCGCAGAAGCAGCCAAAAGAAATAGCGAAAAGACAAAAAAATAACATAAAATAAAATAAAATGTCTGCTTCTTTGATCTCTTCAGTGATGTATAAGGATACTTCCTACCAGTGAGCCCCTAAAATCCCATCTCCTCATATAAACTAACACTTAGCATTTACTATATGCCAGGCACTATTCAAGTAACTACATATATTCACTCCTTCAATAACCCCACAACCC
Organism: Phacochoerus africanus; assembly: GCF_016906955.1. Lineage (NCBI taxonomy): Eukaryota > Metazoa > Chordata > Mammalia > Artiodactyla > Suidae > Phacochoerus > Phacochoerus africanus. The sequence continues at coordinate 118,483,871 of NC_062560.1, read as the reverse complement.
TATGAAATCGGTATTAACATTTCCCTATTTGAGTTCCCATCATGACTCTGCAGAAACGAATCTGACTAGGATCCATGAGGACACAGGTTCAATCCCTGGCCCCGCTCAGTCGGTTAAGGATTTGCTGTTGCCGTGAGCTGTGGTGTAGGTTGTAGACGCGGCTCGGATCTGGCGTTGCTGTGGCTGTGGTGTAGGCTGGTGGCTTCAGCTCCGGTTCAACCCCTAGCCTGGGAAGCTCCGTATGCCATGAGTGCAGCCCTAAAAAGACCCCCCCCCAAAAATTGGTCCATTTGACAGATAAGGAAACTGAGTCACAAACCAAGGTCACACTCTGGTGGTGCCAAATTTTGAACCCAGGTATTCTGAGTAGAGTCTCTGCACTTAACAAGAACACTGTTTCCATCGTCATTCCACGCTTGATGACCTGAATAAACCACATGAATGCAAAATAGCAATATCAACTATGAGAAAGCATCAGACCCAAACTGAGAAATATCTTACACTTTAACTGCCTTGTAATCTTCAAAATTATTAACATGATTAAAGACAAGACCCAGGAGGCAAACCCGCTGTGGCGCAGTGGGATAAGAATCCAACAGCAGCGACTCTGGTTGCTGTGGAGGCGTGGTTTCCACCCCCGCCCCAGCACAGAGCATTAAAGGATCTGACATTGCTGCAGCTGTGTCAGATTCAATCCCTGGCCCCGGAATTTCCATATGCCGCCAGCGCAGCCATAAATTAAAAAAAAAAAAAAAAATAGGCCCAGGAATGTCCGGATGGCCAGAACAAGTGCAATTGGAGCAGCTGGATCCTGGACCAGCAACTGGACAGTAGTCAGGTAATTAGTGAAGTTTGACTATCATATAAAGGTTATATCCATGTTAATTTCCTGATACTTGAAGTTGCGTGGTGATTATATAATGATACTTAGATTTAGGGAGATCTGAGTGAAGAGTATATGGCAATTCTTTGTACTATTTTTGCAACTTAGGTCTGAAATTATTTCAAAGTTATAATTTGGAAAATAAAGCTAAAACAATGAAGCATACAGATATTAATGGGAGAGCATTAAACTGAGCTGACTCTAGAAGACAAGTATAATTTATTCGCTAGAAGACAAGTATTTATTGGCTAATATCTGCATAGCAGTTTACATACCTCATTTAATTTTCACAACAGCTCTATGTAGAGATCATTAAACTCTAGATTCTTACGGATAAACTGAGGCTCATAGAGGTTAATTATCTTGTCCCTGGTCCTTCAGGACTGAACTTGGGGTCTGACTCACATATTTCTCACTACACTACGCTGTGGTTTGTCCAGGACTCCTAAAGCATGTCCTGCTAAAGTCTATAGTAGGTAGAAAGGAAATCTTCCTGCGGTCGTTTTCTGGTGGGCCCATCTGGATGTGTCAGTCTATCCCAAGTCAAACCAGGAACACGAGTCACACCAGTGCCCTTATGGTCGAGGTGGGTGGCCTCAGAATGCCCGAAGCCCAGATTTTCTCTTTCGTCTCATTTGATGGTTTTGAACTGGGTTTCCCTCGAGTACTATTTTCAGGCAGTTCCTGAGGCAAGCTTTACCCTCCTAACCCAGCTTCCTCCCATCTGGATGAGAGTACAAGCAAGCACCTTCAATTTAACAGTGAGGCATCAGGCTAGCCACCTACACCTGCTATCTAAAGTCGGCCCATCACTTAAGGACCGGACCTGGGGCTGTTGCAGGTGCTTTCCATCTCAGATGACTCTCCTCCACTCAAAGGCTGGCTGAGGTGATTGTTTATTAGTTCCCAAACTGGGTTGTATGAAGCTTTCGAGTCCTGGGAAGTATTATTAGATGGGCCTTGGGAAAGGGTGTTCCCTGGTTAAATAACTTCGGGAAGTTCTGTGTATGATTGTCCTAAGTTACACTGCATACTAGAACATTAAACTATGAGAGGTCTGACATTAAACCCATTTGACTTCTTTTAACCCACTATGTTCCAAAGGAGGACTTTGCATAAGCCATGTAACAACCAATCATGGGACACCAGTTTTCCAAGGAGCACTCTTTTCACTCTTTTGCTGGTGTTAATTTTCATAATCTGAGAAAGTTGTAAAATGAAGATAGTTTTCAAGCCAAACGTCTCAGTCAAGCTGGGGGGTCGGGGGGGGGGGGGGAGGCCATTCCATGTATTTAAAATGGAGTTTTCAAGTTCCCTGGTGGCCTAGTGCATTAAGGATCTGGTGTTATCATTGCTGTAGTGCAGGTCTGATCCCTGACCTAGGAAATTGTGCATGTTATGGGCCAAAAAAAATTAAATAAAAGTCAGGGAACTTAGAATTGATTACACACGTGATGGCAGAGGGACAAGGCCAGCTGAGGCGTTTTGTAAAGCAGCCCAGAGATTAGAATGAGTAGGAGGCCAGCACACTCAGGCTGAGGAGGACAAAGAGAAGGGGAAGATCTTGGATCCTGTGGCCTGGTCACTTGGCAGAAACAGGAATCATGGTGGACCTACCTGGAGCAGCTGGAACCACAGCAATCTCGGTCACTTTTAGAGATGCACCTTGAGGTGCAGACCCCCTGGCTTCTCCAGCCTGTGCCTTCCATTGGCTGGACCCAGCTGGAAGCCCGCTAACTTCAGAGCCTGAGAAACCTCTTGAAGGGGTCACTCCCCATCGTCACAGAATAGAGCAGAGCAGGGAAGTGCGAGGAATGCCTCTAATCTGAAGTCCCTTCTGTAATGTATTTAGTGTGATACAGATGACAGTTTTTATGGATGCATAGGTTTATGGAAGTAGAAGCCTCTTGTATGTTACAGCCTTCTCAATTAGTAATAATAAGGACACTTGAGCATAAAAAATTCTAGAGCTAGTGTTCTTTGGCGGCTCATCCAGTTAAGGATCCGGCATTGTCACTGCAGCAGCTCAGGTGGCTGCTGCTGGTGAGGGTTCAATCCCTGGTCTGGGAGTTTCCACATGCCACAGGCATGGCCAAAACAATTTTAAATATACACACACACACACACACACACACTAGACCTAAATGAGTAAGCATATCTAGATAAATTCACCTACACCGTAATCAGAATTCAAGAACAGGAGTTCCCATCATGTCTCAGTGATTAACGAACCCAACTAGTATCCATGAGGACACGAGTTCAATCCCTGGCCCCGCTTAGGATCCAGCGTTGCTGTGAGCTGTGGTATAGGTCACAGACGAGGGTCAGATTTGGCATTGCTGTGGCTGTGGTGTAGGCCAGTGGCTAGAGCTCCGATTTGACCCCTAGACTAGGAACCTCCATATGCCGCAGGTGCAGCCCTTTTAAAAAAAAAAATTCAAGAGCAAGTCACAAGGGTCTGGATATAAAACTGCAATATTAATTGCAAAGGGAATAACTGTCCCTCTCGCCATGATCCTGCCTCCACCTGTAGCTAGCTGGTGAGCCTGGAGAAACGGGTATTCTATGTGTGTGTTTGAGCACGTGTGTGTGTGTGTGTGTGTGCGTGCGCGCGCATGTGTGCGTGAGTGCATGCCCGCGCACGTGCTTCAGCCTGTTCTGGCTTTTTCTCTTCCAGAGCTGCCAGCTTACAGTCTGCTGGTGTTCTTTTCTCCATTCCTGGATCTTCCATGCAGTGAGCTCACTGGGGACAGGGAAACATATTGGAAGGGTGGAGGTGGCTTCAATGTTCCAGCCACTGAGGTCTTTGAATACTTGAATAAATTCAATTCAGGGATGTCATTTTGGCCACAGGCTAGGCCAGGTTTTAAAATGCAACTTTGCAAATAAGAGATGGCTATTTTGTCCATAAGCACGTCTGTATTCTTAATGCCTAGAACAATTCTGGAGCCATAGATGCTTTTTAACAAATAGGTATTACCTATATGAGTGTATTTTATCTCTGCCTGATTGAAGCCTGAGCCTATTTCTGAACTGGCTTGAACTCAGAAGAGAGATGACAATACATGGAAGGAGGATCCTTTGCATTTTCCCCTTTATCTTCTCCATATTCAAACAGCCAGCCACAGCTCATTACCTTAAGAAGTACACAGTAACAGGAAAACATAAAATTGCCTGCATGGCGTTCGGCTTTTGTGTCCCAAAGGGAGATCATTAAGAAGAACGTGGAAGGTTTGCAGAGGACCCCTCGAGTGCCTTTGATTCCCTGACTACAGCAGCCTTTCCCCAGGTTGCGGGGAGGAGAAATGCAGGAGTCGTTGAGCGCAAAGGGCAGGCAGGACCTATGCCCTCCTGCTGAGCAGCGTCTTCAGGAAAACTGCAGGAACACAGAGGGCAAGAGCTGGGTGCCTCTGGGCGGACAGGATCCTCTCCAGGCAGCCTTGGCAGCGACTTCCAAGCCTCCACATGGCAAGAGCCTGGAGAGCTTCCGGCAGTAGGAGACGCCACGTAGATGGGGTTGGTGGACCTCTCGGGTACAAGCTCGGATGACCACTGAGGACCTGATAGGTGCCCTTGTCCGTCTCCGACGCCTTGATGCTGCATTAGCTCCAAGCACCAGAGAACAGCCCTGAGGAGAGGGACCTACCGAAGGACAATTTCCATTCTTTAATTCGCTCACTCGCTCATTTGTCCAGGCAGCCTGGCAGGATGAGGGGCTAAAGAGGGTTAGAAATGGAACTTTTGGCCATGCCCATGGCATGTGGCCGTTCCCAGGGCAAGGATCCAACCCCAAGCCTCAGTAGTGACAACACCAAGTCCTTAACAGCTAGGCCACCAGGAAACTCCTGAATTTATTTCTAAAATATGTGTCTGCCCCTGCATTTGCTGCATTTCCTTAACAGCTGCCTTTCACATTATTTCATTTTTTTTGATTTTTTTAAAATTTTATTGTAATTAAAATATAGCTGACTTAACAGTGTTGTGTCAGTTTCTGCTATACAGCACAGGGACCCAGTCATACATAGATATACCTTCTTTTTTTCATGCTATCTCCCATCATGTTCTATCACAAGGGATTGGATAGAGTTCCCTGTGCTGCACAGTAGGACCTCATTGCTTGTCCATTCCAAATGCAGAGGTTTGCATCTACCAACCCCAAACTCCCCGTCCATCCCACCTCACATTATTTTAAAGCATTATTTCTTTCATCCTGCACTGTCAATGTTTACATAATTGGATTTTCTCGATCACGTAGATGTACTCCTTCAAGCATCAAAACTTTTTCTTTAGTGGAAATCTTTTTATAATGCGCTACACTCTTCTGTGCCTCCATAGGCAGAAGGCGCAGGATGGCACCTCACCGTCCCTTCCCTTGACGACAGTGAGCCGTCACTATGAGTATCCCCCATGGTACTGGGCAAGAGGAACAGTGGGGCCCACATTGGTGCGCCTGCACGTTGCATGGCTTTGAGAGGATATGGGAAACATTCTAAAGCAACTATATTTTAATTTAAAAATTTTTTAAATAAATTATCTCTTGGCATTCCCGTCATGGCTCAGTGGTTAATGAACCCAACTCGCATCCATGCGGATGTGGGTTCAATCCCTGGCCTAGCTCAGTGCACCGGTTAAGGATCTGGCGTTGCTGTGGCTGTGGTGTAGGCCGGCAGCTGCAGCTCCGATTGGACCCCTAGCCTGGGAACCTCTACGTGCTGTGGGTGTGGCCCTAAAAAGACAACCAAAAAAAGAAAGAAAGAAATTACCTCTTTAAAAAAAAGAAAGAGGATATCAGTTTTCTTGCTAGAGTCCTGACACTCCCTTGTTCTGTCAGCTGTTATCTTTGCTCCGTGTCTGTAGGTCCATATCTACTCTCTTCCTCTTAACTCCCCCCATCGATTTCTTTTTAAATTATAACATGTGCCTAACTAAAAATCAAGATGAATAAGTGCATCAGAACTGGGTGTGCCTGGAGCTCAAGCTACACTAAGCTCTCAGGACGGGGCCCACTCCTTCCCGCCCCAGCGCCTCAGGAACCACATAAAAACCCCTGCAGCTGGCTGAGGACTCCTGGTTCTAGACGTTTCTCCAGGCCTCTCCTGCCGGTTTCCTCTGTTGAGCCGCTCTTGTATGGAATTCTAAGGAACTAGGATTTGCCTTCCTCTTTTTGTGGAATTGCCACAGGTCCCTGCTACTCTTTTTTCGCTTTCCGCTCCGTGAGCCACAGCCCGGCAACCCAGGCTGTCCCAGGCTGTCCCAGGCTGTCCCAGGCTCCCGCAGTGCTGCTGAGCAGCCTCTAGCTTGCCCTCCTCTTCAGAGAGGAAGACAGACACTGCGCAGGAAATGAGGTGCGAGGGACCCTGAGGATTTTTCTGAATAATGTTGACAGACTTTTTAATGAGTAGACTTTAGCATAAGCCTTTGGATGGCTCAGAAACGTTCTGATCTTCAGTGTGTTTGAGATGGCTCCTATTACCTGGTAAATGATTTCCGAGGAGTAATTTGACCCTGAATTTTAGGATTCGCTAAATTCAGGTGTGGCAAAGGGTCACTGCGGTATAGAAGGTTCAGTGTGATACAGTGAAAGAGCATAGAAGCAGGGGGATCTGAGTTCAAGTCTTTGCTCAGCCACATACAGGTCATAGGACCTTGTGCAAGTTGCAATCTCCCAGTGAGCTAATCTGTAAAATGGAGTCACATACCCACCCTGCAGTGTGAAGAGGGTTGCATGAGCTCATGCATGTTAGAACTCCTAGCACAGACACCAGTCTTAGCACGTACTAGATACTAAGAAATTATAAATCATCTTAACATTTTTATTAAACCATAGAATGGGAAGTACCTAAAAGCAGAGAAACTTAGGGAAAGGATCTAATGCAACCCCTTCTTTTTTTTTTCTTCTGGGCCAAGCCCGAAGCATATGGAAGTTCCCAGGGCAGGGTTCACACCCCTGCCACAGCAGTGATCCAAGCTGCTGCAGTGACAATGCCGAATCCTTAACCCACTGTCCCACCAGGGAAAGCCAACCTCTTATTTTCACACAGAAGAAAACTGAGGTTCAAAGAAGAAATGATATGTCCAGAGTCACATAACCAATCAACTGCAGAGGCCGAACCAGACGCCATATCTCTGGAATTAGGAAGCCAATACATTTCCTTTTTTAAAATACTTCCAATGTTTTGAGTTTCTATATTCGACAGGTATTGGATAACTTTTCTGCCATTTTTCCATTCCACCTGCTGGACTCCATTTTGCCTTCTGAAGTGAGTGACACAAAGCAAGATAACTCCCTCTTTGACAAGACAGGACTTTCATGTGTTCCAGGATTGCTCTAAGGTTCATCCACCCCCTTTCCAGGCTAGCCATCTTCAATGCTGTCAACTCATTCTTGGTATGATGAGCTTTCCAGAACCATCACCATCCTGGCCCCTGAATTACTTTCCTAGGGCTAGCAGAACAAATTACTTCAAACTCCATGGCTCGAGACAGCAGAAATGTATTCACTCTGAAAGCTCTGTAAGAATTCTTCCCTAGACATACAGATGGCCAACAGGCACATGAAACATGAAAAGGCGTTCAACATCACTAATTATCAAGAAAATTTAAATCAAAACCACAATGAGCTATCATTTCGTGCTTGTTAAAATGACTATTACCAAAACAGCAAGAAATAAGCGTTGGCGAGGATGTGGAGAAGAGGGAACCCTGGTACACTTTTGGAGGGCATGTAAACTGATACAGCCACTGTGGAAGGCAATATGGAGAATCCTCAAAAAACCCAAACGAATAGAACTATCATAGGAGCCAGCAATCCCACTCCTGGGCATATATCCAGGAAAGACCAAAACTCTAATTCAAAAAGGTATGTGCACCCCATGTTCATTGCAGCACTATTCACAATAGCCAAGATGTGTAAGCAACCTAAGTGTCCATCGGAAGAATGAATAAAGAAGGGGTGGTACATATATACAATGGAATACTACTCGGCCATAAAAAAGAATGAAATGTTGCCATTTGTAATAACATAGATGAACCTGTAGGTTTTTATGCTTAGTGAAATAAGTTGGAGAAAGACAAGTACTGTATGATTTCACTCATAATGTGGAATATAAAAAACAAACAACAAAAAACAAAACAAATGAATAAAACAAACTAAACAAAAACAACACATAGATACACAGAGCAGAGTCATGGTTACCAGACGGGAAAAGGTTGCAGGTAGAGTGAAATGGGTAAACAACTACATGGTGACAGATGAAAACTAACTTTTTGGTGGTGAGCACTGTAGTGTATATAGAAGTAGAAATATAATGTACACATGAAACATATAACCAATGTTACCGCAGTAAAAATAAAATAAACAGAAAAAGTGAGCATGACAACCTAAGCAAACCTGAACAAAAGAAGGAAACAAGAATAAAGAAAGAAGGAAAAAAGAAGAGAGGAAGGGAGAAAGGCAATTCTTTCTGGCCTCTTCCAGCTTCAGCTTCCAGTGGTTCGAGGAGTTGTTCCTTGGCTCGTAGCCACATCTTTCCCATCTCGGCTCCATCCTCACACGGCCTCCTCGGCCCCTGTGTCTCTCCTTTGTGTCTCGCCTGTAAGAGAGCTTTGTCATTGGATTTAGAGCCCACATGGATAATCCAGAATGGTCTTTTTCCTTTTTTTTGGCCACACCTGTGGCATAAGGAAGTTCCTAAGCCAGGGATCGAAACCAAGTCACAGCTGTGACCTGCGCCACAGCTGTGGCAACTCCAGACCCTTAACCCACTGCACCACAGTGGGAACTCCCCAGAATGATTTTATCTTGAGATCCTTAATTTAATTACATCTGTAAAGACCCTTTTACCAAATACAGTCACATTCACAGGCTCCAGGGATTGGGATATGTATTTGGGGGGCCACCATTCAACTCATGACAGCCCCTCATCTTATAATTATACAAATTTTTTGGCAGCATGAGTGAAGGACTTTTCCATTCACCCATGTTTTATTTTTTATTTTACTTTTGGTGGTGTTGTCTTTTTGTCTTTTACGGGCCGCTCCCATGGCCTATGGAGGTTCCCAGGCTAGGGGTCTAATTGGAGCTGTTGCTGCCAGCCTACGCCAGAACCACAGCAACGCCAGAACCGAGCCACGTCTGTGGCCCACACCACAGCTCACAGCAACACCAGATCCTTAACCCACTGAGGGAGGCCGGGGATCGAACCCGCAGCCTCATGGTTCCTAGTTGGATTCGTTTCCGCTGCACCATGACGGGAACTCCATACCCATGTTTTATTTATTGTTCTTCTTCCTTCTTAGGCCACACCAGCTCATTTAAAAATTGCATTGCAGGAGTTCCCTGGTTCAGCAGGTTAAGGATCTAGCAGTGTCACTGCAGTGGCTTGGGTTGCTGCTGTGGAGCAAGTTTGATCCCTGGCCCAGGAACTTCCACATGCCATTAGGCATGGCCAAGAAAAAATATTTTAATAAATACATAAGGAGTTCCCGCTATGGTGCAGCAGGATCCTCAGTGGGATGCAGGTTTGATCCCCGCCCAGCAGAGTGGATTAAGGATCTGGCATTGCTGCAGCTGTGGGGCAGGTCACACCTGCAGCTGGGATCTGATCCCTGGCCCAGGAACCCCATATGCTGCGACCTAAATAAATAAATAAATAAAATTTAAAAATATAAAAGGCTTTGCAATCCATTACACAAACTCTACATGTTGAGTCCAGAGCAAATTTAAATACGTAACTCATTACAGTAGCAGGTCAACAGTCATGAAGGAGGAAGTTCTAGAAGGAGCAACTGCTTTATGAATACATGGTACATGGGAGCTGAATGTCATGTATAAGGTGGCAGACAGTAGTGATCTACACTACTGAAAAATCGTGAACGCAACAGTGTAATTTCCTTGTAAGATAAAAATGTCATGTTGTCAGTATGGATCAGCTGGATGCGTCTTTGTGGGAGAAATTCCACTTAGACTTCACCAATAATTCAACTCATGTGAGCCAGCACAGGACAGATGGTTGTGCTATTTAAAACAAATTATAACCTTTAAGGATGAACATGTACTATTGAAATCTAAATATAAATTTGCTTTGAATTTTAATTGAACAGTACTATTGTTATACAGGTAAAATTGCTGTGAAGACTTCAGAAAGTGTTCTTTTTAATAAAGTAAAAAAAATACATCTTAAATGACAAAAATATTAGTCAGTTGAAGATGTAATTTGTCAATATTTCTGGAAGCTTTTGAGAAACCTTTTCCTGACATTTAAATTATCTGTTCTATTGAATAATTTTGGAACTAGAGAGAGATGACAGATTTTTATCTTGTTTTCTTTTCATGACTTAAAGTTGGCCTGTGTATAAGATTTAAATAGCAATTTTAACTTTCTTCTCAGTCAGTGTAACATTGACCCTCCTTTTGATTATGAGAAATCTTCTGACCGTTTGATAGAAAACACTGTCTAATCCAATGTTTAGATTTCAGTGGGGGGTTTTATTTGATTATCCTTGTGGTATTTAAAATGCAATTTTTGTCTATTTGGAATTTTTAATGATAGAGGTATGAAAGAACACACTGTGCAAATGTAAAATCTGTGAACCCTATTTCATCACTAGTTTAATACTGAAAGCCGAGACATGTGTTTTTCCACGCTTGTTAAAAAAACGATTGCCAATGGAAAATGAGTACCCTGTAATGCTTAGTTTTATATATATATATATATATATATATTCAAAATTATAAACAGTATGATCTCAAAATGACTCGGGAGAAATGCCACAATATTAACCATGGTGGCCACAGGATAAAGCACTTAAAGCTGGATTTTGCTTTTCTATTTTTTTTAATAGTGTGCACATTTTCCACAATGGCTATGTATTACTCTCACAATCAAAATAAATACATAAATAAATAAATGCAGGCATTCCTGTAGAGGCTCAGCAGTAATGAACCTGACTAGTATCCAAGAGGACACAGGTTCAATCCCTGGCCTCGCTCAGTGGGTTAAGGATCCGGCGTTGCCCTGAGCTGCAGTGTTAGGTGCAGCTGCAGCTCGGATCTGGCGTTGCTGTGGCTGTGGCGTAGGCCGGCGGCTGTAGCTCTGATTCGACCCCTAGCCTGGGAACTTCCATATGCCTCAGATGCGGCCCTAAAAAGACGAAAACCAAAAACAAACAAACAACAACAACAATTATTCTCCAAGAATACAAGTGTAGTAAGGCTGACCAGTTCAGTACTCCCATTTCCTAGATAAGAGCTTGAATCTGAAGGCCTGTTTTTAACTTTGTCAGTGAACCCTTTATATCTGAGTCCTGAAATATACAGTGTTGATCCATAAAAGCTGCTCATTTGTGCAAAACATGGTGCAACTGAAGTGCTATGCAGAACCCCAGGGCTGGGATATTTCTGTTCATTACACTTGCATTTTCAAACTCGGCAAGCTTGCGTGGTGGACTAACCGAGGATGGCTTGGCTGCAAATTACAGAGTGATGTGGGCGATGTGCTGACACTAGCTCCCAGGACGCTTGATGTCCTAGTTCCATCCTCTGTGCCCTGGGTTGAGAATATGATACTGCAATGCCAGTGAATGTTCACAGGGTTCGAAAAAAGAGGTGGCAAAAATTAAAATGCATGATCCTAGATTTCCTAAAAGAATATTCATAAGATGACAAGTTAATGAGTAGCTTTGTACTTTCAGTAAAAGAAACAGACCAAGAAGCCAAATAAAACCCATAAAACTACTTGTTCGAATGGTGAAAAAGATCTGCCATGACCATATTGTAAAAATAATTGCAGAAGGGTAATTTTAGAAAATTATCCCATTTCAAGCAAAAATCCATTTTGGTTGACCTATGGCTTTCATAATTTAATTAGAGTTTTAATTTTGTGTGTGTATAATGATACCTTCTCAAAATTAATACTACCTAATGACATAAGAAAGTAGGTCACTTGATGCCCCACTTCTATTGACCATTCTCTTCAGACTCTCTCTCTGCAAACATATACACATCACATGGATATACACCTACACATATGGAGACATATGTATAAATTTGTATAAATTGAACTATGATATATACACTGTATACCAAAAAAAGCTATGGAAATCTTTCCACATCAATTAACTCAGATATATAGCATCCTTTGGAATCACTAAGTGGTATTTTATTTATATTTTTCTTTTATTTTTTTTGGCCACACCTGTGGCATATGGAAGTTCCTGGGACAAGGATCAAATCTGAGTCACAGCTGTGACCTATGCTGCAGCTGCAGCAATGCCAGATCCTAAACCTGTGCACTACAGTGGGAACTCAACAATCTACAGATTTAATGCAATCCCTGTCAAATTACCTATGACATTTTCCTCGAAACTAGAACAAATAATCCTAAAGTTTATATGGAACCATAATAGACCCAGAACTGCTAAAGCAATGCCGAGGAAAAAGAACAAAGCTGAAGACATTACCCTTCCAGACTTGAGACAATACTATAAAGCTACAGTCATCCAAACAGAGTGGTACTGACACAAAAACAGATGGATCAAAGGAACAGAACAGAGAGCCCAGAAATAAACCCACACACCTATAGTTAATTAATGTTCAGCAAAGGAGGCAAGAATCTACACTGGAGAAAAGAGAGAACTTCAGCAAGTGGTGTTGGGAAAATTGGACAGCTGCATGTAAATCAATAAGTTAGAACACTCTCTCAAACCATACACAGAAATAAACTCAAAATGGCTTAAAGATTTCAATGTAAGGAGTTCCCGTCGTGGCGCAGTGGTTAACGAATCCGACTAGGAACCATGAGGTTGCGGGTTCGGTCCCTGCCCTTGCTCAGTGGGTTAACGATCCGGCGTTGCCGTGAGCTGTGGTGTAGGTTGCAGACGCGGCTCGGATCCAGTGTTGCTGTGGCTCTGGCGTAGGCCGGCGGCTACAGCTCGGATTCGACCCCTAGCCTGGGAACCTCCATACACCGCGGGAGCGGCCCAAGAAATAGCAACAACAACAACAAAAGACAAAAGACAAAAAAAAAAAAAAAAAAGATTTCAATGTAAGACATGACACCATAAAACTCCTAGAAAAGAACACAGGCAACACATTCTCCAACATAAATTGTACCACTGTTTTCTTAGGTCAGTCTCCCAAGGCAATAGAAACAAAAGCAAAAGTAGATAGGATCTAATCAAATGTATAAGGTTTTGCGCAGCAAAGGAAACCTACAGACTAGGAGAAGATATTTGCAAATGATGTGACTGACAAGGGATTAGTCTCTAAAATATGTGAACAGCTCATACAACTCAATAACCAAAAAATGCCCAAGCCAATCAAAAAATGCCCAGAGACCTAAATAGACATTTCTCCAAAAAAGACATACAGATGACCAATAGGTGCATGCAAAGGTACTCAACATTGCTAATTATTAGAGAAATGCAAATGAAAACTACAATGAGGTACCACCCCACACCGGTCAGAATGGCCATCCTTAACAAGGCTACAAACAATAAATGCTGGAGAGGGTGTGGGGAGCAGGGAAGCCTCCTGCACGGTTGGCGGTTGGCGGGAGGGTAAATTGGTGCGGCCGCTGTGGAGAACAGTAGGGAGGAGCTTCAAAAAACTAAAATTAGACTTCCCGTATGATCCAGCAGTTCTACTCCTGGGCATATATCCAGAGAAAACTCTTTTTTTTTTTTTTTTTTGGCCATGCCCATGGCATGTGGAAATTCCTTGGCCAGAGACCAAACCTGTGCCACAGCAGTGACCCAAGCCACTGCAATGACAATGCTAGATCCTTAACCCACTGCGCCACAAGAGAACTCCCAGAAAACTCTAATTTGAAGAGATGCATACATCCAAATATTCATGGCAGCACTGCTTAAAATAGCCAATTATGGAAGCAGCCTAAATGTCCTTCAACAGAAGAATGGATAAAGATGTGGAATATTACTCCGCTACAAAATAGAATGAAATAATGCCAACTGCAGCAACATGGATGGAACTAGGGATTCTCATACTAGGTCAAGTCAGACAGAGAAGGACACATACCATATGATATCACCTATATGTGGAATCTAAAATATGATACAGGAGTTCTCTTATGGCATGGTGGGTTAAAGATCCAGCATTGGCACTGTAGTGGCTTGGGTCACTGCTGTGGCACAGGGTCAGTCTCTGGCCCAGGAATTTTTACATGTTTCGAGCAAGGCCAAATAAATAAATAAATAAAATATGATACAAATGGACTTATTTACAGAACAGAAACAGACTCACAGACATAGAAAACAAACCTATAGTTACCACAGAGGAAAGGGTAGGTGAAGGATAAATCGAGAATTTAGGATTAGCAGATACACCCTAATGTATATAAAATAGATGAATGGCAAGACTGTACTGCATAGCACAGGGAACTATATTCCGTATCTTGTGATAACCTATAATGGAAAAGAACATGAAAAAGAATATATATAAGAATATATACACATATGTCTATATATGTATATATATCTAGCTGAATCACTTTGCTATACACCAGAAACTAATACATTGCGAATCAACTATACTTCAATTAAAAAAAAAAATCCAATCAACAACCCCACCCCCACATACACGCAGAAATATTTTGCTTTGAACCTGGCAGGCGACTTCTTTCTAGTGGAAGCTCCATTTCCCCAGCACTGTCCTTGTAGATAAAACAATGGCAGGTCTCCTTCCTTTTCTGCGATACAGTGTATGACGTATAAAATTGTGTATAAAATTGTTTCGAGTTCTACTTCAAGTCAAGGCCTCTCCGCATTTGCGGTTGCACACACTGACAGCAGGTTGGTTTCGAAACATTTTTCCAAATATTTGTGTCTATTTTGAAGTTACCAGCAAGACTGAGTTTGCTGTCCGAGCAGGCAGAGAGACAGGCTGTGATGTCCTGAGGTTCCTTTTGGCTGGGGAAACAGAATGAGCAGTGACAGTCTTAAGGCCACACATCTCTGGTAAGGATTTCCTTTGCCTTAGATAAGAAATGGATTTAGGCAGGAGTGGGTCCATCCAGAATATTCCTATTAAAATAGCATCCACCATAACCCGTTGCTTCCACTCCTTTCCCCAGAATCCCACCATTCTAGACCCAGTGATTTGCAGGACAGAGCACAGCCCTTGTTAGGGTGTATTCGTACATCCAGACGGAGAGAACCTGCTTCAGCTTGCTCTAGAGTCAGTTCTTGGTCTGCTCTTCTCGTGTCTCCAGAAATAATGAGGGAACTCAAGGAAAAAGGGCAGGCAGGCATTTCCCGATTCTGGATTCCGACTTCGGCAGTAGTGAAGCTGGGATTACTGGTGCACAAAATCTGGTGCGCTAGCTCTTTGCTGTTGGGCTTCATGGGGTAGCTGTAACCTGGTGGGAGGGTGCCCCGTGGAACCCAAGGATCTCAGACCCTGAGCCCTATAGTGATTGGGACATGAATAAGTGCCTCTTGCTGCTGCCTGAACTTCTTCAAGATGTGCTTATAAATTTGAACCCTAAAGTCTTCATTTTCCACGAAACGTTTGTATCCAGATCATTTTAAGTACATTTTCCAAGCACTAGAAATGCCTGGACACCACGTTGGTCCCTGGAAAGTGTCTGGGAAGTGTTAGCTTGGAGAGCAAAGGGAAATGGAAGGTCTTAAGAGTGATTTTCTAAAAGGATGCGATGACCTTTCTTAGATTTGCGGGGTGCAGTAGCTATTGAGACAGAACTTGGCATTTTATTCTTGCTCTCTAGTCTTGATTTGTGGAGGGAGAACGTTTTGGGAGAAGGAGTGGACACATTTGTGTACAGAGCCTGGGGGTCTTCTGAAAAGGAAGGGTTGGAGACTCGAATTCTTTTTCTAAGAGATGCAGGTTCTTAAGGCCCCTTTGAGTGGACCAAAAGGCCCCAGGCTTACAGTACACCTTGCCTTCTAGAATTTCCTTTGTGTTCCTGGATTGGATCACTAGCTGCTAGATTTCCTGTCTTTCTCTTTATTGATTTACTTCTTCATTTAGGGGAATATATTCTCTAGTGATCTCCTAAGAAGGGATTATGGGTGATAAGTTTTTAAAATACTATCGTTTGTGTTATGAAAAGTGTCTTTAGTCTACCGCCATATTTGTTTGAGATTTTGGCTCCATAAAGAATTCTTAAGTTGAAAACTCTTTTCCCTCATACTTTTGAATGTATGTTTCCGGTAGTTTCTAGAATTCAGTATTTGTATTGAGAAGTTCAATGCCATTTTGATTCTTATTCCCTTGTAAGGGATTTATTTTTTTAAGAACCTAAATATTTGCGGGGTGCAGTAGCTATTGAGACAAAACTTGGCATTTTGGCAAATATTTAGGGAAATATTTAGGTTCTTTTTTTATTTTATTTTATTTTTTTTGTCTTTTTGCTATTTCTTTGGGCCGCTCCCGAGGCATATGGAGGTTCCCAGGCTAGGGGTCGAATCGGAGCTGTAGCCACCGGCCTACACCAGAGCCACAGCAACGTGGGATCCGAGCCGCATCTGCAACCTACACCACAGCTCACGGCAACGCCGGATCGTTCACCCGCTGAGCAAGGGCAGGGATTGAACCCACAACCTCATGGTTCCTAGTCGGATTCGTTAACCACTGCGTCACGACGGGAACTCCGTTTTTTTTTATTTTTTTATTTTTTTTTGTTTTGTTTTTGTTTTTGTTTTTTTGTAGGTTCTTTTTCATGTTCCTGGTGTCCTTAAAAATTCATTAGGGTGTGTTCCAGTGTGCTTTTCCAAAAAATCATCTCGTTTTGCATTTGATGGGCCTTTTTTGTTTTTTTTTGGCCATGCCTGTGGCACGTGGAAGTTCCCGGGCAGGGATCGAACCTGCACCACAGCAGTGACTCGGGCCACTGCAGTGACAAGGCCAGGTCCTTAACCCACTGCGCTGCAAGGGAATTCCTGGAGGGCCCTTTTTTTTTTCATCTTTTTATTTATGTATTAATTTTTTTAATTATTATTTTTTAATAGTTACTTCCCCAATACAATTTTTTTTCTACCGTACAGCATGGTGACCCAGTTACCCATACACGCACATATTCTATTTTCTCACGTTATCATGCTCCATCATAAGGGCCCTTTTAATACAAATACTGGTGTTTTTCAGTTCTAGAAGAATGTTCTTCTGTTTCTTCTATGATTTCTTTCAAACGCCGCCCTCCCCAGTTTTCTCTCTTCTTGGGCTTCTCTATGTCTCTCTTCTCTCACTCAACCCCATAATGTACATTCCTAGAAACCCTAAAAAGTGAGGAGAATTGCCTGCCCCTATTTCTCCTCCTTACTCTCATCTGATGACTTCAGTTCATGACTTCAGAAAGAAAACAGAAGCAGGAGACTTATTAAGATGTGTTCCTGAGATTGACTCCCCTGGAAGAGCAGGGAAGAGAAGGACGATGGACTGAGCAGCAGTCAGTTGGTAAAGCATCTTGAAAGGAGCT
Source organism: Phacochoerus africanus (assembly GCF_016906955.1). NCBI lineage: Eukaryota > Metazoa > Chordata > Mammalia > Artiodactyla > Suidae > Phacochoerus > Phacochoerus africanus. Next base: position 118,466,534 of record NC_062560.1, on the reverse strand, counting down.
TCGTTCAACCCTCTGGGAAGTTGTGAAGATGGAATAATTTCAGGCTGATCCACGTTTGGAGCAAGGGAGCTGAATCTTGATACCACGTGCTATCCAGTCATTGGATGGGGGGGTGCCCTTGGCCGGGGCTGTGACCTTGGCTTAAGTGGCTTTTTTTCAGCTGAGGCAATTCCTGTGGGGTGCTGACAGCAGAAGACATTTATTGGGCAGCACTTACTTTTTCTTTTTTTTTTTTTCTTTTTATGGCCGAGCCTGTGGCATATGGCAGTTCCCAGGCTAGGGGTCAAATCGGAGCTACATCTGCCAGCCTGCGCCACAGCCACAGCAATGCCAGATCCTAGCCACATCTGCCACCTACACTACAGCACATGGCAACACCGGATCCTTAACCCACTGAGTGAGGCCAAGAATTGAACCCACATCCTCATGGGCACTGGTTGGGTTCGTTACCGCTGAGCCACACGGGAACCCTGACAGCCTTTTCAACAGATGGGAAAATAAACCCTTCACTCCTGAAGGGTGATCTGAACACCACATCACAGCTTGTAATGCACGAGCCCCCCTGCACCTGTCTGGGGGCCCAGGAGCAGCTCAGACCGGCCTGTGACAGCTGACTCCGCGCCTCTCTTCCCAACCAAACATTCAGTGGCAAGTTGGTAGCTTGAAATTGGCCGGTGTATGGAACTGTTTAAATTTTGCCCTTTTCTGCTCTAAGATCTCTCTTTCTTTTGCTCTGAGTATTTCTTTGTCATGATATACGTTTATTCTTTAAAGATTATGGTAATGACTTGAATCTTCCAGTGTATGAACAATTAACATTGGTGTTCCCTGGTGGCTCAGCAGGTTAAGGATTCAACATTGTCACTGCTGTGGCTCGAGTCACTGCTCTGGCACAGGTTTGATCCCTGCCCCAGGAATTTCTGCATGCCACAGGAGTGGTCATATATATATATATATATATATATATATATATATAAAATCTAAAAAAATTAACATTGTTTTTAAGGCTCTCTGTTCCCTCAATTATGCCTATTATCGCCACAGATTTTTTTTTCACTTACCCATCCATTCATGTATCAGCTCTTCAAATAAAGGCCCGCACACTATTTTGGATGATCGTGATATAACACACAAGACACAAAGGTCCCTCTCCTGGCGCTTCCGTGAGAGTGGATGCCGGGGGGACGACGCACTAATGCATGTGAAAATGTAACATATAATTTAAGGAAATCATCTTAGCTCTGAATGAAAACCTCTTCATGTAATAAATGGAGCAGGTGGGAGTGGGGGAATGTGTCATTTTAAATAGTGGCCTGGGAAGATATCTCTGCCGAGAAAACATCTGAGCAGAGACCTGACTACAGCACGTGTTCCAGGAACAGCAAGAAGGCTAAGTGGCCGGAGCGAAGTGCACCAGGAGGCCAAGGCGAGGTCACACCATTTTTGCAGTTTTTCTTGGTCTGTCTTGGCCTTTGGGAACTTGTATCAATCAAGGTTCGGCCAGAGAAGTGCAACCACTAGGGGTGTGTGTGTGTGTGTGTGTGTGTGCGCACATACCTATGTATCTCTCTTTCTATAGATGAAGAGAGACAGATTTGTTCCGAGGAGCTCACTGGCACAGTGGTGGGGGCGCGCTCTTGGGCAGACTTGAAATCAGAGGGGCAGGCCGGCAGGCTGGAACCTCACGCTACTGATTTGAGACAGATTTTTCTTCGACTCCTCCGGGAAACCTCATTTTGCTGTTAAAGCCTCTCAACGGATTGGCTAAGGCCGTCCTGGGTTTTCAAGGACAATTGGCTTTGCTTAAAGTCCACTGCTGGTAGATGTAAGCGCATCTCCCACGCACCCCGCAGCAACAGCCAGATTAGCATTTGATTGAATAACGACAGCCTCACTAAATTGGCATAAAAAGTGACCATCGGAGTAATTTACCTCAAACACTTAAACCTGAGGCCCAGAAAAGCTGGCTGGGGAGGCACCCGAGGGGCTGGCAACCTGGGGGCCTTTGCTGTAGGATGAGCAACAGGAGTAGGGTCACGCGATGGGAGACGCCTAAGTAGCAGAATGTGGATTTTGGGGGGAAGGTCCTTCAATTTCCCCAGAGAAATCTCTGTTCTTTTGCAAGCGTGAGAGGGCTGTGCGGGCATGGGGTCGAAGGGGTAAGAGTGCAGCCAGGGTGGAGGGTGGGGATGGGAATAATAGGGACTTTTCCCACGCGGTCTTTTGTGTGTGTGTGTGTCTTTTTAGGGCTGCACCTGTGGCATTTGGAGGTTCCCAGGCTAGGGGTCGAATCAGAGCTACAGCTGCCGGTCTACACCACAGCCACAACACAGGATCCGAGTCGCATCTGTGACCTACACCACAGCTCACAGCAATGCTGGATCCTTAACCTACTGAGCAAGGCCAGGGATTGAACCCGTGTCCTCATGATACTACTCATTTTTTTCCGCTGAGCCACGATGGGAAATACCCGCCCCCCCACACAGTCTTTTAATGAATATGAATCTCCCTGTTTTTTGGCTTAAATCTCACTCACGCCATTCACAGTACCTGAGAGTCTGACATCGCATGACTTTCCAATATTGTGTTGCAATCTCCCTTTCCAGAGGCCTTTTCCCAGTCTCTTCATCTTTGTGGATTTATAAATTAAAAAACACAAATACTGAGGTCAATTAGAACAGAAAATAAGTAGTGCATGTCCAACAACTCAGGCTAATTTTGCCGTGGAATGGCCTTGGTTAAAGAGCAGAAGGTGGGAAAAGAGTGTCCTTCGCATCCTAAGAACTGCAGTGGCCCAGGAGGGGTCTGCGGTAGAAACAGCTAGAAACAGACGCAGACCCGGTGGCTGAGGGCCAGTGCTACAGACTCCCCAGGTCTTCACGGACAGCCCAGGCCTCTGGCTTCGTGGCTTGGTAGCCGTGGTGGAACGCTCCTCCGACTGCAAGGGTAGTTATTACAAGGCCCATCGAAATATCAGCATTTTATTCAAAATCGAGATAGGGTTATCTTCTTCCCAGTAACATGCAGTTCCTCCTGGGGGAGGCTCCGGCGAGGCTGTTCTGCATGGGCCTGAGTGTCTCCAGATAGGACAACGGAGAAGGTCTTGGCTAGAATAAATGATCAAAGAGGAGGAGGAGGACTAGGTTCCTAAGAAAAGAAACAGAGGAAACAGGGCAGGGGAGACAGGGAACCTAAAGCGGGGAAAAGTTGGTCAAGTGCACGGGGAAGCGCTGGGAATGGCGCCTAAGACCCTTCCAGGCTCCCATTCTTCCCTCTCAGTATCTCCTCTCACAGCTTCCCTCTCCTCACCCACACCCCCCACCAGTTTTTTTTTAACACTCATATACCCCATTCTAAGTCCACTCCATCAGAAACCTCTCTGGAAGCAGACGACAGGTACAGATGCCAAGAGAACCGAAAAATGACTAGGAAACAGAAAAGGATGCTCAACCTCACAAGTACCCGGCATCAGTCATCCCAACCACGGAAAGCCGTCCTGGATGGGTTTTCCACGGAGGAGGGCGGTCCTAAGCGCACTTTGAAAATGACTGTATCTGTGCTTTACGATTTTAACACAGGGTATATTTTTGGTGCCAATTTCAAGATTAGATTCTTTTTTTTTGGCCACACCCATGGCATGTGGATGTTCCCAGGCCAGGGACTGAACCTGTGCCACAGCAGTGACCTGAGCCCCTGCAGTGACAATGCCAGATCCTTAACCTGTTGTAACACATGGGAATGCCAAGATTAGATTTTGTTTTTCAGCAAGAAATCGATTTTTTTAAGATAGGACTCTTGTAAGGGATGCAATCGGGCAGGCAAGGAGGCTCCGCCAGATTTTTTTTTTTTTAATGACACTGTCCTAATGAGAAAAAAGTACTTTCTTAGTTGAAAAATTTCAAGGATTCAATACTTACATATTAAAAAAGCATACTATCCCCCTATCAACTGGTGATAAATAGATAAACAAAATGTGATCTAGCCATACAATGGAATATTATTAAGCAGTAAAAAGAAACAAAGTAATGCTACCACATGCATTAACCTTGAAACTGTTATGCTGTGTGAAGGACGTCCGGCACAGACGGCCACCTATATGATTCCACTTATATGAAAATGTCCAGAATAGGAAAATGCATAGAGATAGAAAGTAGATTACTAGCTGTCTAGGCCTGGTGGTGCTGGGGGGGTTGGGAGGTGATGGCTAAAGGGTTTGGGTTTCTTTTTGGAGTGATGAAATGTTATACAATTAAATCCCTATGCTCACGTAACTCTGGGAGTATATTAAAAACCATTGAATTATACACTTTAAGTGGAAGCACTGTATGGTATGTGAACTCTATTTCAATAAAGCTGCTACCCCAAAAAAGCATGGGGTACTAGAAAACCAGAATCCTTCATGCTGATATTACCATCGCTGATGAGTGAATTTCTTTGTGGATTGGGAGACTGGACTTTGTAAGCACTAAGATTCCTTTAGGAGAGAGGAAGCCTGAGAAACGAAGAATTTGGTCTGGGTGATATATTCAGGCTTCAGAGTTGAAAATCACAGTTTGTCTGATTGTTTTCACTTCAAAAATGCTAAGATTAGGAGTCCCCTGGTGGCCTAGTGGTTAAGGATCCAGCATTGTCACAGCAGCAGCTCTGGTCACTGCCGTGGTGCAGCTTCAATCCCTGGCCTGGGAACTTCCTCATGCTTCAGGTGCGGCCAAAAAATTTGCTAAGAATAGTTAACCGACTAGTTCTAGTTATGCTACAACCCAAGAGCATGAACGTGGGCAGTTGAGTCTCTCAAAACCTCAGTTTCCTTACCTGGGAAGTGGGAATATATAAACTTGTGCTTCACTACAGCTTTGTGAGGTGGATCAAATGAGATAACAGACGAAGACGTACTTAAAGGATGAATGAAGATGAAGCGTGAAAAGTAGTCAATGTTAATTTACTCTTAGTAACAGCAACTCTAGCTTATACCAAATTAAGATATGACCTCCTAATCTTCTAAAAATTTTATTTTTTTATTGAAAGGTATTTGCTGTACGATATTATATATTACCGGTATACAATATAGTGATTCACAATTTTTAAGTTTATATTCAATTAATAGTTATTATAAAATTATTTTATAGGAGTTCCCATCATAGCACAGCGGAAACGAATCCGACTAGGAACAATGAGGTTGTGGGTTCCATCCCTGGCCTCGCTCAGTGGGTTAAGGATCTGGCATTGTTGAGAGCTGTGGTGTAGGTCGCAGATGCGGCTTGGATCTGGCGTTGCTGGGGTTGAGGCATAGGCCGGCAGCTGTAGCTCCGATTCGACCCCTAGCCTGGGAACCTCCATATGCCGTGGGTGCGGCCCTAAAAGGAAAAAAAAAATCTTAAAAAAATTTTTATGAAGACTTTATTATACTTTTTGGCTTCAGCATGCTGCAGCTTGATGTAGGATCTTGGTTCCCAGACCAGGGTTTGAACCTGGGCCACAGAGGTGAAAGCACCGAGTCCTAACCACTAGGCCACCAGGGAACTCCCAAAACTTGCATCTTTAAATTTGGCCTTATATGAAGTAAACAGCATATCTTATATTTTTCACTGGTCATTGTTACCAAAGAATATATATATCCAAGACATAAGGAGGTAATATATATAATTATGGACCTAGCATGGGTTTAATACTTACGCTCCTTTTTTTAGTGAAGTACAATTAAAATACAATATCATATTATGTTCAAGCATACATCATAGTGATTTGATAATTTATACACATTTTGAAATGGTCACCACAATGCCTCTTTACCATCTGTCACTAAAAAGTTATTACAATATTATTGGCTGTATTCAGTATTTGTACATTACATCCCCCGGCGTATCTATTTCATGCCTGGAAGTTTGTACCTTCACCTTTTTCACCCAATGCCCTCACCCTCTCCCCTCAGGCAACTACCAGTTTATTCTTTGTATCTATGAGCCTGTTTCTATGTTGCTTTGTTTTATTTTCTAGATTTGACACTTCCACTTCCTTTATCCTCACGTGACCTCTATAACCACTCTGATGAAAGAGATTTTCTTAAATGAAGCTGTTTAACTTGACAATCAATTTAGATGCCAATCTCGAGTTCAGTTCACCTTAATAAATATTTGTTTGGGTAGGGTCGCAATTCGGCAGTATAACCCCTTTCCTTTCATTGTTTAGGCCTGAACTCATCATGGCTAATGTGAAAAGGGGCAGTCCTAGTCAAAAATTAAAGAGTTGGGGAGTTCCCTGGTGGCTCAGTGGGTTAAGGATCGAGTGGTGTCACTGCTGTGGCTTTGGTTACAGCTGTTGCGTAGATTCGATCCCTGGCCCAGGAACTTCTGCATGCTGCAGGTGCAGCCAAAAAAAAAAAAAAAAATTCAAGAGTTGGGAAGTAATGATTCCAAATTTCAACTCTGACTCAAATTTTGTCTTAAATAGTTAACATTTACATGTCCAATGTATTCTCATACTCTAAGTACCCAAAGCATTCCAAAAAAGCACTGCCAGGATAGACCTTGATGGAAAAGAATGTATGTATAGGAGTTCCCGTCGTGGCGCAGTGGTTAATGAATCCGACTAGGAACCATGAGGTTGCGGGTTCGGCCCCTCCCTTGCTCAGCGGGTGAACGATCCGGCGTTGCCCTGAGCTGTGGTGTAGGTTGCAGATGCGGCTCGGATCCCGCGTTGCTGTGGCTCTGGCGTAGGCCAGTGGCTACAGCTCTGATTGGATCCCTAGCCTGGGAACCTCCATATGCCTCGGGAGCGGCCCAAGAAATAGCAAAAAGACAAAAAAAAAAAAAAAGAATGTATGTATACATAGATCAGAGTCACTTTGCTGTACAGCAGAAATTGGCACATTATAAATCAAATATACTTAATAAAAAATAAATAAAAGGACTGTCAATATTTATAGGAGCAGTTGTTTGCTCCACTACAATTATAATTTGCATTAGAAATATTCTTTTTTTTTTTTTTTTTAATTTTAGGGCCACACCCAAAACATATGGATGTTCCCAGGCCAGGGATTAAATCCAAGCCACAGCTGGGACCTATGTATGCCACAGCAGCAGCTATGCTGGATCCTTCAACCCGCTGTGCCAGGCTGGGCATCCAATTGGCACTGCCACAGAGACAAGCGAGATCATTAACCCACTGCAAGACAGCAGGGATTCCCAGAAATATTTTTTTCTTTTTAAGATCCCAAGTGCAGTATATGGAAGCTCCCAGGCTAGGGGTTCAATCGGAGCTGCAGCTGCCGGCCTACGAAACAGCCACAGCAACGCTGGATCCAAGCTGCATCTGAGACCTACAATGCAGCTCACGGCAACGCCCGGTCCTTAATCCACTGTTCGAGGCCAGGGATCGAACCCACATCCTCATGGACACTGTGTCGGGCTCTAAACCCACTGAGCCACAATGGGAACTCTGAATGGAAATGTCCTTAAAATATTTAAAAAGTATTTGGTGTATTTATCAATTATTCCTCAAATCTGGAAAAAAGAAAGAAACAGCATCTGGCCATCTGAACAAAGTTGGAAACAGTCACTTCCTTTAACAATTAAAATATTTGCCTCTGAAACAATGTTTTCCTTGGAACTCCAAACTGACTTTTAAGATGGCAACAAGCGAAAACGTTTTTAAATGATAACAAATGCAAAGATTTCTGTGGAATTTCCTGAGAAGGGATTAACTTTAAGTCAATGCCTGTCAGGCCTGGGCTTAGATTAATTAGTTCATTAATATCCTTGAGGTCAGGGTGTCAAAGGGAACGCATCTGTATTTATTTAACATGCTTTTCTGGGTTTATACATACATATGGAAAGTTCCACAATGCTGAACCAGAATTAAATGAGATTATATGTTACATTAATCATAATGTGTTAATTGGGGTTCTTAGGTTGCAAATGAATGAGAGAAAACCAATTGCAGGGAGTTCCTGTTGTAGCTCGGTGGTAATGAACCCGACTAGTATACCTGAGGATGCAGGTTTGATCCCTGGCCTCACTCAGTGGGTTAAGGATTCGGCGTTGCCATGAGCTGCAGTGTAGATCACAGATGAGGCTCAGATCCAGCGTGGCTGTGGCTGTGGCTTAGACGGGCAGCTACAGCTCCGATTCCACCCCTAGCCTGAGAATTTCCATACGCCACCGGTGTGGTCCTAAAAACCGGGGGGGGGGGGGGGGGGGTGGTGGAGAAAGCAAGCCGATTGCAGACAGGTTTAAGCATAAAAGGAAGTTCCTCTGTGGCACAATGGGTTAAGGAAACGGTGCTGCCACAGCTCTGGTGCAGGTTGCAACTGCAGTTCAGGTTTGATCCCTGACCTGGGAACTTCCACATGCTGTGGGTGCAGCCAAAAAAAAATAATAATAATAATCACAAAAGAAAATGTAGGGAGTTCCCGTCGTGGCGCAGTGGTTAACGAATCTGACTAGGAACCATGAGGTTGCGGGTTCGGTCCCTGCCCTTGCTCAGTGGGTTAACGATCCGGCGTTTCCGTGAGCTGTGGTGTAGGTTGCAGACGCGGCTCGGATCCCGCGTTGCTGTGGCTCTGGCGTAGGCCGGTGGCTACAGCTCCGATTGGACCCCTAGCCTGGGAACCCCCATATGCCGTGGGAGTGGCCCAAGAAATAGCAACAACAACAACAAAAAGAGACAAAAGACAAAAAAAACAAAAACAAAAAAACAAAAAAACAAAAAAAAAACCAAAAGAAAATGTATTCCTCTGTGTAACTGCAGGTTCTCTTTGCAGTCCCAGGCCTACCTCATCCTTTTAACTAACAAGCCCAGCAAAGAGTTACTCTCTTTTTCACAGGTTCTAGAAAGCCCAGGGATGGTGTCTCACTGGTTTAATCCACTGATTTACTAGGCCTGGGTCACCTTACCACCCTGGATCAGGGTGGCAAAGGGCACTTACCAGCAGTCTTGCACGTACCATGTGGATTTAGAGTGGGCCAGGGGCGATTCTGCATACAAACACTGGAGTACATGGTGCTAAGCCGGCAGATACCTGCTGCGTACATGGCAAAGAACTTGGCACAGTATGAAACTCGATACAGTCCTTTATGTAACATAACCATATTTAATCCACACAAATTGTGAGGTTGCTATTATTCCTATTCTACAAATTAGTTTTCATTTGGTAATCTTCTCATGTATCAATAGACTTCCTGAGTTCTGCAGAAGCTTTCAAAATCAAAGGTAACAAGGAGGAAATAAAGATACCTTTTAATTTTATCATCCTCCTCCCCTTTCAGCATTTCAGAGAATGTGGCTCCTCAAAACCTCTGCCTAATTTATGTAATAAAATATTCCCGTTACTCAAATTCCCTCTGTTCTACCTAGGATAGATGAGATTTATGGATTTAGGCAAATGGGATGAAATCTCAGCACATCACTGTTACTAGAGAGAGGAGTTTGTTACCAGGCTAGTTCATCCTCAGACTTCATCCAGGGATATTACTGAAGTACCAAAGGACCTTATTTCCAAAGATGTTATATTGTAAAGCCTGCGTCAAGGGCACCAACAATTGCACTATAGAGCAGTTCTGTGTAGGTGGATCTGAGTGCGCTATGCAAATCGGGAAAGATTGAGTCATGGCTATGCATTTTCTTCTTTCCCTTTATTGAAGTACAGTTGATTTGTAAGATTGTGTTCGTTTCAGGTATATAGCATAGTGATTCAGCGTTTTTGCAGATTATACTCCATTACAAGTTATTACAAGATAATGGGCATAGTTCCCTGTTGTGCAGAACATCCTTGTTGCTTATCTATTTTACATCGTAGTTTGCTGCATTTTCTTCTTTAGCCTTGAGAAACCCTGAGGTTAGTGTTCTTTCAAATAGGGGTCCACCGTAAACTTAAGACTATTGTTCATCCATTATGCCTTTACTCACCTATTCAATGAACCCGTATTGCCAGGCCCTGGAAAACAGTGGTAATAAGATGTTTCTCCCGTCCTCAAGGACCTCAGAACGTATCTGGACGACAGAGCGGCAAGCGATTACAGCACATGATGCTAAGGACAAAGGGACCTGAGAGAAGGGGTCTGGCTCAGGGACTGTGGCCAAGCTTCACAGAGGAGGTGATCATTTCTAATGACTGTGGAATTCACCACCCTGCATGGATGACATGCAAAGAGCTGGTGTGAACCCGGTCTTTACTCTCTCGTATCACTTTGCCTATCTGGCTGTCTATCTCCTATCCTCTATTACCTGTCATCTATCTACCTACCCAGCACTTATCTATCTATCTATCTACCTACCTACCTACCTGTCTGTCTGTCTGTCTGTCTGTCTACCTATTTGCCTACCTATCTACTCAATATTTCTTCCAACCTTTTTTCAATGCTTATAGATGGCATGTAGTTGAGATTATATCACATGTTCATCTTGCGTACAGATCACTCAACTAGCAAAAGATTATGAACGTTTTCTCATGTCCTTAAAAATTCTTCAAGAATGTCAGTTGAAAAAATTAGACTTTTAGAGTTCCCATCGTGGCTCAGTGGTTAACGAATCCGACTAGGAACCATGAGGTTGTGGGTTCGATCCCTGGCTTTGCTCAGTGGGTCGAGGATTGGGCGTTGCTATGGCTGGGGTGTAGGTTGCAGATATGGCTCGGATCCCATGTTGCCGTGGCTGTGGTGTAGGCAACATGGGATTTGACCCCTAGCCTGGGAACCTCCATATGCCATGGGAACAGCCCTAGAAAAGGCAAAAAGACAAAAAAGAAAAAGAAAAAATTAGACTTTTTGGGGGAGGGCCTGCCTGTGGCATTTGGAAGTTCCCAGACCAGGGGTCAAACCTGCACCACAGCGGTGACCCAAGCCTCAGCAGTGACAATGCTGGAGCCTTAACCCACTGAGCCACCAGGGAACTCCAAAAATTAGACTTTTTATTTGAAGATGATATAGGTCTATAAGCAGTTGTTAAGAAATAATACCGAGAGATCTCATATACTCTTTCCCCCTTTCCCCCAATGACAACATCTTGTAAAACTATTGTACAGGGGTTTTCATTATGGCTCAGCAGTAACAAATCCAACTAGTATCCATGAGGACATGGGTTCAATCCCTGGCCTCGCTCAATGGGTTAAGAATCTGGTGTTGCCATGTGCTGTGGTGTATCTCACAGATGCAGCTTGGATCCCTTTGCTGTGGCTGTGGTATAGGTAGCTGCAGCTTCAATTTAACCCCTAGCCTGGGAACCTCCATATACCACTGGTTCGGCCCCCAAAAGACAAAAAACCAAAACAAAAACTATTGCACAATATCACAACCAGTATATTGATATTGATACAATCAAGATACCGAACAGTTCTATCACCAGGGAATGTCATTTTTAGTAACTGCTAAATAGTATATTTTCGAATGTATTATGATTTATTAATCCTGCTACTGTTTGAAATGTAGGTTGTTTCTGATTTGGAACTATAATACATAATGCTATAGGGAACATCCTTCCATGTAAATCTCTGCCAAAATCTCCGATTATTTCTGTAGGAGAAACTCCTGGGAGATTTGCTGAGTCAAAGGATAGCTACATTTTTAGGTTCTCAATACTGATTGCCAAATTGCTTTCCAGAAAGACTGCACCAATTTATACTCCTGTAGTTCATGAAAGTCCTTGGCTGACCACGTTAACTGATTTGAGGTTTTTGTTTTTTTTTTTTTAAGAGAAGTGAATTATTTTACTTTCCTTTATTTTATTTTATTTTTTGGCTACACTTGTAGCATGCGGAAGTTCCCGAGCCAGGGGTCGAACCCAAGCCACAGCAGTGACAATGAGCCACAGCAGTGATAATGCCGAATCCTTAACCACTAGGCCATCAGGGAACTCCTGATTTGAGTATTTTAAAGGTCTGCCAATTTTGAGTGAAAAATGATATTTTGAGATTCTTTTGGCTTATTTTTATAATTACTGAAGGAAAACATATATGTACATATATGTGTATATGTATATATATATAAGGTTAAATTTTTTTTTTTTCCTTGGGCCGCTCCTGCGGCATGTGGAGGTTCCCAGGCTAGGGGTCCAATCGGAGCTGTAGCCGCTGGCCCACGCCAGAGCCACAGCAACGCGGGATCCCAGCCGCGTCTGCGACCCACACCACAGCTCACGGCAACGCCGGATCCTTAACCCACTGAGCAAGGCGAGGGACCGAACCCGTAACCTCATGGTTCCTAGTCGGATTCATTAACCACTGTGCCACGACGGGAACTCCTAAAATTTTTTTCTCCTGAGTTATCTCTTGTATCTTTTGATCATTTCCATTGCATTTTCTTTTCTTTTCTTTTCTTTTTAACCATGTCAGAGTGAGAAGGTTTTTTTTTTTTTTTTTGTCTTTCTCTTTTTGGGCCGCACCCACGGCATTTGGAGGTTCCCAGGGTAGGGGTCCAATCGGAGCTATAGCTGCCGGCCTACGCCAGAGCCACAGCAACGCGGGATCTGAGCCATGTCTGCAACCTACACCACAGCTCATGGCCACGCTGGATCCTTAACCCATTGAGCGAGGCCAGGGATTGAACCTGCGTCCTCACGGATGCCAGTCAGGTTCGTTAACCGCTGAGCCAGGACAGGAACGCCAAGGAATTTTTACTTTTTTAATTAAAGTATAATTGATTTACAATGTTGTGTTAATTTCTGCTGTACAGCAGAGTGATTCAGTTATACATATACATACACCTTTGTTTATATTCTTTTCCATTATGATTTATCTCAGGATGTTGAATACAGTTCCTTGTGCTATGGAGTAGGACCTCGTTGTTTATCCTTTCCATATATAGCTATTGCATTTATTATTAATTTATAAATACTCTTGGAGTTCTCTTGTGGCTCAGCGGGTTAAGGATTCAGCATTGTCACTACAGTGGCGTGGATCGTTTCTATGGCACAGGTTCAATCCCTGGCCTGGGAACTTACATATGCCGCAGGTGCAGCCAAAATATTTGTTATTAATACTCTTTACATGTTAAGGATATTATTTTTAACAGCTTTATTGAGATAAAATTAAAATACCATACACCCTGCCCATTTAAATTATACATTTCAAAGGCTTTCACAAGATATGGAAGCAACCTAAGTGTCCATCAACAGATGAATGGATAAAGAAGATGTGGTCTATATACACGATGGAATATTAGCTATAAACAGGAATGACATTTTGCCATTTGCAACAAAGAGATGGACCTGGAGGGTATTATGCTTAGTGAGATAACTCATACAGAGAAAGACAAATACTATATGGTATCACTTACATGTGGAATCTAAAAATTAAAACAAATGAATATAACAAAACTGAAGCAGACTCACAGATATAGAGAGCAAACTAGTGGTTACCAGTGGGGACAGGGAAGGGGGGAGGTGGAAACTAGGGGTAGGTGATTAAGAGGTACAAACTACGATGTATAAAATAAATAAGCTCCAAGCATATCTTGTATAGCACAGGGAATATAGCCAATATTTTATAATAACTTTTATAAACTTCTAAAGTTATTATAAAATAGCTATAATAAAGCATATTTAATAAGACATGTTTTTATATAATACATATACTTTATAGGTAATATATAAAATTTTTATATATTAATTATATATATATTTATTTTGTTTTGTTTTTCAAGGCCGCACCTGCAGCATCTGGAAGTTCTCAGGCTAGGAGTCCAATCGGAGCTGCTGCTGCTGGCCTACATCACAGCCACAGCAACGCAGGATCCTCTAACCCACTGAGTGGGGCCAGCGATCAAACACACATCCTCATGAATTCTAGTCAAGTGGGACCTCTCAATATATTATATTTTATTATTTTTAAATATTTATATATTACATAGTATATATTTACACATAAATGCATATGTATACATATATAATGTATAAATATTATATATATTAAAATTTATAACATAATATGTAAACATGTATGCAATAAAGTACAACATATAAAAAGTTTGAATCGCCATGTTGTACATCTGAAACTAATAGAATATTGAAAGTCAACTCTGCCTCAATAAAAAATCAATAGCTTTCAGTGTATTCACAGACTTGAATATCCATCGGCACAATGAATTTTAGAACATTTCATTATTACCCTAAAGAGGAGCTCTCACCCCTTAGGTGTACCCACACTCCCCATGCCCTGGCAATCACTCTTCTACTTACTGTCTCTATATGTTTGCCTATTCGGGACATTTCATATACATGGAATTGTAAAACACGTGGTCTTTGTGCCTGGCGTCTTTCCCCTGAGCGTCTTGTTTGCAAGGTTCATCCTCGCTGTAGCATGTAGAAGAATTTCATTCCTTTTTAAAGCCAAGTGATAATCGATTTGGTGGCTCTATCACATTTTGTTTACCCATTCACTTGTTGATGAACATTTAAGTTTTTTCAGTCTCTTGGCTATTATGTATCAACATTCATGTACAACTCTCTGTGTAAACACATTTTCATTCTTCTTGGATAGATTCCTGGCAGAGAAATTGCTGGGGTGATGTGGTAACTCTGTGTTTAATTTTCGGAGGGACTGCCAGACTGTTTTGCACAGTGGCTGCAATATTTTATACTCCCATCAACAATGAGTGAGGGTTCCATTTTCTCTGCACCTCCGCCCATGCTGGTTGTTTACTGTCTGTCTTTTTAACTATGACCATTCTAGTGAATGTGAGGTGGTATCTATCGCATGGTGGTTTTGACTTGCATTGACTTCGTGATTAATGACGTTCTGTATCTTCCTCTGTGCTTCTGGACCATTTGTACATCTTCTTTGGAGAAATGTCTATTCAAATCCTTTGTCCACTTTGCAGTTGGTTATCTTTTTATCCGAAAGTTGTAAGAGGTGTTTATATATTCTGGACACTGACTTCTGTCAGATTTATGACCTCCAAAATTTTTCTCCCATTCTGTGAGTTGTTTTTTCATTTCCCTGACAGTGTCTTTAAAGGACAATTTAAATTTTTTTGTGATATCCATGGAGTTCCCGTCGTGGCACAGTGGAAACGAATCTGACTAGGAACCATGAGGTTGTGGGTTCCATCCCTGGCCTCGCTCTGTGGGTTAAGGATCCAGTGTTGCCGTGAGCTGTGGTGTAGGTCGCAGACGCAGCTGGGATCTGGCGTTGCTGTGGCTGGGGCGTAGGCTGGCAGCTGTAGCTCCGATTGGACCCCTAGCCTGGGAACCTCCATATGCTGAGGGTGTGGCCCTAAAAAAACGACAAAAGACCAAAACAAATTTTTTATGATATCCAGTTTATCTAGTTTTTCTTTTGCTGTTATGCTTTTGGGATGACATCTGAGAAACAATTGCCTAATTCAAGGTCGTGAAGACTATGCCTCTGTTTTTTTTCAAGCAGTTGGGTAGTTTTAACTCTTACATTTAGGTCATTGATCTACTTTGAATACTTTGTGTTTTGGGTTTTTTGTTTTTGCTGCCCAAGGCATGTGGAAATTCCTGGGCCAGGAATCAAACTTGCGCCACAGCAGTGACACCACCAAATCCTTAACCACTAGGCCACCAGGGAACTCCTCGAATACTTTCAGTATACATGGTAAGGTACAGGTCCAGATTCATTCTTTTGCACATGGATATCCAGTTGTCCCAGTACCATTTGTTGAAAAAAATTATTCTCTCTCCATTGAATTGTCTTGACACCAAGGACATAAAATAATTGACTCTAGATATAAGGGTTTTTTTCCTGGGCTGTCGTTTATATTCCACTGATTTGTAGTCTATTCTTATATTGGTATCACCCTGTTTTGATTATAGCAAGTTTTGAAATCAGGAAGCATGAGTCTTCCAGATGTGTTTTTTTTGAGATTGTTTTGGCTATTCCAGGTCCCTTGAAGGATATTATTCTTTTGGTCACTATATTTCTTTGCAGATAATTTTCCATGTGTGGTTTGACTTTATGAGTTTTAATTATACAGAAGTTTAAAATTTTCATGTCAGTTTATTGATCTTTTTTGATGCTTTTATTATTTTTTTTCGGGGGGCACACCCACGGCATATGGAAATTCCCAGCCCAGGGATTGAACCCTTGCCACTGCAGAGACAGTGCCAGATTCTTTTTTTTTTTTTTTGTCTTTTGTCTTTTTAGGGCCACACCCGCGGCACATGGAGGTTCCCAGACTAGGAGTCTAATCGGAGCTGTTGCTGCTGGTCTACACCACAGCCTCAGCAACACAGAATCCTGGCGGCGTCTGCGACCTACACCACAGCTCATGGCAACGCGGGATCCTTAACCCACTGAGCAAGGCCAGGGATCGAACCCGCAACCTCATGGTTCCTAGTCAGATTCGTTTCCGCTGCGCTACCACGGGACCTCTGAGTGCCAGATTCTTAACCCACTGCGCCACAGCGGGAACGTCACTCTTATTTTTTGATGATGAGGATGATGATTCCATTTTTTTGATTTTGATGAAATGAAAAGATGACTTCATTTTTATTGAGATAGAATCGAAACTCAGCACTGTATAAGTCGAAGGTGTACAAAGTAATTGATTTGACTTACCTACATAGTGAAATGATGACTGCAGAAGTTTAGTGAATATTCATCAACTCATGTAGATACCAAATTGAAGAAATAGAAAAAATATTTTCCCTTGTGATGAGAACTCAGGATTTACTCTTAACTTTCATGTATCATTTATACCAGTGTTATCATGTCGTACGTGACATCCCTAGTAATTATTTAGCTTACAAATGGAAGTTTGTACCTTTTGACTTCCTTCCTCCAATTGCCTGCCTCCTAGTCTGCCCCCACTCTGCCTCTGATAAGCACAAATCTGATCTCTTTTTCTTTCTTTTTTTTTGCCTTTTTTGTTGTTGTTGTTGTTGTTGTTGCTATTTCTTGGGCCGCTCCCGCGGCATATGGAGGTTCCCAGGCTAGGGGTCTAATCGGAGCTGTAGCCACCGGCCTACACCAGAGCCACAGCAACGCGGGATCCGAGCCGCGTCTGCAACCTACACCACACACAGCTCATGGCAACGCCGGATCGTTAACCCACTGAGCAAGGGCAGGGACCGAACCCGCAACCTCATGGTTCCTAGTCGGATTCGTTAACCACTGCGCCACGACGGGAACTCCTGATCTCTTTTTCTATGAGTTTTTTGGTTTGGTATATATATATATATATATATATATATATATATATATATATATTTGACCTATGACACTATGTTAGTTTCTGGTACACAACATAGTGATTCTCTACTATTTCTATACATTACAAAATGATCACCACGGTAAGTCTGGTTACCGTCTGTCACCATGCGAAGATATTGACAATATTCTCCACATAGTACATTTCATCCCCGTGCCTCCTTTATTTTGTAACTGGAAGTTTGCACCTCACAACTTCCCCCACCCATTCCACTCTTCCCCCACCCCCTTCCCTCTAGCAACCACCTGTTTGTTCTCTGTATCTGTGATTCTGTTTCTGTTTTGTTTGTATTTTTGGGGGGGGAGGGGTTGGCTGCATGTTGGGCGTGTAGAAGTTGCCAGGCCAGGGACTGAACCCACGCCACAGCGGCGACCTGAGCTGCTGCAGTGACAACGCTGGATCCTTAACCTGCTGCATCACAAGGGAACTCCTACATTATGGTTTGGATTTGCGTTTTTACCTGATGACTGATGATGTTAAACACTCTTCATGTACGTGTCTGTTGGTCACCTATATGACTTCTTGGAAAAAATATCTATTCAATTCCTTTGCCCATTTTTAAATATATTTTTTGATGTCCAGTTGGATGAATCATTTGTGTATTTTGGATCCTGACCCTTTATCAGATATACTATATGAAAATATCTTCTTCTCCCCTTCAAGTAGGGAACCTTTTTTGTTTGTTGATAGTTTCCATCACTGTGCAAAAGATTTTTAGTACCACGAGGTCCCATTTGTTTATTTTTGCTTTTGTTTCCATGGCCTGAGGCGATGCATCCCAAAAAAAAGATATTGTTAAGACTGATATCAAAGAGCATACTGCCTATATTTTCTTCTAGGATGTCAGGTCTTAGATTTGAATATTTATCCATTTTATTTTTGTACATGTTTTGAGAAGGTACTCCAGTTCTCCCAGCATCGTTTACCGAAGAGGCTGTCTTTTCCCCCATGGTATCTTCTTGCCTTCTTTGTTGTAGATTAATTGCCCATGTGAATTCATTTCTAGGCTATTTTTTTTCTTTTTCTTTTTAGGGCCACGCCACAGCATATGGAGGTTCCCAGGCTAGGGGTCCAATCGGAGCTGTAGCCACCAGCCTACACCACAGCCACAGCAATGTGGGATTTGAGCCGCGTCTGCGACCTACATCACAGCTCACGGCAACGCCGGATCCTTAACCCACTGAGCGAGGCCAGGGTTTAAACCTGTATCCTCATGGATCCTAGTCAGATTCGTTTCTGCTGAGCTACAACAGAAGTTGCTGGGCTCTCTATTCTGTTCCCTTGATCTATGTAACTGTTCTTGTACCATTGCCATGCTGTTTTGATTACCATAGTAGTATAGTTTGAAACCAGAGAGTCTATTGATTTTATATTTATTTTTTTATCTGCTCTTTTTTATTATAGTTGATTTACGATGTACAGCAAAGTGACCCAGTTTATGATTTTATATTTAGAAAATACTTTTTCATTATTAATTTTCTAATACCTTTCTCTACCTAAATGTATTTCTCTATTTATTTCCTTATTTATTTAGAAAGCGAGTTACAAAAAACCACGTGTCCATTGTGAAAAGACTGAACATACGTATGAAACAAAAGGTGAAAGGTGCCCCAGGACCAAGTGATTCCCAATTTCACTCTCCAGAGACCACTACAGAGATCACTTCCCAATCATTTCCTATGCACATACATATGGATAGTGTTTAAAAAGTGGGAGCAGACGACAACTATTGGTTTGCATCTTACTTTTTTCACTTGACGGTAGAGCAGGGCATCCCTCCTTCCAGATATGGATCAATCACGTGCTTTTTTTGTTACGCTAAGTAAAGCTTTCGCGACCCTGTGTTTAAAAGACAGCCTCCTATACAGTCATCTACTACTTTTATAGACTGCTACTTTTTCAACGTACAGTTATTTATTAAGTTGGAAAAGAACATCGGTGGAATTCTTAATGTCATATGCGGGAACAGTTGCAAGCTGTTTCTCCTCTTCACATATTCAAGAGGGGGGCTGGAAGACATTCTGTCTGTGGACCCATTCAGACAGAGCTTGAACTGGCTAGAGGAGGAGGAGGGGGTGTGTGTGTGTGAGTGAGTGTGTGTGTGTGTGTGTTTTCTTCCTCTGCTTACTTTTTGCCTTTTACACTTGCCTGCACCCGCTCTCGGGAGGTATAGATGAATGATTCTCCATAGAGCGGTCGAAAGATCAACGTGGAACGACTGGCCTATGTAACATCAGAACACTGTCTTACTAGAAAACTTTGAAAAGGCTAAGGATTAAAGAAAGAAGTGGCACTCGCAGCTCTGCTAAAGGCTGCAAGCATTGCAGCAAAATCCTGGCGAATCCCTCCCGATAGCACTGACATGGTTTCAGACGTGCAGGGTTTGTTTTTGTTTTTGGCACGCCCTGGGGCGTGTGGAAGTATCCAGGCCAGCCATCAAAGCTGCACCACTGCAGTGACCCAAGACGCTGCAGGGAGAACGTGGGATCCGTAACCTGCGGCGCCACAAGGGAACTCCCAGACTTGCACTTTTTATGCGGACCTCCCCAGGCCTGTCCTCAGGTGGCCGCTTCCTGGGCAGCACTCCTGCCGGGCCTGCTCACTCCTTTCCTTCCAGACACTTCGGAGCCCCATCTTTCATCGGGCCCCATCCCTGGGGGCTCTGGGGCAAGGCAAGAGCTCTGGCTCCTCTCCTTTCCCACTTGGCTTCTTGAAGGGGTCACCTCCCCTTGCCTTTCCATTTTCCCGCGCTCTCTGCGTTCCTGAGCCCTTTCTAGGACAGCAGTCCGGCAGGGCCACTGGCTAGCGTCCTGGCTCCCGCGCGCGGCCAATCTCGGCCTCGGCCAGCGCTCGCTGGATGCCAGGGAAGCGCCGAGCCCAGCACGAGTTGCCATGGGAGTGCGAGGCCGGGC
Source organism: Phacochoerus africanus (assembly GCF_016906955.1). Taxonomy (NCBI): domain Eukaryota; kingdom Metazoa; phylum Chordata; class Mammalia; order Artiodactyla; family Suidae; genus Phacochoerus; species Phacochoerus africanus. The sequence goes on along the minus strand of NC_062560.1, from coordinate 118,446,460 downwards.
CGTCCCCTCCCACCACGTGTGCGCTCCGGGGCCGGCCTTCCCTCCGCTGACAATGGGCGTCTCTGCAGGGGTTCTCCCTTTAGGCTGCCCGAGTCCCTCCTCCACCTCCCCGCCTCCGGGCCTCCGGGAAGCTAAGCGGGGGCGTGTGTGCACACCCTGGGGGAGTTGCCCTCGCGGCTGCCGGGGCTAGAAACGCCCCGCCGGAGCCCCGGACTCCGAGCAAGTTCCCGGGCTCCGGGCGCCCCGCGCCCTCCGGCCTCCGGGCGCGGCCGGGCTGAGCGGGCGGGCGGCAGAACCCCCCGGCGGCGCCGGGCCGGACGCGGGGAGGAGTTCGGCGGCGGCGGCGGCGGCGGCGGCGGCGGGCCGGGGGGCGGGCCCGGCCCGGCCTCCCGCTAGACGATGGCGGCGGCGGGCTCCCGGCCCCACCTGGGCTCGGCCGCCCGGCACGCGCCCGGGGCCCCGGAGCCGCGGACCCCCGAGGCGGACGGCAGGACGCCGGGCCTTCCCCAGGACCCGGACGGCTGCGCGTTGGTGGCGACCACCCAGGCCATCCCTCTGCAGGTGGACATGGCCATGGCCCTGCAGCGCGTGCGGATTTCCGAAAAGTACGGCAAGAGCTACCTCTGCCTGCTGCAGGCGGTCTTCGTCGCAGGTAAGTTCCCTTCTGGCGCTCGCCGCCCGCTGGTCTCTGCCTCCCGCCAGGCTCGCGCGCCCCTCGCCTCCCGCGCTCCATCCCCAGGCGCCCGGCCGCCCAGCACGCTTCGCCTGCCCTCGGGCCGCGAGCGCGACGGCCAGCCCGCCCGCCAGTTGTCCCTCCGGCCGCGGGCCGCGCTGCGGGGGGACTCTGGGGAAGTCCGGGAGGTGGTGTGAGGACGTCTCCGCCGTGGCTGCTTCGGGTCCCCGCTGTCCTCCTCACCCGCCCCGGTGCGTCGCCAGAGGTGGCATTAGACGGTGTCTTCCAAGCCCGCATCCCGCCCGCCAGAAGCCGGCCTTCCGAGGGTGCACGTCCCTCGTAATCTTCCCCGCAGGCTGGAAAAGCGGGGGTGGGGTGGGGTTGAGACGTTTGGGGAAACCGAGTCCCCAAAGGCGCTGCGGTTCGGAGACTCTCCGCACTGCAGTCGGAGAAGTTGTAGAGAAACCGTGCCTCCGCCGGCTGGGACTTTTCGCCAGGACGGGTGTGTCTTGCCAGCTGGGCCCAGGAGTTTCCTGCCTCCTGGGGTCCTAACCCCAAAGGCAGAAGTTTGGGGTTGTCTCTCGGGACAAACAAAAAGAGCCGACAAACCCACACGTCCTTTACTGCTACTGCCGTGGTTTGGTTGAGGGGTGTGCGCGGGGGACTGTGGACTCGGTCACTTGCCCGCGGTGATGCGCACACGTTTGCCTCGCGGGAGGTGCAGAGCTTTGGGGTTGGTGCAGCAGGCTCTGGGCTCCGAGGAGATAGCTCCCTAGGGGACCATGCAGACCGGGGCTGAGGAGCCACCCGAGAACAGGGTGCAGCTCTGGGGTTTTCAGACGCGTTTTCAGGTACCGGCATTGCCGTGCCTGTGGTTAGAACGCAGCGTGTCACCGCTGCGGCCTGTGTGGATGTTCGGGTCTTGCCCGTTTGGGGTTGAAGGTGGGCGCGATTGGTTTCCAGGTGTAATCCGTCGTGAAGGGGCGTGGGCTGGCGCAGCGCACGCTCCTTCAGGTGTTGAGCATTTGAAAGGCCCTGGGATGCTGCGGCCGCCTCGCTCGTCGGAACGTGTGCAGCTCAGGGGGGTGTGGCAAGGGCTCTGCGTCTTGTGTTTGCTCCTGCATCTTCCTGAGAGTTCAAAACAAAAACAAAACAAACGCAAAGCTCCATACGAGAAATGTCTGCTTTAGCACGGAACTTGTTAGGTAGGCTACGCACTCTGCGTTCACATTTCCACCGCCAGTGATTTCTTGTCTTTCTCTAAGTTGTGCGGGTGTGTCATCTTCCATACCTTTGAAGGCTCCTGCATGTTGGCAGGCCCCTGTCGCCTCAGCATTATGACCCAGCACAGCAGCCAAATGACACCGGGTGCAGCGTTCCATTTTTAAGCAAGCTTGCCTTTTAGCATTTTTAGCTGCACGGTCTGGAGGACCGCCCCAGTGGCCTGGAAGTGGTCTGTGCTTAGGATGTTAGGGCACGCACCCTAGTTGGGATAGTTTTATGTGTAAAAAGGATTTCGTGTATCTAAAAAAGGTTCATCTGTTTAAAAAATATGTGTACAAGGCTTTTCACTGTGGTGCAGAACTTTCTGAGATCGTTTCCGTAATGACCGTTTAGACACTGCTCCCTATAGGACATGCTACATTGTAATAAGCTAACTGCACCTGCTTGTGCAGCATCTGCCGTGGGCAGCGAGGATGAGCAACTCTACTTAGGGCCCTAGCTAAGGGCAGACTTCAGGGAGAAGGTGATGTGTGACTTGAATCTTCGAGGATGCGCATGCATTTCCAGGTGGACTGGGGCTAGGGATGGAGGGTGGTGGGGAGGGGTAATCAGACAAAGGAAATAAGATGCGCAAAAACAAGGAGAAAGGGGATGGCATCACATGTTTGGGAAACTTTTTCTTTCTTTCTTTAATGATTAGAATGTAAAGTGTGGAAAATACAGGAGAGAGATCACTTTGGGGAGGTAGACAGAGGCTGGGTCAGGCCCTTTGTAAGGCATATTAGAGGGCTTTACTTTGTAGGGCCAGGAGGAGCCACTGGAGTGTTGTAACCAGAGGAATGGAGCAAGGCCGCTACGTATGGTTGTCTAGGTTGTGCACTGCAAAACTGTGAACGACGCCCTTGCTAGGGTTGTATCAGGCACATTGTGCACCGTGGTTGACAGCAGCATTGCACAGTGGAGCTTCTTGCTTTGGGAAATGCCATCTGGTGACTGTGTGAAGGACACAGTGTGTGGAGTGTGCCGCAGAGAGGAAGAAGACCGGGAATAAGGGGGCCAGTTAGAGAGCAGTTGTAGCAAGCTGGGCAGGTGTGGGCCAAGACACGAACTAAGTCCGTTCTGGGAATGGGGAGAAGGGGAGAAGCTTGAGGAAATGAGAGGGTAGAATTGATTTGACTTGATTTCGAGGTTTGAGGGACAGGGCAGGAGACTAGGTTAATTCCGGGTTTCTGGATGGGATGGCGGGATGGGGAGAGAGGTTGGGATATAGCAGGGAAGGGAGGAGGAAGAGGAAATTTGGGGTTCAGTTTTGGATGCGTGGTTTAGGCGGAACACTCAGAGCCGACCAATAGGTCTGGAGCTGGGAAGAAGTGAATCTTGTTTCTTACAATCTCACCTGTGAAGTTCTTTCCTTAAATTACTTCAGTGGGTTATCTTCATAACTCAGGAAGTCTAGCATAGATGGAGCCCACATTTATTATAAAATTACCTTTCGAACGTGCCCTTAGGTAGAGGATTTTTTTACCCCCTCTCACTTTCCTTACCTGATGTTGGGGGCGGAAGCGGGGGGGGGGGGGGAGAAAGGTTTTGCATTCCTTGCAGGACAAAAGAACCCAAACTATACTGATCTAAGATAACCTCAGATAACTCAGATTAGTAGTTGTGAAAACCTGGTCCCTGCAAATTTGGCTTTTGTCAGAGTTTAGCTCAAGAAGATGTGTACATTACAGCAAAAGTTAATATTCAGTATACACTGCAACTTAGTGTTCATGCAAATACATCATTGAAAATGTATTTCAGTGATGATGGGTCATTTACTGGGCAACACTGATCTCTGAGTCGTTCCATAGAACTGATTTTCTGGGTAACTGAGGTTCAGCGCCTTAGTGCCTGGCTTTTTCCCTCGCCCAGATCTCTGACCGTTTTGGATGGAAAGCTTTTCAGAAAGTTTACCTTCCTGATTACTGAACCTGGAGATGATTGCATCCTGTCTTGATGACTCAAGATTATCCTTATAATGGCATTAGTTATTTTAATTTGCTGTATATAGTGTTGCCTCAAGGGCTCCTAAGCTGCGGCAGCTCTGTTTGTCCCTGCATTAAATTGGGCACAGATCGTTCTGCCTCTAATTTGCAATGCCTGGTTTTCTAATCTTTCCGTATATCCCCTCATTTCTTGCTGCTGTTATTTTAACTCTTTCTACCAACCAGCAGTTACTGCCTAATCCTCTAAGCTACCTCCTTCGTTGCCCCTTTTGTTGTTACGTGCTAGGAAACAACTAAACTTGTTAGCGTTATTTGCAGAATACGAGTACATAGACTATGACTAGGGTTGTGGGGAGTCTGCTTCTCTTAATGTGTATGACCATTAGTACTCGGACTCTGTGACCTCTCTTCTGGTTACATAAAAGCTTTTTTAAAACATTGAAGTAGGAGTTCCCTGGTGGCTCAGTGAGTTAAGGATCTAGCGCCGTCACTGCTGCAGTGTGGGTTCAGTGCCCGGCCCGCAACTTCCATATGCTGCAGGCACAGCCAAAAAAAATGAAGTATCGTTGACTCATGGTATTATGTTAGTTTCAGATGTACAACACAGTGATTCAATATTTTTTATAAATTATACTCCATACAAAGTAGAGTTCCCTTGTGACTCAGTAGGTTAAGGATCTGGCCTTGTCATTGCAGCGGCTCTGGTTGCTGCTGCGGGGCAGGTTCGACCCCTGACCCGGGAACTTCCGCATGCCTCGGGTCCAGCCATAAAAAAAATTATACCCTATGCAAAGTTATTACGCAGCAGTGGCTATGTTTGCTGTGCTGTGTGTTACATCCGTGTATCTTATTTCATACCTAGTCGTTTGTACCTCTTCATTCCTTTCCCTGTCTTGCCCCTCCCTTCTTCTCTCTCCACTCTGGTAACCACTAGTTTGTTGTCTGTATTTATCAGCCTGTTTCTGTTCCTAAAACCTTTTTATTTTTATTTTCCTACTTCTAAACTGAAATGAGTTATCAGTGAAACCCGTGTTCTCTTATAAATTGAGTTATCCTAATACGTGAAATTGTAATGTTCTATTTCGTGTAAAACAAACGTGTTCAGAATCCATCAGAAAATGGCGATGCATTGTATCCATTGCATTTCTCGAGCATGCCCGCAAGTGCTTGGCACTGGGAGGCACTTCAGTCTTCGGAGCTGACCCCAAGGAGTGAAGGCAAATGTCCCTCTCCAGCATCTTCTCAAGCAAGCACCCCGGGGGGCTCAATAAAAACGCTGCTCCTCACCGGCCCCGCGCCGAAGCCGAGGTCAGCCCCCTAAGGGAGATGCCTCCTATCGGATCACTGCCAAGGTCTAGGCCAGGAGGTCGTTGGCTTCTGGCAAGAGGCCAGGGTCACAGAGCCCTTCCTCTCATTCATTTTTCACCCAAGCCCTCCCTTGCTTATGCATGATGAACGTAAGGGTCTGACTGGCCTCTTATTCCTTTCAGCACTGGGAAGGTGACACTGAGCCACGACCTGGGCGCGGGGGTGGGGTGGGGGGGGAGACATCGTTGGGGGGGGGGCTCCGAGGGAATGTTCCAGGCCGAGGGGACAGTCAGAGTAAAGACCTTGAGATGAGAAAGTATGGACACGTTAAAGGAATAGGAAGAGAACGGAGGACATGTGTGTGTGTGTGTGTGTGTGTGTGTGTGTGTGTGTGTGTGTGTGTGTGTGTAGCCCAGAGAGGTAGTGGGTCTGGATCGTAGAGGGCGTGATAAGGATGTTGGCTTTTGTCCGGAATCACGTGAGGAGCCATAGGAAGGTTTTGAGCAAAAGGGTGACTTAGATCGCTCTGGGTGCTGCGTAGGGAATAAGATAAAGGGGAGACGCAGGTGAAAGTGAGGAGACCTGTCAGGAGACTCCAAGGATTGATGACGGTGGCTTGAACCAGAGAGGTAGTGATGGAGGTGGTGAGAGTCTGGGTATAATTTGCAGGGAGAGCCAACACGGTTTGCTCATGGTTCGGAGCGGCATCTAGGATGACTCTAAGAATTAAATGGCAGGGGAGTTCCCGTCGTGGCACAGTGGTTAACGAATCTGACTAGGAACCATGAGGTTGCGGGTTCAGTCCCTGCCCTTGCTCAGTGGGTTAAGGATCTGGCGTTGCCGTGAGCTGTGGTGTAGGTTGCAGACGCGGCTCGGATCCCGAGTTGCTGTGGCTCTGGCGTAGGCCGGAGCCTACAGCTCCGATTGGACCCCTAGCCTGGGAACCTCCATATGCTACGGGATTGGCCCAAAGAAATAGCAAAAAGACAAAAAAAAAAAAAGAATTAAATGGCAGGAATTGGCACCGATGGAGATGGGGACACCTGCAGGGGGAGCCGGGGGAGGGGAAACCAGGAGCACCAGATGTGGGCTCTGGGACCGGCTAACTTTGGGGCGCCCGTTTGATGTCCACGCAGAGATGTTGGGCTGGCAAACGGATATAGGAATCTGGCCTTCAAGGAAGGGACCCTGGGGGAGTTCCCTGGTGGGCTAGTGATTAGGATTGTTGGGATTTGGCGCTTTCCCTGCTGTGGCCTGGGTTCAATCCTGGCTCTGGGAACAAGGGTTTGATTTCACATCAAAAAAAAAAAAAAAAAAGAAAGAAAGAAAGAAAAGAAAAGAAAGGAAGGGACCAGGGGTTTTTACAGCCTGGGAGAGTGAATCTGGGTAGAGAAGAGACTGTGGTTTGTTTCCCACCCGGGAAGACTTGCGGACGACCTCAACAGCATTTGAGAGGGCACACGCGGAAGCAGTGCTCCGGAAAGACAGATCATTCCTGCAGTTTGTTGTTCCAGTGTTTGCACTGTCAGATTGGCTCAGGTTGACTCAGGTTCCTTTGCTCACAGTCTGGAACCAACCTAATCTGTGCCTGGGGGTAAAGAGGCCACTGATTAAAGCTCTCCTCTCTGAAGAGGGAAGCTGCAACTTCAGTGCTAAACGAGCCTTTTCTTATGGGTATCAGAAATGGGCCCTTTTCATCACGTATGGCTGAAATGCATGCTGTAGGTGAGCTCCTTCCCATCTTATTCTTTCTTCCGTAGAAATATGAAGCAGCCATGATGGCTTTCCATTTGAGAAGACCTTGATCAGTTTGAATACATGGGATAATTTTCTGTTTAAAAAAAATCATATTATAATGGAAAAAATGAAAATCATTATCAAAAATAAGAAAGTAAATAAAATCATGTTGTAATGGAAGAAAATCAAAGGCCGATGGCAAATTGGAAAGAAGAACCAGTTAATCCTCACAATAAAGTTTGGGGCTTTATAAAATAGGTGGATTAGCAAATGTAATGGCACTTTAATATATTGAAATGGGCTCTTTGAGAGAGATTATGTCCTTTCTGTCTTTCAAGTATTTATCAATGACAGTGTCACCTCTGCCAAGAAGAAGTCAGCTGGTTAAACCTGCAGATGCTGGGAAAGCAGACTTCTTAGCAGCAGTTATAATTTACATTTATGTGTTCGTCTCTGGAAAGTTATGAGCCGGCAACTTGCTGGAGATCTGTCTCCTCTGTTGTCAGAGAATCTTTTGCATTCATCTGAAAAGGGAAGGAGAGCCATTCCCAGGCAGAAGGAACAGAAAGGCGTTTTGTTAACGAGAGGGCAAAGGGGAAAACAGGATCCCGTTCTAGGTTTTTTTTTTTTTTTTGTCTTTTTGCTATTTCTTTGGGCTGCTCCCTCGGCATATGGAGGTTCCCAGGCTAGGGGTTGAATCGGAGCTGTAGCCACCGGCCTACGCCAGAGCCACAGCAACGCGGGATCCGAGCCGCGTCTGCAACCTACACCACAGCTCACGGCAACGCCGGATCCCTAACCCACTGAGCAAGGGCAGGGACCGAACCCGCAACCTCATGGTTCCTAGTCGGATTCGTCAACCACTGCGCCACGACGGGAACTCCCCGTTCTAGGTTTTTAACAGCTTTATTGAGATGTAACGCACATACCGTACCCTTCACCCATTTCGATGGGTTTTGGTGTAATCACAGGGGTGTGCATTCGTCACGGCAAGGGGAGAACCTGCCCATCGTCCCCCGAAGACACCCTCATAACCATTAGCCATCACTCCCCCTTTCCTTCCAGCAGCCCCTGGCAGCCACTGAGAGACTTTCTGTCTTTATAGTTGTGTCTATTCCAGACGTTTCAGATAAATAGAATCATAATATGTGATTTCTTGTGCCTGGCTCCTTTCATGAAGCATAATGTCTTCAAGTTTCATCCATGTTGTAGCATGGATCAGTACTTCATTCTTTTATCTGGCTGCACATTGTAATGATCTGTTCTTCAGTTGGTAGCTATTTGAATTATTGACACCCTTTGTCTATTTTGAATAATGTTGCTATGACTATTCTTACATACGTTTTTGTGGGGACATGTTTCCCCTTCTCCTGAGTACATATCTAGGAATGGATCTGCTGTCATAGAGTAACCGTCTGTTTAACCTTTTGAGGAACTCCCAGACTTCCAAGCAGCTGTACCATTTGACATTCCCACCATCATTGTACGAGGGCTCCATCTTCTCCACATCCTTCTGGGGACTTGGTATTCTCCACCTGTTTGATTCCAGCCATCCTAGTGGGTGTGAATTGGTTTCACATTGTGCTTTCTGCATTTCCTGAATGACTGGTGTTGTTGAGCAACTTTTCATGTGCTTATTGGCTGTTTGTGTATCTTTTTGGAGAAATGTCTGTGCAGATTCTTTGCCCACTTTTATTTTTTATTTATTTTTTTAAATGACTCAATTATAGTACATTTGTGGTTGTACAATGATCATCACACCCCAGTTTTATAGCATTTCCATCCCAAACCTCCGGCGCCTCCCCCCACCTCCCACCCTGTCTCCTTTGGAAACCATAAGTTTTTCAAAGTCTGCGAGTCAGTATCTGTTCTGCAAAGAAGTTCACTGTGTCCTTTTTTTAGATTCCACATGTAAGTGATAGCATTTGATGTTGGTGTCTCACTGTCTAACTTCACTTTGCACGGTAATTTCTAGGTCCATCTATGTTGCTGCAAATGCTGTTATTTCATTCCTTTGAATGGCCGAGTAATATTCCATTGTGTGCATGTACCACATCTTCTTGATCCACTCCTCTGTCGATGGACATTTGGGTTGTTTCCATGTCTTGGCTTTTGAAAATAGTGCCCCAATGAACATTGGAGTACATGTGTCTCTGCGAGTCGTGGTTTTCTCTGGATAGCTGCCCAGGAGTGGGCTTGCTGGATCAAAAGGTAGTTCTATGTCTAGTTTTCTGAGGAATCTCCATACTGCTTTCCACAGTGGTTGCACCAATTTGCCATCCCACCAACAGTGTACTAGAGTTCCCTTTTCTCCACCCCCTCTCCAGCATTCATTGTTTGTAGACTTTTGGATGATGGCCATTCTGGCCGGTGTAAGGTGGTACCTCATGGTGGTTTTGATGTGCATCTCTCTAATAATGAGTGATGTTGAACATCTCTTCATGTGGTTTTGGCCATCTGTATGTCCTCTTTGGAGAATTGTCTGTTGAGATCTTCTGCCCATGTTTTGATGGGGTTGTTTGTTTTTTGGTATTGAGCTGCAGAAGGTGTTTATAAGATTAATCCCTTGTCCGTCGATTCACTTGCAAAGATTTTCTCCCATTCTGTGGGTTGTCTTTTCGTGTTGTTTAGGGTTTCCTTTGCTGTGCAGAAACTTTTAAGTTTAATTAAGTCCCATTGGTTTATTTTTGTTTTTATTGTCAATACTCTGAAAGGTGGATCTGAGAAGATATTGCTGTGGCTTATGTCGGAGAGTGTTCAGCCTATGTTTTCCTCTAAGAGTTTTATAGTATCTGGTCTTATATTTAGGCCTTTAATCCATTTTGAGTTTACTTTTGCATATAGTGTTAGGAAGTGTTCTAATTTCATTCTTTTCCATGGGGCTGTCCAGTTTTCCCAGCATCACTTAATGAAGGGGCTGTCTTTTCTCCATTGTATATTCTTGCCTCCTTTGTCATAGATTAGTTGGCTGTAGGTGTGTGGGTTTAATTCTGGGCTTTCTATCCTGTTCCACTGATCTATATTTCTGTCTTTGTGCCAGTACTATACAGTTTTGATGATTGTTGCATTGTAGTATAGTCTGAAGTCTGGGAGCCTGATTCCTCCAGCTCCATTTTTCTTTTTCAGGATGTCCTTGCTATTCTGGGTCTTTTGCGCTTCCAAACAAATTTTAAAATATTTTGTTCGAGTTTTGTGAAAACTGTCCTTGGTAATTTGATAGGGATCGCATTGAATCTGTAGATTGCCTTGGGTAGTATAGTCATTTTGATAATATTGACTCTTCCAGTCCAAGAGCATGGTATGTGTCGCCATCTCTTTGTGTCATCTTTGATTTCTTTCATCAGCATCTTACAGTTTTCAGAGTACAGGTTTTTTTGTCTCTTTAGGTAGGTTTATTCTTAAGTATTTTATTCTTTTGGATGCAATGGTAAGTGGGATTGCTTCCCTAATTTCTCTTTCTGCTTTTTCATTGTTAGTGTATAAAAATGCCATTGATTTCTGTGTATTAATTTTGCATCCTGCGACTTTGCCAAATTCATGGATGAGTTCTGTTTTCTTTAGTATTCTCTAGGTATAGTATCATGTCATCTGCAAACAGGGATAGTTTTACTTCTTCCTTTCCAATTTGGATTCCTTTTATTTCTTTTACTTCTCTGATTGCTGTGGCGAGGACTTCCAGAACTATGTTGAAGAGTAATGGCAAGAGCGGACATCCTTGTCTTATTCCTGATCTCAGCGGGAATTCTTTCAGCTTTTCACCATTGAGAATGATGTTCGCTGTGGGTTTGTCATGTGGCCTTTATGATGTTGAGGTAGGTTCCCTCTATGCCCACTTTCTGAAGGGTTTTGATCAGAAATGGGTGTTAGATTTTGTCAAAAGCTTTTTCTGCATCTATTGAGAGGCTCATATGGTTTTTATTCTTCAGTTTGTTAATGTGGTATATCCCACTGATGGATTCATCGATATTGAAGACCCCTTGCAGCCCTGGGATAAATCCCACTTGATCATGATGTACAATCCTTTCAATGCATTGTTGGATGCGGTTTGCTAGTATTTTGTTGAGGATTTTTGCATCGATGTTCATCAGTGAAATTGGCCTGTCGTTCTCTTTTTTGTGGTGTCTTTGTCTGGTTTTGGTATCAGGGTGATGGTGGCCTCATAGAATGGGTTTGGGAGTATCCCTTTCTCTGCAATTTTTTGAAATAGTTTCAGAAGGAGAGGTGTTAGCTCTTCTCTAAATGTTTGATAGAATTCGCCTGTGAAGCCGTCTGGTCCTGGACTTTTGTTGGTTGGAAGTTTTTTAATCACAGTTTCCATTTCAGTTCTTGTGATGGGTCCGTTCATCTTTTCTATTTCATCTTGGTTTAGTCTTGGAAGATTGTACTTTTCTAAGAATCTGTCCTTTTCTTCTGTGTTTTTTCCTTTATTGGCGTAGAGTTGCATAGGTGCTTATAGTCGTCTCTTTGTATTTCTGTGATGTCCGTTGTTACTTCTCCTTGTTCATTTCTAATTTTATTGATTTGAGTCCTCTCTCTTTTTTTCTTGAGAAGTCTGGCTAGGGGTTTATCAATTTTGTTGATCTTTTCAAAGGACCAGCTTTTTGTTTCCTTGATCTTTTCTATGGTTTTCTTCGTTTCTATTTCATTTATATCGTTATTATTTCATCTATTCATTTAACTCAGTGTCAGCTTGCTCCAAAGTCCCTGCTGTCTCAATTTCTTTGTTCCCAGCAACAAGCCCACCTTGTCTTTTGTGGCTACTCAGTGATAACCTCTTCAGTCTGTGTCCAACCCATACTTTGATCATTTCTTAAAGTATTAACATCTTCTCTTTTAACCATTCTTTTTTTAAAAAAAAAATGGAGATATAGTTGATTTACAATATTATGTAAGTTTCAAGTGTACAACATAATGATTCATAATTTTTAGAGCTTATGCTCCCTTTATATTTTTGTAAAATCTTGGCAGTATTCCCTGTGCTGTATGATGTAGCCTTGCTGCTTATTTATGTTACACATGGTAGTGTTTACCTCTTAATCCCTTCCCGCCTCCCCACTCCCCATTGGTAACAACTACCTGGTTCCCTATACCTGTGAGTCTGTTTCTTTTAGCCATTATTTTATCCTTTTTCATTGGTATGGAAATATTCTTTTGTTGGCATAATTGTGGGAGACATTTGACGATAGAGACATCAGTGTATTTCCCTTACAGCTGTGGATTTGACCTCTTGCTGGAGCTCAGAGAATGTAAGGGGCTTTAGAAAGCATTTGCTGGAGTGCCCTCACTTCTAAAAGGGGGATGCGGGCAGGGTGATGAGGTGAGGGGTAGGGAGAGACTTGCCCCAGATCCCGGAGCTGCTCCACTGTCAGCCCTCGGCCTTTTCTTTTATGCCCTGATGCCTCTCTCGTTACGTGAATGGATTAAAACGATTGTAGAGTAAGTGGACATAGTTTCTGCATCTGCACGAGCGCTTGAATGGTACGAGAGGAATCAGGATGCAGACATTAGTGCTTTCAGATCTGCCATCCGACATAAAATTCCTCAATTTATCTTGATAGCTATTTTCTACTGATCGGAGCAGGGGAGAAATTTGGGCCTCATTCTGCAGGAATATTTTAACGCCTAATGCACTTATCTCAGTGGTAGAACACGTTTGGGGCATTGCTGCTTGTGCAGGCCTCAGAGAGCAGAGAAAGTTCTAGTCCTCTTTGTATTACCTGCATCTCATCCATCCTGCAGGTCTCCAGGCCTAAAAATGTCGGCATGTCACCCGTGTTTGAGATGGTCACAAACACTTGCTTTTATCTGAAGAAACATGTAGCAGTGTAAAAATTTGGGGCAGTCTGGTTGTGAAGCCCGGGACATACAGGAGCCAATTTTTTTTTTTTCTTAATTACAAGACATTTTTAGGAATTGATTTTTATGTCCTGACAAATGGCCGTATTTTTAATGGCATGTATCTTTTAAAAAAAGTTTTAACATTTACTTGAATCGTGTGAATCATGTCATTTAAGGCTCCCTTCATGGTTTTTTTTTTTTTTCGATTTTTAAAGAGTTTTATTGAAGTATTGTAGAAGTATAGAATGGTATGTATCTTATGAAGGTAAATTTGTTCTTGAATTTATGTTTCAAATCAGGGGTGTGTGTGTGTGTGTGTGCGCGCGTGAATGCATGCACGCGTGCACACGGCAGGAGGCTCTGTAACAGAGCCCCTAGTCCCCTGTCTTGTGTGGATCAATTGAGAACTTAACTGTGCCCTTGAGCAGGATTGGCCCTGATGAACCACATCCACCAAGAAGGGCGATGTGTCATCAGCCTGACACCACCTTGGACCCAGGCTTTGAAGGCCTTTTTTTCGTTTTGTTTTGTTTTTGTTTTTGTTTTTAGTGCTGCACCCACGGCATATGAAAGTTCCCAGGCTAGGGGTCAGATCAGAGCTGCAGCTGCCAGCCTACGCCACAGCCACAGCAATGCTGGATCCTTAACCCACTGAGCAAGGCTAGGGATCGAACCTGTGTCCTCATGCATACCAGTCAGGTTCATTACTGCTGAGCCACAACAGGAACTCCTGAAGGCCCTTTGTCTCAGAGAGCAAGTGGAAAATATGGCTTCTCTGAGAGGTGTGGAACCACAGGTCTTAAACCCAACGATCCAAAATAGCTGAGTTTGATGACCTGTTTTCGTTGAACAAGTTATCCCTGCTCATGGACCAGAGGCAGGTAGCGGACTTTGATGTGGGGCCCCTGGAGAGTTCACTGGAATTGAACCTTCCAAATTAGCACTTACGATCTGGGACATCTCAAACAGGTTGGAGAGTGCAGGGATGTGTTTAACAATCAAAGATGAGTTACTTTGCTGCCAGTTACTTTGCATCCGGTGGGCACAGCACCCCGTGAAGGAGATCTTAGCATGTGCTCAGTTTGCAGGTAAGGAAACTTGAGGCTCTGAGAGGCTAAGTCACCTGTCCATGTTTGTCCAGCCCCCAATAGACACAACAAGCTGGGATGGGAATCCAGGTCTCTCTGACTCGTTTCCTGCCCTATAAGATGGGGCAATAATACCTTTCTCCTGGCTATTTTAAGGATCCCATAAGATAAAAGATCCCCAAAGTGCTTTGTAATCGCTACTAAAGCTTTGCCGAGTGAAAAGCATTATCAGAAATATGCGGCAGTGTCTCTCGGTGCCTCTGTACCCTTTAGAGAAATCCGGATGTCCTGGAGTGTGGCCCTTTGGCTCCGGCTTTCTGGCGAGTGCGAGTGGTTGATGTCCCGGGCATAGATCCTGAGAACTAGGACGCTGGTCTGACTTACCCAGCGCTATTTTCAACAGGGCGCTTTCCGTGTTATGAGGCTGAGGAATAAAGAGAAGGTCAGCAGTGCGTCTGGAGACACAGGTCTGCGGGGCCCCCCCAGAGTTCTTTCCGGCACGATGCGAGGTCCCGAGCGCGTTCCCAGCTGGCCTCTAACGTGTCCGCTGTTTCTCTCCCCTTCTCGTTTGTCAGAAACCGAGGTGCTCCTCCGGGTAAAGGACATCAGCCATTTCTTAATGCAAGACATCGCCTTCCTGTCTGGTAAGCAGACTTTTTCACATGTCGAGACCAGATGAAGTGTATGAATCTCTTAGCATAGTGACTTTGGTCCTTCTTCCATAAGGGGCTGTGTAAGGCACATAATCGAGTGAGCGTTTCTACGCTGTGCATGTAGTTGCTGAAGAAACGCCCGTGCAGGGAGCAATGAGAGAATGTAAGTATGTTTAGGTGTGCGATTAAAGCCAGTCTTTACCAGCCTTGTGCACTGGACGTTAGGGCAAGTCTTTGGTGCTCCAGGGTGGGTGAGAGCAAAATACATCTCCTGTGTGGGTGCAGGGTGCAGGGTGCAGGCTGAGTGAGAGGAGGGTGGCCTCTCGGGTGGCTTCTTAGAGGTTTTCCCTTCAGCATAGCTCTGGGCACTTAAATGTTCATGACAGAGGCTGTCAAGTTACCCCAGTTAAGCTGCATGTATCAAGTTGTTTAAGGATTTCATTTATTTATTTATTTTTGTCTTTTTATTTATTTTTTCTTTTCTTTGGGCTGCTCCCGCGGCATATGGAGGTTCCCAGGCTAGGGGTCGAATCGGAGCTGTAGCCGCCGGCCTACACCACAGCCACAGAAACGCGGGATCCAAGCCTTGCCTGCGACCTACACCACAGCTCACAGCAACGCCGGATCCTTAACCCACTGAGCAAGGCCAGGGACCGAACCTGCAACCTCATGGTTCCTAGTCGGATTCGTTAATCACTGCACGCCATGACGGAAACTCCTGGATTTCATTTAAATATGCTGAAAAAGTTTACTTTTCTAAAATGCATCTATGTATTTGTATGTGTGTATGCATTTGTATATAACTTCTAAATATTGTGATGAAATACACATAACATACAATTTACCCTCTTAACTAGTAAGTGCATACATAGTTCAGTGTCGTGGAATCTCTTCACATTGTTGTACAACCATCACCACCATCCGTCGCCAGAACTCGTTTTGTCTTGTAAAACTGAGACTCTGTACCTGTTAAAAAAATAACCCAGAGTTCTCCCTGTGGCACAGTGGGTTAAGAACCTGACTGCAGTGGCTCTGGTTGCTGCGGGAGGTGCAGGTTCAGTCCCCGGCCAGGTGAAGTGGTTTAAGGTATCCGGCATTGCCGTAGCTGCTGTGTAGGTCACAGCTGTGGCTCGGATTCCACCCCCTGGCCTGGGAACTTCCATATGCTGTGGATGTGCCCCTTAAAAAAATAATGACCCTTCATTCCCTCCTCCCTCTAAACCCTGGCCACTACCATTCTACTTTCTGTCTCTAGCTATTTGACTATTCTGGGTACCTCATATGAGTGGAATCGTGCTGTTTGTCTTTTTGTGACTGGTTTATTTCCCTTCACGTAATGTCCTTAAGGCCTTTCTGTGTTGTAGCATGTGTCAGGATTTCCTTCCTTTTGAGGGCTGAATCATATTCCACTGTGTGGATGGAACACATGTGTTTGTCCATTCATCCATTCCTTCCACCTCTTGGCTCTAGTGAATAATGCTGCTTAGTACTGTTATGTTTTTTTTTTGTTTGTTTTTGAGCTAGAGCAGTGGTAAACCACCCCTCTCTTTTTAATTTGATCAGATATCTAGGGAAAGTTTTGCTTAAAGACAAGAAAATGCCTTTGAGGTGTTCGAATAACTTGAACTATACCGTTAAACTACCCTTATGTTTCTTATATTAAACAGATAAGAACAATTTATGAGTTATATGTGTTGTTTGCATGAAAATACTTCTTAGGTGTTTTCGGAGTACGAGAGACCATCGTGTTTCTTTTAAGCAGTGTAATTATTTCTCCTGAAATGATACCTACATGCTCGATTTACTAAACAAGCGTTTACTTTATAGATGATCCTAATTGGACACTTCAGTCTGGCCTCTCTGCTTTAATGATTATAATTAGCGGTAATTGTGAATTAGTGGTGACTTAATTAATGTAGTTTTATGTTTTATTCTCTAAGTGTTATAAGTGTGTGACCTGTATTTTACTGAAGCCCATCAGTGGTTTTCAAACTGTGTTCCAAATAGAACCCCCCCGGGAACGCCCAGACCCCGCTCCATAATTTTCTTCCTTATCTGATTGTTGTAGTCATTTTCAAAATACTTCTGCCTATGGTTCCTTATGAAGAAGGGGTTCCCAATGGGAAAAATGATGAAAACCTTCCATTTTATTTTGTTTTATTTTATTTTTGCTTTTTAGGGCTGCACCCGCGGCATATGGAGGTTCCCAGGCTAGGGGTCCAATCAGCCACAGCAGCGCCAGATCCAAGCCGTGTCTGCGCCCTACACCACAGCTCACCGCAACGCCGGATCCTTGACCCATGGAGCAAGGGCAGGGATGGAACCCGCAATCTCATGGTTCCTAGTCGGATTCATTTCCACTGTGCCAAATCAGGAACTTTGAAAACCTCCCAATTTAGAATATAAATATCTTCTTTGCTCTTTTCTCACATATTTACTACCTAGTATAGCTCTTGTAGGTGCTCCGTGGTAATAACAGTTTATAGATTAGTAGATGACGGTTTGCCCTTATAGGAACCAACTTTGCGTCCTTTGATAGGTAAAGGTTGCCTGAGTGCTTCTTGGCAAGTCACAGTTATGTGATATATATGTTGCATTATGTGTTATATATTAATATTGCTAGTTCTGCATCTTACTCTGCCCTTGGGGGCCCTTTGTTTCATGGTTGGCTAAGTCTCTTGGTTCAGAGTCGTACAAGTCTCTCCTTTGATGTCCTTTAAAATTCTTGGGTGGATGCCATCCCTTTCATGAATATTTTTCTTCATCTTGCTCTTTAAGTCTAGAATGTTATAAAGATTTGTCATCATTTGATTTAATACTGAAGTCTAGTTTGATTCAGAAGATACTATGAGAATGGGGGCCCTCCCTCAAGTTTCCACTGATGAAGATTAAAGCAAGCGGAGTTCCCGTCGTGGCTGACGAATCCGACTAGGAACCATGAGGTTGCGGGTTCCATCCCTGGCCTTGCTCAGTGGGTTAAGGATCCGGTGTGGCCGTGAGCTGTGGTGTAGATTGCAGACGCGGCTCGGATCCCGTGTTGCCGTGGCTGTGGTGTAGGCTGGCAGCTACAGTTCCGATTCGACTCCTAGCCTGGGAACCTCCATGTGCCGCAGGAGCAGCCCAAGAAAATGGCAAAAGACTAAAAAAAAAAAAAAAAAGGTTAAGGCAAGGGATTAATTTGATCTTTTCCCAAGTTCACTAGAGGAGACTGCATGTTCTGCTTTTGTTGAATGGAGTGTTCTAGAAACGTCAATGAAGTCACACTGGTGAGATTGTTCTTCAACTTGTCCTATCAGTTATTGAGAGGGGTCGTGAAATTTCTGACTAAAATTGTGGATTTGTCTATTATTCCTTGTAGCTCTATCCATTTTTTTGTTGTTGTTGTTTGTCTTTTTGCCTTTTCTTGGGCCGTTCCCGCGGCATATGGAGGTTCCCAGGCTAGGGGTCGAATCAGAGCTGTAGCCGCCGGCCTACACCACAGCCACAGCAACGCAGGATCCGAGCTGCATCTGCGACCCACACCACCGCTCACGGCAACGCCGGATCCTTAACCCACTGAGCAAGGCCAGGGATCGAACCTGCAACCTCCTGGTTCCTAGTCAGATTTGTTAACCACTGCGCCACAAGGGGAACTCCATCCATTTTTTTGTTGTTTTTTTATGGCTGCATCTGTGGCATAATGGAATTTCCTGGGCTAGGGATTGAACCTGACCTGCAGCCGTGCCTACACCTGCAGCTCTGGCAACAACAGATCCTTTAACCCACTGCACCAGGCCAGGCATTGAACCCACATCTCTACAGTTACTGGAGCTGATGCAGTTGGACTCTTAACCTACTGCAGCACAGCAGGAACTCCAGCTCTATCCATTTTTATTTCATGTCCTTTAAAGCTCTGTTATGAGATACGTAAGCATTTAGGATTATGTCCTCCTGATTAATTTACTGCTGTTTGATTATCAAATGATCTTCTTAGTATCTAATAAAATCTTGACTCTGAAATCTACTTGTCTAAAAATTAGATGCCTTAATTTTGATTACTAAGTATGATACATCCTTTTTTTTTTTTTTTGTCTTTTGTCTTTTGTTGTTGTTGCTATTTCTTGGGCCGCTCCCGCGGCATATGGAGATTCCCAGGCTAGGGGTCGAATCGGAGCTGTAGCCACCGGCCTACGCCAGAGCCACAGCAACGCGGGATCCGAGCCGCGTCTGCGACCTACACCACAGCTCACGGCAACGCCGGATCGTTAACCCACTGAGCAAGGCCAGGGACCGAACCCGCAACCTCAAGGTTCCTAGTCGGATTCGTTAACCACTGCGCCACGACGGGAACTCCGATACATCCTTTTCTATCTTTCTGCTTTTAATGCATTGTGCCTTTATATTTAAAATGTGTTTCTTGCAGGTAGTAAGTATATAGTTGGGTCTTGATTTTTTTTTAATAAAATTTGATAATCTCTAATTTTTTTTGTCCTTTTTTTTTGGGGGGCCACACTTGCAGCATATGGAAGTTCCCAGGCTAGGAGTTGAATTGGAGCTGCAGCTGCTGGCCACAGCCACAGCAACTCCAGATTTGAGCCGCATATGCAACCTACACCACAGCTCCCTGCACGTTGGATCCTTAACCCACTGAGCAAGGCCAGGGATCAAACCCACATCTTAATGGATACTAGGCAGATTCTTAACCCACTGAACCACAACGGGAACTTTGATAATCTCTTTAATTTGAGTGTCAAAGTCATTTATATTGAATGTGATTATTCACATGGCTGGGTTTAAATCTCTCATCTTCCTCTTTGTTTCCTATTTATTCCATTAGTTCTTTGTTTTTTTTCCCCTCCATTTTTAAAAAATTTTTTGGTCTTTTTGCCATTTCTTGGGCCGCTCCCGTGGCATATGGAGGTTCCCAGGCTAGGGGTCGAATCGGAGCTGTAGAAGCCAGCCTATGCCAGAGCCACAGCAACGCGGGGTCTGAGCTGCATCTACAACCTACACCACAGCTCACAGCAATGCCGGATCCTTAACCCACTGAACAAGGCCAGGGATTGAACCCGCAACCTCATGGTTCTTAGTCGGATTTGTTAACCACTGAGCCATGACGGAAACTCCTTTTTCCCTCCATTTTTTGCTTTCTTTTGGAATTAGTTGTTTTATCCCTCTACTTTATCTCTTTTGCCTTTGTCATAGTTTTATTGTATGTTGAATTTTTTATATCCTCTATCTTTATTCCCTTAAATTCAGCCAAATAAGAATTACAACTAAACCTCTCAAAAAATGTCTTTAGCAAGCTAAACTCACAGGCCACCCTGCAGCTTTCCTTCTAAAACAATCCCTCACACTTAGCCCTAAACATTTATTGAGCACCTACTCTGTGCCCAGGTGTTAGGCTGGCTACAGACTGGTCCCTTAGACACGTCTAAGGCTCATCCCTGCATTTAGGTGCCTTTCATTCTCATTGTTCTGTATCCTCCAGGCAGCAAAGAGGACTGTGGAGTGGGGCGCATGCTTAATTTTAACCCAAAGGAAAATTCGTGGTCTGTCTTTCTTTGCATTAGTAAGATTCCTATACCATCGTTGCTATTATTGCCTGAGTTGTTTCTTCCACCAGTCTTTTTTTTTTTAATTTTTATAATTTTTTTTTATTTTCCCACTGTACAGCAAGGGGGTCAGGTTATCCTTACATGTATACATTACAATTACATTTTCCCCCCAGCTTTTCTTCTGTTGCAACATGAGTCTCTAGACAAAGTTCTCAATGCTATTCAGCAGGATCTCCTTGTAAATCTATTCTAAGTTGTGTCTGATGAGCCCAAGCTCCCGATCCCTCCCACTCCCTCCCCCTCCCATCAGGCAGCCACAAGTCTCTTCTCCAAGTCCATGATTTTCTTTTCTGAGGAGATGTTCATTTGTGCTGGATATTAGATTCCAGTTATGAGTGATATCATATGGTATTTGTCTTTGTCTTTCTGGCTCATTTTACTCAGTATGAGATTCTCTAGCTCCATCCATGTTGCTGCAAATGGCATTATGTCATTCTTTTTTATGGCTGAGTAGTATTCCATTGTGTATATATACCACATCTTCCGAATCCAATCCTCTGTTGATGGACATCTGGGTTGTTTCCATGTCTTGGCTATTGTGAATAGTGCTGCAATGAACATGCGGGTGCACGTGTCTCTTTTAAGTAGAGTTTTGTCCGGATAGATGCCCAAGAGTGGGATTGTGGGGTCATATTCTTCCACCAGTCTTTTAGACCGTCGCTTAGTTCCTGTAGTTTGTATTCTGTGTTCCTTCATGCCCACTGTGATCTAAGTGGTCAGTTTTATCAAGGTTTCCACTTGCTATCAAGCTGTCAATTACTCATTTTGAATTTAGGCTCATAGCATTGGTCTAGGAACAGTTATTTCCCAATACCCATGGTTGTTCAACATGAGCGATCTGCTGTATTTTCAACTATATTTATTGTACGTGTTCCATGATATTTGTTCTGACTATATTTACTCATTCTGCCCTCTGTTCTCTTTCGCTCTTCCTTCCTCCCTTCCTCCTCATCCCTTCCCTTTCTTCCTCCCTTTGTCAATTTTCTACTGTACAGCAAAGTGACCCAGTCATATATATGTTCTTTTTCCCACGTTATCCTCCATCGTGTTCCATCACAAGTGACTAGATACAGTTCCCTTCCTTTCTTCCTGTCTTCTTTCCTTCCTTCCTTTTTTTTCATTTTGAAACCACTCTGCCACTCTTTAGACTTAAGCAGGAACACGCACTGTTGTGGTTTCTGTGGAGAACCTCATCCTTACAAAAGTTGCATTGGCCCCAAACTATCTTCTTCCCACCCCTCGCAAATCTAAAATCCTCTTTCTTGCATTGTTGTCACATAAATGTTAATTTTGCTTTTTATACTGTTTTAGGTGGCCGGGGAAAGGACAATGCTTGGATCATTACGTTTCCAGAAAATTGTAATTTCAGATGCATACCAGAAGAAGTGATAGCAAAAGTGCTGACTTACCTGACGTCTATTGCGAGGTGCAGTGTTTCGCTGCGTTTTTTTCAATTTGTTTTATGTTAGATACCCATTTGACTGTAATAACAGGAAAATGGTTTTTTAGTGTGGCTTTTATTATTATTGTAAATGATCGTAAGACTCACCTTCAGAGTAGATAAGAAATGACTTAGAAGAGGAAGCTGTTAGGTACCTAAATTGCTATAAAAATTATACTGAGGTTCTGTGAAAACAAAATTAAGGGCTGAGAAGTTTTTGTCCTCATGCAAAAGAACATAGATTGAAAATTATAATCATACATAAAGCTTTTAATTTGCCTAGAAGACAGCTATTCTTCATGTCTTCCAAGGATAAAATAAGACTGAAAGTTGAACAGACTCACCAGTGATATGGGAATAGATTAGGAGTAACTTCTTGATATTAGAAATCATTTGAGATGAGAATGCTCTAAGGGGAAAGTTTCAAAAGCTTCCTTAAGGATCTTGTTTAGGCTGAAAACAAATTCTTTCAAGGAAACATTTTTCCAGTTATTCATCCTGAAGCCTAAGAAGGCACAAATCTAAGATGGTAATATTGTGAAGAGTCTCATGAACTAAAATCACATCTCAGAAAATGAAATTTATATGGCACCCCTTAAATCTTGAAAATGGTCTTTTTAGGGAAAATAAAAGTTCTATTATCCATGACACTGCCTTCGCTCAAGGAGCAGGCAAGAATAGGAATGTGTATTTAATACTGTTTTCCTGAATGAGTGAGTGGATCATTGGCTCACGATGGATTGCCACGATAGGTGAAGTCTGATGACACGAAGGACAGCTGTCTCTAAGGCTTTCCCATGACCAAATTGCAGTATTCCACCTGCCAAACTCTAAGAGCCTACCTGCATTACACTGTTACTTGCATATTTAAAAGATTGACATTGGCGACAGAAAAGAAACTTGACATAGTGAGCAGTGGAATATGGAATCAAATTGGTTTTCCATTGTAGTAAGGACTTTGTGAGAGCCTTCCAAATCCAAATCAGGAGAGAGGACGTATCTAGGAAATTTGGGTTAGTACTAAGAAGAACATATTATTTCCTCTTATCTTGTAGGCAAAATGGATCTGACTCCCGATTTACTGTTATTCTTGATCGAAGGTTGGATACCTGGTCTTCTCTCAAAATCTCTCTCCAAAAAATCTCAGTAAGTACCAATTTATTCTTATTTTTCTTTTGCATTATACCTACTTTTTTTGGAGGGGGGTAAAGATTATTTTGATACTGATGAAGACAATAAAAATAGATGGGATGGGGAGGCTGGAAAGTAGAGAGAAGAGTTGGTAGAGGAGATTGAGCTAAACAGCTCTACCCCAAATGAAACCTAGTCCATACGTATATGCAATGGAATATTAGTCAGCCATCAAAGAATGAAATAATGCCTGTTGCAGCAGCATCAGTGGACCTAGAGATTATGATACTAAGTGAAGTTTAGAGAAAGACAAATATATGAGATCGCTTATATGTGGATTCTAAAATATGATACAGATGAACTTCATGACAAAACAGAAATAGACTCACAGACATAGAAAACAAACTTATGGTTATCAAAGGGGAAGTGTGGAGGGGGAAGAAGAAATTAGGAGTTTGAGATTAATAGATATACACTGTAATATATAAAATAGATAAACAGCAA
Organism: Phacochoerus africanus; assembly: GCF_016906955.1. NCBI lineage: Eukaryota > Metazoa > Chordata > Mammalia > Artiodactyla > Suidae > Phacochoerus > Phacochoerus africanus. Next base: position 118,423,281 of record NC_062560.1, on the reverse strand, counting down.
GGAGCTTGTATAGCACAGGGAACTCAGTATTCTGTAGTAACGTGTATAGGAAAGGAATCTGAAAAAGAATGGATGTATGTATATCTGTGTGTTCATATACATATATATATATATATATCTGAATCACTTTGCTGTACACCTGAAACTAACAACATTGTAAATCAACTATACTCCAATATAAAATAAATTGGGAAAAAAACCTAATAGGAAAGAATGAGTGGTTATGGTTCAAGTTGAGTGAGAAGAGATTCTTGGTCCACTACACTTTTCTTTCTTTCTTTTTTTTTTAGATGACTTTTATTTTTTGCATTATAGTTGGTTTACAGTGTTCTGTCAATTTTCTACTGTACAGCAAAGTGACCCAGTCACACATACATGTAGACATTCTTTTCCTCACATTATCCTCCATCCTGTTCCATCACAAGTGGCTAGATATCGTTCCCAGTGCCATACAGCAGGATCGCATTGCTTATCCACTCCAAAGGCAATAGTTTGCATTTGTTCACCCCAGATTCCCAGTCCATCCCACTCCCTCCCCCTCCCCCTCGGCACCCACAAGTCTGTTCTCCAAGTCCATGAGTTTCTTTTCTGCGGAAAGAGTTATTTGTGCTGTATGTTAGATTCCACTGTGCTTTTCAAAGCAAGGCAAGTTTTTGTTGGAACTTTTTAAAAAATGGAAATCGCTGTGTTGTATACTCACTGTATGCGGACAAGCAGAAAGAAGGTTTAAGACAATCGTCAGTAATCCAACCATCCGGAAATAAGCGCTTGAGCATTTTTGATGTCTGTCTTCCTAGACATTTTTCACCCCCGGGATAGAGAGGAAAGTGAGACACCTGCCAAATGACATGTCTCCCCAACTGCAGTCTAGTCCCTAGATCCCCAAGACCCAGAGAGAACAGTTGCCCTAGAGGAGACAGTATGAGAGACGCAGTCCTGCCCGCAGCCAAGATGATCTTTTACGTTGTTAGGCTCATCTGGATCTTGTCTGACACTTGTCTTTCATAGAAGAAGAGGGAGGCGAGAAACACAGAGACGCCTCCTGAGCTGCTAAGAGTGGGATTACCTGCCGAAGGGGCGTGCGGTCAGCTCCTTCTGTCAGACCAGCAGAGCTGGGAATCCGTATGTTTTGCTTGGAGAATATGCGCTATCATCAGCCGTCTGAAAGTGGTCCTTTGTGTCCTGACATCGGGCCAGACACAGTCGATTTAGTTGTGAAGGCAGGACAGAAGTCTAGGTTGTTGGACTTCTGAGCCAGTGTTCTTTTTGCTCTACCAACTTTCTGGTGAGTGCAAGAAATACATGGGCACTCGCGCGGTAAAACGAATGAGATCCCTATTCTTCCCATACCTGGTATGAATTATTCCTCATCTTGGGCAAGTCAGCAAGGTGGTTTGTTTCTTTATTTCTGATAACAGAGGTGTTTAATCATAAGCAATGGAGAGAAGAGTTAATACCAAATTCATTCACCCCAGTTATCAAAATAAAATAGTCAGGAGTTCCCATTGTGGCTCAGTGGGTTAAGGACCCAACATAGTATCCATGAGGATGTGGGTTCGATCCCCGTCCTTGCTCACTTGGGGGTTACAGCAAGCTGCAGTGTAGGTCGCAGATGCGGCTCTGATCCAGTGTAGCTGTGGCTGTTGGCATAGGCCTGCAGCTGCACCTCTGATTTGACCCCTGGCCCAGGAACTTCCATATGCTACAGGTGCAGCTGTAAAAAGAAAAAAAAAAACCAATCAAACCTTGACTTCATATCATACATTTGTGTTGTTTTTGGACTGCACCTGTGGCACATGGAGGTTCCCAGGCTAGGGGTCAAATCAGAGCTATAGCTGCTGGCTCCAAGCTGTGTCTGCAACCTACACCACAGCTCAGAGCAACGCCCAATCCTTAACCCACTGAGCAAGGCCAGGGATCGAACCTGAGTCCTCATGGATGTTACTCAGATTCGTTAACTGCTGAGCCACGATGGAAACTCCCATTTGTGTTTTTTCAGAAGTATTCACATTTATTAAGTACCGTGGATTCTCTTTGTTTCCTGATTAAGTCCTGCAGGCAGCTATCCTTATAATTGTCTTATAGGTGAGGAAATTACATTGACATACACACTTTGGAAAGGTTATATGACGCATCCAGGGTCAAAGAGCTAAGTTAAAAAGAGCTGGAGCAAGGTTTGAATTTTCATGGATTCCAGTTAGTAACCTTTCCATCTGCTGCTGCTTCTCATTTCCAAGTGACTTGTGGATAGAAAAAGAAATTTGGTTTATTTTTTAAGAAAAAAGGTAAAATTCCTTTGCAGAGGGTACCTCTGCCCTCCGTGTACTGTTGAATCCTATCAGTGGGGCTGAATGATGTAGAAGCTGTTTCCTGTGCTCTGGCATTTAGGACTGGTCCTTGGGCTTGTTGAGCAGACTTCAGTTTATGACAGTAATCAATTTGTTTTGTATTAAATATAGCACTAGTTACAATAAAACGTTTTTAAATCATCTAGCCCAGCTTTTTTCTTTTGGCCAAAACTACCCACTTGATGAAATTAATTTCCATTAAGTGACTGGTTGGCACATGGCCTCCACTTTTTTTTTTTTTTGGTAAATTTTATTTCATTTATTTATTTATTTCTGCCTTTTTTAGGGCTGCACCTGCGGCATATGGAGGTTCCCAGGCTAGGGGTCGAACCGGAGCTGTAGTCGCCGGCCTACACCACAGCCACAGCAACGCAGGATCCTTAACCCACTGAGCAAGGCCAGGGATCAAACCCACAACCTCATGGTTCCTAGTCGGGTTCGTTAACCACTGCACCACGAACTCCGGTAAATTTTATTTTTGATTAATCAAATGGTTGGAACAGGGGTCTCTTTTTTTCCTAAAATACAAATACATAAGTCAGTCTTGATACTAGTGTTTTGGGGTCATCAGAAGAATAACGACTTGTTTCCTGGGGGGTGATGCTTTCCCAGGGGTGCCCTCTCAGTGGGGAAATGTGCCAGGTGCCCAGCAAAGAGCTCTGCGTTCAAGGTCCCTTTATTTGTGTAACTGTCCAAATCATGGTGCCGGGCAGGAGTGGGGGTGCAAGTGATGATAAAACCTAACTGGCCGTAGGTTAAAGTGTTTCTTTTGGACGTTTTAAACGTTCTTGCTTATGGTATGTGTTTCCATACCCATACTCAGAAGCACATTAATTATATCCTCACCATGAAGAGCCCTTGGGTACTGTTTGCACTAGAGGTAGATATTGAATACAAACTAATTTCAAGAGCAAAAGATGACATTCAGAAAAAAAACCCTGGAGTTCCTGCTGTGGTGCAGTGAATTAAGAACCTGACTGAATCAGTTTGAGTCGCTACGGAGGCATGGGTTCAATCCCCGGCCTGGTGCAGTGGGTTAAAGGATCTGACGTTGCCGCAGCTGTGGCTTGGATTCCGTCCCTGGCCCAGGAGCTTGCATATGCCTCAGTTATGGCCATAAAAAATTTTTAAAAAGGAAAAGATTTCTGGTGAAAATTGCCATTGTATATAGATGGGTGTTAACCATCTTTGGTATTTTTTTTTTCTTTTTTGACCACACCCGAGGCACATGGATATTCCTGGGCCAGGGATGGAATCCGAGCCACAGTTGTGACCTACACCGCAGCTGCAGCAATGCCAGATCCTTAACCCACTGTGCCACAGCAGGAACTCCTCTGGTATATTATTTTAAACTAGTGTCTATGAAGTAATTAGTTTAATTTGAAGACCTTAATTTCTAGATTCCAAAAACAAACAAACAAACAAAAAAACACCCTATGCACTCTATTCACAATGATGGAAGACGAGATTTTTTTTTTTTTCATTATACATTTTGGGGAAATGTTCATTTGGGAGAGAATCCTATCCATCTTAGAAAGTTTGCATGTTCTATTCTTTCTAGATTATCATTAGATAACAAAATTTCCCAAACTGTTAACCTCTCACAAGGCTCAACCCGGAATAGAATTTAATTAAAAAAAAAAAAAACAATTGAATTTCAAGTTATAGACCAGGTAGGAGAAGAATAAAGATATCTGTTAATACTACCTTCACAACGATTCTTAGCATTCCACCTTAAAAATCAAACTGCGCAGAAGAGAAAGCCAGTCCCATCTAGCCCCTAGGAGGAGAGTCGGGTTTTTTTTTCCTTCCTCCACTCTTCGGTCAAGCCTGATCGTCTGGTGCAGTCCAGCACCAGCTAATCCACGAGGCTCAATCAAGCTAAGTAATTGGGGGAATGTGTCGACCGTGAATTACAATGAGCAGCGGGGAAGGAGCTGTCAGCTGACTAATCAGGGATAGTGGTTTTTTTTGCAGTGCTGCCACGGTGGTAATGGAAGCAGCTACGGTAGCTTTGTTTGATAGAGCTTTTTGGCTGCCGTTTTTAAATACTACCTAAGAAGCAGCTCATATTTCATCAATGTTGCATTGACAATTGGAAAAGAAGAGTGTTATTGTGTATAGGCGAGATGGCAGAAGCAACTCCCCCGAGAGGCAAGATGAGGTTCAGAAGGAATGCGGTAAGGGCTCTGCCTGCAGTCCTGGAAAACCTATCCCCAAGTTCAAGTGCAGCGATGCTGCAGCATGGTGCTATAGCACAAACTGCTGAATGGGGCTTTTAAGGACAGGTGGCGAGAATGGAGACTTGTATTTGCATGGATTGCAGTGATGGGATGACTGTGATGTGGGCGTAGAGCTGTGTGAAGGAGTCAAGGCGGTAGAATGGCATTGCAGAAGCTCAAATGTGGTCAAGTTTATGAGGAAGCACCATTACTCATGTTCTGTGTTTACGATAGTATGAACAATTTTGAATCGTTTGGCAGAATGGCTTGAAGTCACTAGTTAAAATAATACCTAACAAAAGGACTCATCCTTCCTTTCACCATGGTCAAGTACAGTGTAGTGTCATGGACAGATCTGGAGGCCACTTCATCCAAATTTACAAAGGCAGCCCTCCCTGGGTGTTGCTGTACAGGTGAACCAGTGGAAAGTCTGAGGATTTGAAATCTTTCTGAGTTCAATTCTTCCCCAAACTCAGACTTTGAAGATGCAGAATTCTAGCCTATTGACAACTTTTTTTTTAAGCAAAAAAAAAAAAAAACTTTTCATGATAGGCTAGAATTTAGAAATCTCTCCTTTTTATACATTTCAAACTCTTTTCTACCTCAGATTTTCTCTTTTTTGGTTGTATACTAAGTTCCTAGCAAATTTCCGAAGGAATATTTAGATGTATTTTGGAGAAATGTGAGATAACATTAGCTAATAGGATACCTAACTGGTCGTCATCAAGGTTTTCAGTGCTACCCTTTTTCTTTCAAAACTTAAGAAGACACTTTTGATGTTATGTCTTGCTTACTTAATCAAGACAACACGCAAAAATTAAGAAAGTAAAAATCAGTCATAGAAAAAAAAGAAGGACACTTGGAATCGAAAGTAAGACAAGGGAAACACACCAGTAAGAATTTTATTGTTGAATGACAGTGAACATCAGTGGGTAAGTAAATGACTTACGTTCTAATAAAGCTCTTAGCACAAAGTGGTATTTTAAAAATTACAGTTGAGGATATGGCTCTTTTGGACAAAATTGCATCTCCAGCTCTACACATGATTTTGTATCATGGGAATAATTAATTGCCTCGGACTTGTAACAATTTATGGTGCGCAAGAAATGCCTGTGTATCTGCTTGGCAGTTTCGGGTGCAACTGACATGAGTACTTTTGTGGTCCAAAGTGGTTGACTTAAGCTTTCAGAAAATTCCCGGTTCCTTTATATGCACAGATGTTTTCTCAGTTCTGAACTTCATTTCGCATGTGTACACATACATTAATATACACACAAATAAATACAGCACCCAAGTACTTGGTGACTGGCTATATCTAGGACTGTGCTACACACAGGCTGGGTTACAAAGGTAGGTATGTAATGGCTACGGAGCTGAAGCAGCTCTCCATTTAATAGAGCAGGTAGGACATGTCCATAAATATTATGAAGGAACTTCTGGCTGATGGGCAAGGCCTCATCAAGATGACATTGGTTTGGACCTTAAGCTAGAGCATCTTGGGTCTGTTACCTTGCTTGGTTTCTGTCCTCTCTTTTTCTCTCAATTGAATTCCTTTAAGTGGTCCCTAGAAACAGGTGGCTTGAAATGAACTTGACTGGATCAAGTGTGAAGCCCAGAACGATAGCGGAAGACACATGTGTTCTGCTCGCAGGGACAGGGCTTGAGCAGCGGGAACAACTTGAAACTCAGCTGGAGACACAGTGGTTTGCCTTGGATCGGTGGAGCTGGGCTGCTGCTGGCGGCTATGATAGGTAGCACCTACAGCCGTGCTAACAGTGGATTTAAAGTCCAAGGAGAGGATTCGGAGGGTTGCTTGGTGGAAATTGCAGTGACTGAAGGAGGGAGAGGGAGGATTGAGAAAGGATATGGGACAAGAAGGGCGAGCCTGGAGTTCCCGTCGTGGCGCAGTGGTTAAGGAATCCGACTAGGAACCATGAGGTTGCAGCTTCGATCCCTGCCCTTGCTCAGTGGGTTAAGGATCCGGCGTTGCCGTGAGCTGTCGTGTAGGTCGCAGACGCGGCTCGGATCCGGTGTTGCCTGTGGCTCTGGTGTAGGCCGGCTGCTGCAGCTCCGATTGGACCCCTAGCCTGGGAACTTCCATATGCCGCGGGAGCGGCCCAAGAAATGGCAAAAAGACAAAAAAAAAAAAAAAAAAGGGTGAGCCACAGGCAAAGAGCATGTTGTCTGGGACTGTCCCCCTCCTGAGGTCACTGGGCAAGTTGTGTGGCCGTCTGTGGAGTGACTCTTCCTTCGGGTGCTCTGTAAGGGTGGCGAAGGTGGGCAGAGTGCAGAAGCAGGTCATGGCATTGGAAACTCTGCTGTAGCTTGAGGTCATGAGATTTTTTTTTCCCCCAGTGTGTACTCTAACGTGGTAGGTTGGACCTTGTTGAAGTCAGTCGCGTGCCAAAAATTCAGGATTAGAATCGTTTTGTTCAGTAGGCTCCATGGTGCTGAATGGTTTCCAACATTTGTTTTGACTGTTAGTATTTGTCCCGTTTTGCAGATGTCAAGGTCCAGTTATTCCCAAATGCTCAGCAGCAAGTCTGAGCGTGCATTCAGACTCTGCATCGTTAAGTACACGTCCCGGAAAGGGTTAAGCATCCTGGAAAGAGTTTGCCCTCAGGATTCAGATGGGCGTGGATGCCCCTGCTCACTGGCTATAGTGAGCAGTTACTCTACTGCTTGCTCTGTGCTTCAGGTTGCTGGTCTGTGAAAAGGCCAGGCTACCTCCTTGGCTGCAATATTGCAGAAGCCGCGTAGAATAAGCTATGTACCCAGCCTGGCACATTTGTCCTAGGCCTCCAGGAAAGGGCTCCCTCTTATTGTGACTGCATTTCTTTGCCCTAAAGATTACCCAAAAAAAGCTATAGGAATAGAAATTGTCTTATAGTAAAATAATCAAACTTTTCTGCGGCATTAGCCGCTTGGGACATTTTTAGAGAAGTAGCCAGCATAACTGAAAAGCATTCAGAGGGTGGAGGAATTGCCTTCGAGATGGCACAAAAGCCTAGTAAACAAGGTTCATTTCCAGACTTGCAGAGTGCAATGGTAGAGCGAGTTTGTGCCTTTTGTCATTGTTACTGCTGTCCTAACTGCTGGGAGGCCCTCTGACTGGGTGACCTGAAGGCAGCGTGGGGAGAAGGGAGGCAGTGTCTTCTCTGGCGGGAGGGGGAGAGAAAGCCGATTCTGCGCCCGTCAACCTGGAGACCCAGTGGGAGCTGCTGCCGAGGCCTCGGCGGGGCTGCACTCAGGGCCTAGAGCCATGAGCCTGAGCCCCACGGAGACAGACAGCAGCAGGCTGTTTTTTTTTTGTTTTTGTTTTTGTTTTTTCCCTTTACCGAGGTGCCTGTAAGCAGTCACATGTTGGAACTCCAGAAAAACGCCTGCAACCAATGCCTAAAACCAGTGCTGTTTCCTTTCTCATGCTGCGTGCTTTTTCTTTCTTTCTTTCTTTCTTTTTTGGTTTTTTGGTAAAGAAAAAAAAGCAATCAAAGAAAACAAGGCTGACCTTTTGCCCACATCCTTCTGCTTTTCTGACAAGCTCTCAAAACCAATTTATAGTTTTAAAATCTAGGCTTTGATTTTGGAGAAAATAGAAACTGTGTTTATATAACTATACAGATTAGAGATCCCTAAAGCAGTGCGCCCGAGAATGCAGAAATGACTTCTCCCCAAACAGAGTGGGCAAGCTCCAGGGCCTTGAGCTATATTTGCTGTGAGATATTTGCAGCTGATGTGGTTTACGATATATGCTATTTGTTCATTGCAACTCTTGCTTTAAAAAAGATTATCTTGAATGTTTGACAGAGACAAATGCCTGTATATGTAGAGAAAGCACTCTATACATCCATATGTGTGGTCACATGCAAACTGATCTTAAATTCATATGGCCTTTCAGGGCATAGTTTCTCAGGAGTGCACTGCCCCCTCCAGATTCCCACAGCCAGCGATCACGGACAGGAAAGCATACGGGGGAGTTCCCACTGTGGCGCAGCAGAAACCACTCAGACTAGTATCCATGAGGAAGCGAGTTCGATCCCTGCCCTTGCTCAGTGGGTTAAGGATCCGGCGTTGCTGTGAGCTGTGGTGTAGGTCACAGACAGGGCTCAGATCCCGTGTTGCTGTGGCTCTGGCGTAGGCTGGCAGCTGTAGCTCTGATTCAACCCCTAGCTGGGAACCTCCATATGCTGCACCTGTGGCTCTGTAGAAACAGAAAAAAAAAAGAAAGAAAAAAAAAGAAAAAAAAGAAGAAAAGTATATTGGGTATTGATGATATTGGCCCAGATTCAGAGTGTGAAGCTTTAGTTCCAAGGTTGCAAACTGGTAGTCCCATAGGTGTGTTTTATTGAGACCATGTAGTGTGTTAACAAATTTTCAACATTTTTCTTATCTTTAAAAATCTTGCTGGACGCAGAAATCTGGATTTCTGATTTCTTTTGAGAAATCACAGATTTGGCAGAGCAGGGCCCCCCTTCCCACATGACAACATTGAGCTGCAACTGACTAGGCGGTGCCCCACGCCCCGCTTCCCAGCTCTCTACATTTCCGATTATTTTTCCCCATGTCGGAGTGCGAGTGGCCGTCTTCCACATCATGCAGGCTGGGTTTTCATTAAACTCTGCCTACCTCATTAAAAAATGCCACTAGGAATTCTGGTCATGGCTCAGGGGTAATGAACTTGACTAGGATCCATGAGGTTGCCGGTTCCATCCAGTTCTTGCTCAGTGGGTTAAGAAGCCGGCATTGCTGTGAGCTGTGGTGTAGGCTGGCGGTTGTACCTCTGATTTGACCCCTAGCCTGGGAACCTCCATATTCTGTGGGTGTGGCTGTAAAAAGATAAACACACACACACACACACACACACAAATCCCACTAACACATGGTAGGCATTCAAGATTGTCACCTTTGCTTTAGGTTTCAGGGTTAGACTGCTGACCTTGAACCTGATCCTTATACCTTTTGATCTTTTTTCTATCCATTAGGAGTTTTTTCCAGAGGAAGGAAAGCTGGAATGAAAATATATATATATATATATATATATATATATATATATATATATTCTTTTTATGTTTCAATTAGAGCTTGCTTTAAGTCTGGCTCTGCAGCCAGGTAAATCTGGGTTGTATTTCTGCCACTTATAAGCTAGAATTTCTTGAAAAATTGCTTAACCTCACAGAACCTCAGGGTATTAGTTCCCTATTGCTGCTCTAACAAATCAGCACAAATCAAAACAACATTGTATTGTTAACAGTTCGGGAGGTCATAAGTCCAAATGAGTGTAACTGGGCTTGAAACCAAGCTCTCAGCAGGACCTCTGAGTCTCTGGAGGAGAATCTGTTTCCTTGACTTTCCAGCTTCTAGAGGCTGCCCACATTCCCTGGCTCCTGGCCCTGCACCACTCTGATCTTTGCTTCCGTGGTCACATCTTCTCTGATTCTCCTGCCTTCCCTTGTCTAATAGTCATCCTTGTAATGTCATTGTTCCCACCCCCATAATCCAGGATCGTCTCCCCATCTCTAGAGCCTTAACTTAATCACGTCCCCAGAGTGCCTTTTTACCTTATAATGTAACATAGTCACAGGTTCCAGGGGTTAGAATGTGGGCATCTTTGGGGAATCATTATTCTGCCTCCCACACTCACTTCCTCCAGTCGTGAAATGAGGATAAAAGCAGAACCTACGGCGTGTAAAATACTTAGCACAGTGTCATAATAGTGCGCCTGATGAGCATAATTCTCATGATAGACATTCAATAAAAAGCAATACTACCACCCATGGCCAGCTAGGCCATCTCCTGTGCTTTGAGAGGTTCTGAACACACACAAATATGTGTGTGTGTGTGTGTGTGTGTGTGTGTGTTTGCTGGAGAGAAGCTATATGAAAAGTCATTGCTTCAGGTGAGGTTGTGGATTTACTATAATGAGTATGACAAGCACCTATTAGGAATAAGTGAGTGGGACTGGGATTAAAAAATCAACGATATCTGATTCATACATGGGATTTAATGGGCATGAGGGCTGGAAACAATATCCTTGGTCTGAACTGTATGGTTTGGTTTTCTATAAAAACGACTCTGACAAAACAGATGAATTGTTCATGTGCCACCCAATTGTTTAATAGTTTTGCCTATTAAATAATGGCTCTTGCCTGCAAGTTATTTATTCCTTCAAATGGCTGTTAGATTTGAGCGTGGCTCTTGGGTTAATCAAATCCATGTATTCTAGGAAGATTTGCACGGGAGCTCAGTAAAGATCCTAAAATTATCCTATAATGAAATACATTGCAGACGTAATTATACGGGCAATAAACAAAGTGTTCATCCTGGATAGTGCATTTTCTTTAGAAATGCAAATTTTTGTAGGCCTTTTGTGATAAGTGACTCACTAAACATTTTGAAGGAATTAAGGCAAGAGAAGGTATGATAAAATAATCAGAAAGTGTTACCTAAGAATGATCTGATTAGAATGTACAGTGATTTTAGAAGCTTTTTATTCAGCTGTCAACGTTTGGGAAAAAGCACTTTATCAAATAGATGCAGTAACTGATTTAATAAAACAGGTAACTAATCTCTGGCTCCTAATCCCTGATTTAGGAGCTGCTGAAAATATCCCCAAACCCTGCCTGAATTCTCTTCCCTATGGAGGCTGTGAACAGCGATTCTGCTTTTCTCTCCTTCTCTGCTTTGTTCCCTGCTGTGTGGTCAGCTGTCCCTAGGCCTGGCTGTGGGGACAGCCTTGTTCTCCTAGGAGTGGCAGCGTAGAGACCAGGGCCTGACCTCAGGCCAAGAGTCGCCCCATGGCCTTCTCTGCTCACGCGGTATCCTCCCCTACCCCTGCCCCCAATTTTGGAGGTGGGTGAGTAGTCCAGGCTTTAAGTGGCTCCTCTCTAGGGTCTCGGATCTAGAAATTTCCAACCCAATACCAGGGAATATGGTATTAAGGAAAGTCAGAAAGCAAAAGCCAGTAAGACCAGATCAACCTAGAATCCATGGAAGAACAGAAGGAATTTTGCTTTAGGTGTTGGCAAAAGTAGGGTGTTTTCAACTTCATTTGCAAGTGAAAGAATAAGCTGGATCAGGGCAGGTAAGTATAATGAAAATACTGGTAATTTGCCCATGTGAAGGAGAAGGAAAGGCCTAACTCCTAAAGTGAATGGGCTGGAAATAAAACTCGTGCTCTCTAACTACAAATAGGCCCAGGGTTCTCACAAGTCCCTGTCAGAGTTTCCACTTAAGCAAGCCTTTATCCACATCCCAAGAAAGTCTTCTACGGTGTTGCCGTGAGCTGTGGTGTAGGTCGCAGACATGGCTCAGCTCTAACCCAGTGAGCAAGGCCAGGGAGGGAACCCACAACCTCATGGTTCCTAGTGGGATTTGTTAACCACTAAGCCACAATGGGAACTCCATCTGGGGTCTCTTTTGTAAGGGCACTAATCCACTTCATGAGGGCTCCACCCTCATGACCTAATCACCTCCCAAAGGCCTTCCAAATACTATCACATTGTGCGTTAAGTTTCAACATACGAATTCGAATTCGATGGGGAGAGGGAAAGAAGTTTCTCATGAAGGGAGGGGGTGGCACAGACATGGCTGCCTGGGGGAGTTAGGAGTTGGATAGCCATTCCAATTTGTGTCTGCAAGCATTGTTTAACTAATTAATTAATTTTTGGTCTTTTTAGGGCCGCACTTGTGGCACATGGAAGTTCCCAGGCTAGGGGTCGAATTGGAGCTGCAGCTGCCGGTCTGCACCACAGCTAAAGCCACGCCAGATCCAAGCCTAGTCTGTGACCTACACCACCGCTCACGGCAACTCTGGATCCTTGACCCACTGAGCAGGGCCAGGGATGGAACCCACGTCTTCGTGGATACTAGTCTGGTTTGTTACCACTGAGCCACAATGGGAACTCCAATTGTTAAATTTTTTGATTTAATTTTGTGCTTCTTTCTCTTATCTATTTGTTTGTTTGTTTGTTTTTTAGGTCTACACCCATGGCATATGGAAGTTCCAAGGCTAGGGGTTGAATTGGACCTGTAGCTGCCAGCCTGTGCCACACCCACAGCAACGCCAGATCTGAGCTGTGTCTGCGACCTACACCACTGCTCATGGCAATGCCAGGGATCGAACCCACATCCTCATGGATACTAGTTGGGTTCATTACTGCTGAGCCACAGTGGGAGCTCCCTCTCTTATCTGTTTGTATCACACTCAGTTCTCTTTCCCTCCCTCTAGCTCTCACTGCCACTTGTTAATGTTTTATCACCATCTCAAATTGAATTTTGTTTTATTTATTTATATATATATTTTTTTCTACTGCACAGCATGGTGATCAATTTGAATTTTAAAAGTCTCCAGTTTTGGAAGTTCCCACTGTGACAACAGGATTGGTGATTTCTCTGTAGTGCCAGGACAAAAGTTTGATCCCTGGCCTGCCACAGTGAGTTAAAGGATCCGGCATTGCCGAAGCTGCAGCTTAGGTCCCAACTGCAACTCGAATCTGATCCCTGGCTTGGGAACTCCCTATGCTATGCGATGGCCAAAAAAGAAAAGAAAAAAACCTCCAGCAGTTATGAGTATCATTTCAGAGTCTAGGTCTTATTCCTCTATGAAAGTTACTCTTTTTTTTTTGTTTGTTTATTTTTTTTTTAAGCTTTGTCCCTGGCATGGGGAAATCCTTGGGCCAGGGATCGAATCCACACGACAGTAGTGACCCGAACCACAGCAGTGACATTGCCAGATCCTTAACACACTAGGCCAACAGGAATGCCTCTTTTTTTAAAAAAAAAAAAAGTCAATTTTTTAGGACAGGTTTACTTTCGCAGCAAATTGAGCATAAAGTACAGAGCTTCCGTATACCCTGTCCCCACAATATCTTATAAATTTTTGTTTTATAGTTTTATTCGGGTATTAATACTTCAGAATTCCTGAAAGATGACTGCATTTTAAGCATTTTGGGCATATTTTGCTTTATTTTGCTTTCATGTGCTGTTTTGAGGCTGATGCCTGCCAGCTCTACATTCCCAGTCTAGGCTTCCTTCTCTCCTTACTTGTACATCCATTTTTCTGACGGACATCTCTGCTTTTCCTGCTGACCCTTCCAACCCAACAGGTCCAGGAATGGGAATCAGGATCTTATCCTCGTCCTTAAAACCTGCTTCTCTTGTGTTCCCATGTCTGAGGGTGGGACCATTCACCCGGTTGCTCAAGTCAGAAATCTGGAAATTGATTGTCCTCCTCTTTCCTTTTCCATCAGACGCATCTAGTCATCATGTCTTGCAGAAGGTACCACCTAAATTCTACCTTCATCCCTGCTGTTGCTCCGATTCAGACACTCAGCCTCCCTGCTTTGGATGAGTCGTCCAGTCTTCTAGCTCAAGTGTTCGCTTCCACTCTTATCCAAATCCAGTTCTTTCCCAAAGTCAAAGTGATTCTTCTGAAATGCAAATCTGGAGTTCCCTGGTTGCTCAGTGGGCTTGAGGGTCTGGCATTGTCACTGCTGTGGCTCTGGTTACTGCTGTGGCATGAGTTTGATCCCTGGTCCGAGAACTTGTGCATGCCATGGGCACGGTCGAAAAAAAAACTGCAGAAAAAATTTGCAAATCTGATCGTGTTGCCCTGCTGCTGAAAAACTCTTCCGAGCCTCTCCTTGCCTCCGGGAAAAACCCCAGGTCTTTCCTGATCTGCCTACTGCGCATCTTTCTAGCACCATCTCCCGTTGCTCCCCTCCACCCGTAACAGCACTTTCCTCTAGCTTTTCCAACTGGGACCGCTTGATATGGAGCAGGCTCAGTGCAAATTCGGACTTCACCAGCTGGGCCAAGTTATACTTAAACTCTCTGAGCGTCACTTTCTTTATTTGTGGAAGAGGGTAGCCTGACTAATAAACAGGATTATTATGAAGAGGAACTATGATAATGTTGGCAAAATACTTGGCATACAGCAAGCATTTGACATGTGGTGCTTTATTATTTATATCAGGCCGTGCTGTTCCACCCCTCTCGAGTTTTGCATAGTGCCCTTCTTGTCTTTTGCTTTCTTTTGTTTAGTAATTATTTCTTCACCACCTACTATGTGCCAGTATTCTAAGAAGCTGGGAAACATGGGCACACCAGGACAACATCCTGATCCAATTTTTTCTTTTTAATCTTCTTAGGGCCGCACCCACGGCATATGGAGGTTCCCAGGCCAGGGGTCAAATCTATGGAGGTTCCCGGCTAGGGGTCAAATTGGAGCTGCAGCTGCCGGTCTGCACCACAGCCACAGCAACGCAGGATTCGAGCTGCATCTGCAACCTACACCACAGCTCATGGCAACTCCGGATCCTTAGCCCACTGAGGGAGGCCAGGGATCGAACCTGCGTCCTCATGGATGCTCGTCAGATTCGTTTCCACCGAGACACTACGGAACTCCCTGATCCAATTTATTCCTTCTCATGCGAGGCCTTTTTGACATTTCTAGGTCTAGGATGCTCTGTGCCACCACTTCCAGTTGTATGTTATTCTAATCCCCTTGTTTCAATTATCAGCTTATGGTGCTATCGAGTGAATAATACCAATAGACTCAACTATTAGACTGTCATTTTCTTGCAAGCTGGGCGTGGAATATATTGTATTGATTTCTCTTCACTCTGAATACTAACGAGGCTGTAAATACATAGACCGGACATGTAGAAGATACTCTGTGAATGTCGCTTGGATGAAATAAAAACGAGTCCACCAAATAGTTTTCTTCCATTTGTTTATTATAAGTACTTTAGCTCCCTGTGGCTTTTAGGGCTGTCCTAGAAACCTGCCTCCTAATTCTGTTTTACAAGGATTAAATGCAATTCGAATACAGACAGCTAAGTTTAACGTGGACGCTTGAGAGTATAATTCTTTGTAACTTGGGATTGATTTGAGTGTGAGAAAATTCCATGCCAAGAGCATTGCAAAGATCTGACCTGATGACCTTACATGAGTATTATTTCTAGTTTCATGTTTTTAGATTTTATCAATATCCATTTTTCAAGTTTTCTCCTGTTGGTGAAATTTATGACTTTACAACTTGTTTTCTTTATATATTTTCTGCTCTGTGCTCAGTCGAGCACATGTTTTGACAATTTTTTCTTTCTTTCCTGTGCCCTTTCTTTCTATAGGCTTCCTTCCCTGGGAACTTGCACTTGGTTTTAGTGCTCCGTCCTACCAGTTTTCTCCAGCGAACTTTCACAGACATTGGATTTCGATTTAGTCAGGAAGATTTCATGCTTAAATTACCGGTAAGAGTATATCAGGTAAATGTTAGTACCATGAGATTGATGTTTTACGTGTGGCCACAGAGCATTTAAAAGAACAAACAAATAGAATTTGCCTTCCAAAATGTCAGCTTGAAATGCCCCCAAAGTCTTCTGCTCCTACTGGTAAAATAAAGGAATATGGTCATTGATTTGTAACCAAGCACTTCCTCTCAAACGAGATGTATGTCACATATGTTATGTATGTTTATGTATGTGTGCATGTGTGTATAAAATCAGGACATTTTATTTTTAGAAAACAAACGAGTGTGCGTTTTATGTATTTGAACTCCCATGAACTTACATCCTGAGCTACTTCAGTGTGCCCTGTTTTGTTTTGTTTTGATTTTTTTTTTCAAAAGATATTTTTATACATTGTTAGGGCTAGGAATAGAGCGCTCCTAAATTTCAACAATTTTGCAAAGATCAGTGCCTCCCGATAAATCCTAACTTACTGCAGGAAGCCCTTTTCCTCTGTTAAGGGCTTAACATTCTTGCGGAAGGTTGACCCTTACCGGGGCAAAATTTTAGATCATGAAGGGTCAGGTGCGTGGGTTTCCGTGGAGATTAATTTTGCTTTACAGAGACATGTTTTGTAAATGAAAACTGTTATTCCCCGAAGGAAGGACGTGTATCCATATGTGGGAGGATGCGGGGACGCGCAGGAGAGAATTGTTAGAACTATTTATAAAAGACAACTTTCTGCTAACTGGGTGCTAAAGCTCATTGTGCAGTTGCCAGGAAGGGCAGTTAACAGTGTCTTTCTTGCTTATTTATATAGGTGGTTATGCTGAGCTCAGTTAGTGATTTGCTGACTTACATTGACGACAAGCAGTTAACCCCTGAGTTAGGAGGCACCTTGCAGTACTGCCACAGTGAATGGATCATCTTCAGAAATGTATGTGTCTTTCGCCCTTACTGTAGAGCCTATAGTTCGCGGTAGCTTTGAAACCTAGATCTAGAGGGTTTTTTTTTTTTTTTTCGTTTTTTTCCTCTTTGGGAAAACCAAATTTCTGGGGTTCCTATTTTTCAAAAACATACAGAATTCAACATCTCGACTTTCTTCCATAGGAAATATCTAGAAATGATGAAGAGTCCCCGAGGATGGCATTTGCATGAGAGGCTTAGGGAATAAGGCGACCCTCCTTTGCCCACCCCCTCCCAGGGCCGTGTAGTAACTTGAAGAGACGGAGGGTTGGGGTCCCAATGCTAGCACTGCTAACGCATAGCTGTATAACGTGGTGCAAGTTATAAAACCTCCCTCAGCTGCAGTGTTTGCAATTAGGAAGCAGGAATAATAAGACTTTACCTGAAAGGGATATTTGGGAGATTCAGTGAGATAACAGTGTGAAGTGTTGGGCACTGTGCCTGGCCTGTGGCCCGCCCTCAAAAAAATGGAAGCAGTCTTACTTTTTTTTTTGTCTTTTGTCTTTTTTTAGGACTGCACCCGCGACATACGGAGGTTCCCAGGCTAGGGGTCCAATCGGAGCTGTAGCCGCTGGCCTACACCACAGCCACAGCAACGCCGGATCCTTAACCCACTGAGCAAGGCCAGGGATCGAACCCGCAACCTCAGGGTTCCTAGTTGGGTTCGTTAACCACTGAGCCACGACGGGATCTCGTGGAAGCAGGCTTATAAATCTCATCATCCTGGTGATTTTCTTGAGGCAGTTAGATTTGTAGCAGAGATGCCTTCTGTTTGAGAAATGTAGGAATAGGCCAGAGCCCTGTGCCCCACAGGTGTGACTTTGCCGTCTGCACGTATCTGTACTCTAAATCCCAGGGGTATGGGAACGCCTCTGAAGGAAACCATGATATTTAATTAGGTCGGGATTCTGTTTTCCTCATCTTCATTCAGCCGTCCTGTTCATTCGTATGAGAGCGAGTTGTCAGAGTAAGCCACGTCTTGCTGGTAATAACCTATAGGGCTACAAATAAAAGAACAGACATGCATGGTAAACAAAGGGCTTATATCGTCTCTACATGTTGTCCTCCTTTCTCTGAGTCATTGGTTTTGGAGACAAAAATAAACCCAGCCTTACTTGGCATCCGTGGGTGACAGAGCCTTTGTGGTCACAATTTCATCCTCTGCCATACCTGAAATTAATTGTCGTGACTCATTGTTCCTCCGTCATCACCTTAGTCCTTCACGTTGTTGGGAATGCTAAATACTTGCTCATACATGATAAGAAAGTGGCTTTGATGTTCTCATGTCTCTTCAAAAGTAAAGTTAGCATAAAGGAATTTTACAGTTACTGAAAACAAATTCCTCAGCACATGGAATCTTTAAGAAATCATTTTCATTGGTGTTCAAGAAATAGGTATGGAAGTTTGTTTATTTATTTTATTTATTTTGCTTTTTAGGGCCGCACCCGTGGCATGTGGAGGTGGCCAGGCTAGGGATCAAATCAGAGCTGCACCTGCCGGCCTCCGCCACAGCCACAGCAACACGGGATCCGAGCCCCGTCTGCCACCTACACCACAGCTCGTGGTAACGCCGGATCCTTAGCCCACGGAGCAAGGCCAGGGATCGAACCCACGTCCTCATGGATGCTAGTTGGGTCCATTACTGCTGAGCCACGATGGGAACTCTGGAAGTCTAGGTAAAAGACATTCAAGAAGACTCTTCATCTCACTTTGGTTTCTTAGAGGCTTAGATGCAGAGTTGGAGTTGATTGTCAAGGGCAATGGCAACTTTGCTCAGTAGAGAGTTCGCAGTATGTGTGTTTGCTGTCATACCTCGGTAAAAGTCACCACAGTTGCTGATCTGGGTTTTGATGTGCTGGCAGAGTTTCCATAGAATTAAAAGAACCATGGGCTCTTTGCAGGCTATAGAAGATTTTGCCCTCACAGTGAAAGACATGGCTCAGATGTTACAGTCCTTTGGAACTGAACTGGCTGAGACAGAACTACCAGATGATATTCCTTCAATAGAAGAAATTCTTGCAGTTCGCGCTGAAAGGTACCACCTGTTAAAGGTATGTCTGGTAGAGGGGATAAACCAAGATTTTCCACGGTCATCTTCTAGAGAGGTGTTCACTGTGTTGATTTCACGGAGGTGTCCGGGTGGGGAGATGAAAGGTATGTTTGGATACTGTAGGGCACACTCTTTTTTTTTTTTTTTTGGCTGCACCTGGGGCATATGAAGTTCCAGGGTCTGAGATCACACCCGCGCCACAGTAGCGATCCAAGCCGCTGCTATGACCATGCCAGATCCTTAACCTCTTGTGCCACGGGAGAACTCTGACTCTGTCAGTCACACTATTAAAGAGGAAGAGTACTTTACAAGAAGAGGATGTTGTGGATATGTTGGATTGAAGTGTCCTTAATTTATCTATTTATCTATTTAGGTCACGTCTGGGGCAGGCGGAAGTCCCTGAGCCAGGGATCGAACCTGTGCCACAGCAGTGACAAAGCGGAATCCTTAACTGCTAGGCCACCAGGGAATTCCCAGAAGTGTCCTTTTTTAGAGGGTGCACTCTTTTGAGCAGCTGTTTATTTGTAAATGGAATCATGTATAAATGCTCCAGAGTAAGAGATCCACCATCATTTTTGTTCCTATGCCTTCTTTATCTTCTAGAAAGGCCCTCTCGTTTGGAAAGCTAGAGTAAGGATCACGAGGCAGACAGGTACAGTGTGAAAAGGAGGAGAACTTGATGAGGAGTTTGGAGTCCTGGTTTCTTGTCCCAACTCTGCCATATCCTGGCATTGTGACCAAGCCACACCTCGCTCAGTTGGTGACAAGCTTTCTTTTCCACAGAGTTCTAGTTCTTGATGTCTTCTGCAGTAGACCAGAGTGGGCAAGTTGCTTTTGCTGTCCTTCC
Source organism: Phacochoerus africanus (assembly GCF_016906955.1). Classification (NCBI taxonomy): domain Eukaryota; kingdom Metazoa; phylum Chordata; class Mammalia; order Artiodactyla; family Suidae; genus Phacochoerus; species Phacochoerus africanus. Next base: position 118,403,623 of record NC_062560.1, on the reverse strand, counting down.
CAACTGTCTAGAGTGTTGGGTTGTGAAGGACTCTGAGTCGCACTTCAGACTATCAGCAAATACTTTTATTTTTTTTAATATATCACTTAATTTTAGTATTTTTTTTCCAAAAAAATGAATATTTACGAATAATATTTGTTGAATACATTCTATTACATTTCTCAAGTATATTGTTTTTTCCCAAAACTTCATTATGTCCATGCAGTGCTCTTTTTTTTGGGGGGGGGGTCATCAATCATCTTTATTTATTTAATATTATTCAATGAATTTATTACACTTATAGTTGTACAATGATCACCACACCCCAGTTTTATAGCATTTCCCTCCCAAGCCCCCAGCACATCCCCCCGCCCCCTAACCTGTCTCCTTTGGAAACCATACGTTTTTCAAAGTCTGTGAGTCAGTATCTGTTCTGCACAGAAGCTCGTTGTGTTCTTTTAGATTCACTTTCCCGAAAATGTTTAAGAATGATCTGAACAAGGCACCGGTCATCCCTGTACAACTTAGGTCCTTCACATGATAACAGGCACGCTGGGGCACTGACAGATACAGGTGTTATGTGGAGGGGACACTTTTAAATTAAGAAGAGGAATGAAATGGAAATTTTGAATCATAACGTGAAAGCAAAACCCTGTTCAAGGAAGACAAGCTGTGGCCCTTACAAGCTGTGTGACCGGGTCATTCAGTTTCCCTCTCTGAGTCTCAGTCTCCATATATGTACGATGGGGTTGATGACAGTGACGATGGGGTGATGATACACGTGTACCTTGTAGAGCTGTCATGAGGAAGAAATGAAGTAAGTATGTGATGTATGCAGCACAGTGTTTGACACGTAGTTGGTGCTTTATAAATATTAGCTCTTTCTGTTCTTATGTCCTGTTGGTGGTGGTATCATAGAACCTATTCCCAGAAACACCCACATTTCTGCTTAAAATTTCAGAGGGCTCTTGGGTCTCCTGAAGGAAGTCTTAGATCCCTCTTCGAGGCCTGAAGGATCACCTCTCTTAAGACTTTCTGAATAGAAGCACATGCTTCATGATGAATTCATTAATCCAAATATGAAGTAACACAGCGCTTATGGCAGGCAGCCATGGGGCTCATTTAAGGATTAGCAGGAAAGACATCTCACTTTATCTGAATATGCATTAAATATTATTTGTAACTGTATGCTTCCTAGTGTGGTAGTCTTTTATTATGCTCCTGCTGCTTTATTGGAGCACATTGAAAGTATTAGATTAGAGGGAGTTCCTGCTGTGGCCCAGGGGGTTAAGAATCCGACTGCCGTGGCTTGGGTTGCTGCAGAGGTGTGGGTTTGATCCCCGACCTGGCACAGTGGGTTAAAGAATCCGGTGTTGCTGCAGCATCTGCAGCTTGCATTCAATCCCTGGCTTCGGGAACTTGGATATGTCGCGGGTGCAGCCATAAAAAAAAAATTAGGAAAAATTAGAATAGAATAAATGAGAACTTTTTTATTGAGGCGTAGTTTTATTTGCAGTATTATGTTAGCGTTTAGGTGTATAGCATACTGATTTACAATTTTTCAAGGTTATGCTCCATTTATAGTTATCATAAAATGCTGGCTATATTCCCTGTGCTGTACGGTATATCCTTGTAACTCATTTTATACGAGGTGGTTTGTACCTCTTAATCCCCTACCCATATCCGGCCCTTCCTTCCTTCCTTCCCTCTCCACACTGGTCACCACCAGTTTGTTATCTATATATGAGTCTGTTTCTTTTTTTTATTATATTCACCAGTTTGTTGTATTTTTTGGATTCCATGTATAAAGTGATACCATATAGTATTTGTCTTCCTCTGAGTTATTTCACTAAGCATAATACCCTAAGTCCATTCATGTTGTTGCAAATGTTATTATTTCATTTTTTATGGCTGAGTAGTATTCCTGTGTGTGTGTATACACATATGTACCTACACATAGACACACATGTATACATACACACACATATATATACCACATCTTTTTTTAAAGTAAAGGCCATACCTGCAGCATATGGAAGTTTTCCAGGCCTCAGGGGTGAATCAGAGCTGCAGTTGCCGGCCTATGCCACAGCCAGAGCAACGCGGGATCTGAGCTGCATCTGCGATCTACTCTGCAGCTTGTGGCACTGCCAGTTCCTTAACCCACTGCATGAGGCCAGGGATTGATCCCGCATCCTCAAGGACACTATGTCAGGTTCTTAACCCACTGGGCCATCATGGAACTCCTACCACATCTTCTTTATCTGTTCATCTGTCGATGGACACTTAAGTTGCTTCCTTATTAAATTCGACCTTACTACCACCAGTGAGAGGAGGAGGCTGCAATTAGAGTATGGGATACTTCTTCCTGTGAAGATCTTAAAAAAATCATGACAGCAACATCCAGTTCAAGAGAGAGAGGCCTCCTGCGAGATCTTACAGCTTTTAGATTCTGTGAGCTATTCCTTGATTTTTCAGTTATGAAAGCGAAGGCCATTCTAGAACTGCTCTTCCTATTCAACGTGCTCTTGGTATATGCTTCCTTCTCCCCGGGTCACCCAGATGAGGTTCCCAGCGGGCTGACGCATCTTATTTTGCCTCTGTACAGAATGATATTACAGCTGTGACCAAAGAAGGGAAAATTCTGCTAACAAATCTGGAAGTGCCTGATGCCGAGGATGCTGTGAGTTCAAGACCTGAACATCATCCACACATTAGTGGCGACTGGCAGACTATTAATAAGTGAGTAGTAGTCTTTTTGGTTTAGAGTTATATATTTTATACTTTTGAAAGGGAATTAGATATTTTTGCAGCAACCTGTTAAGCGTGAAGGTATTGCTGGACCTCTGGCAATCTGAGGACGCCCTCCTGAGTTCTCTAACAGAGATGGGTTCGTAGAAGAGGTTCTGTGGCCACTGATGGTCTCCCTGGACCAGATGTCATGGCTTTGCTCTAATTCTTAATGTCCAGACCAGGTTTATCTACGTACCTGCAACACAAATCGTTGTTTTAATTCTGACTTTTCTTCGTTAAGATTGCTGACTCAAGTACATGATATGGAAATAGCTTTTGATGGATTTTGGGAGAAACACCAACTAAAAATGGAGCAGTACCTGCAACTCTGGAAGTTTGAGCAGGATTTTCAAGAGGTCAGTTAAAAACATTCTGACAGTTTTTTTTCATCATGCTGGAGGTTCTTACTCCTTGGTCATCGGAAACACAGTCTTGCAAGATGCCATTTATACTCGCAGAGAAGTGAAAGGGAGGCACGTGTGAGTGAGCGTTGACATAGAATGAAGGAAAAAACTGCTGAAATGCTGAGACTTCTATTTCTCTTGCTCATTTCCTATGAGAAACCACTTAAGTGCTAACATATATGCCAGGGACAAAGTTAAATGTCTACACTGATCCTTCCGTTGAATTTTATTTTAGATAGCAAATGCTTTAGGACTGTGGGATTAACTTTCCAACTTCCTTCATGAGTTTTTAGATCCCATATACCTATGCTGATCATATTTAGTGTGATCTAACAAAACATTGTTCCTGATCCAGCAATTTATTCCAATGAAAAGCCTGATGGACGAAGTTAAATCCTGTTTAATTATTCGTTACTTAAAAGGTTAGAAAGAAAAAAGGTTAAGAGTTCCCTAGTGGCTCAGCACGTTAAGGAGCTGGCAGTGCCATTGCAGTGGCTTGAGTCACTGCTTCTGTGGCCCGGAAACTTTCACATGCCAAGGGTGTGGCCAACATAATTTTTTAAATATAAAAAGTAAGGTTATAAGTATATTCTACTTCCATTCTTCTGGAAAATCCATCCTGTATGGTCAAGAGCCATACATTTCTCTTTTTTTTTTTGAAATTTAATTTGTATTTTATAGTAGCATACAGTTAATTTAAAGTGTTGTATTTTGTACTTTTCCAGTCAGTGCCCAAGCTTCTCACAGTCTCTGTCATGTTATTTTCCCAGGGGTCCAAGGAAAATCGACTTGTCCCTGTTGCATGTGGTCAGTTTGTTTCTACCCAGAGTGGCTTACTGGCATGGAATTTCATTTGTTGCAGCAGAATCAGCTGGGGAGGGGCGCTGCATCCCCATACAGGGTGCAGTGACCACCAGCCTTTTCCCTCCCGTGATTCAAAATGGTTTTGAAGTGCTGGGTGCTCCTAGAAACCTGTCTTAAGAATAGGTCGAATTGCTCTTGGTCTTTCCAGATATTTGTATCTCTCCTTCTTCCCCAACCGAACACACGCAAAAATCATGCTTTGAGTTCCCTGGTGGCTCAGTGGGTTGAGGATCCGGTGTTGCTGTGGCTTGGGTTTGATCCCTGGCCTGGGAACTTCCGCATGCCAGAGGCACTCCAAAAAAAAAAAAAAAAAAAAAAAACCAAAAAAAACCCCACTTTTCCTAAACGTACCAATTGGGCCTCTACTTATATGTTAATTTGCGTTCATGGTAAATTCTTTTCCTGTGGTTACACTCTGTTTCTTTTTTTCTTTTTTTTTTTTTGGCCACACCCACAGCATGTGGAAGTTCCTGGGCCAGGGATTGAACACCCACCACAACAGTAGACCAAGCTGCTGCGGTGACAATGCCAGATTCTCAACCTGCTGAGCCACCAGGGAGCTCCTGTACCCTGTTTCTTGAAGTCATTGTTGCCTCTGATCAGTATTATTGTTGTTTGTCTTGCACTGTAATCTCACGGACACGATCTGTACCTCAAAGTGACATGCAGATGGGTTCTTTCTGTTCAGGAATTTAACAACAACAACAAAAGCTTATTTGGAAATTCAGACTTGAGATATTCTTAAACATACAGGCATATTCTCTTGCGTAATCACAGTACAGTGATCACAGTTTGTACGTTTCACAATAACGCAATGCTCTCATATTTGCGATCAGTGTTGCAGTTTTGTCAGTTGACTCCCTCATGTCCTTTATATCATTTTCCTCCCTCAGTTCAGGATCCAGTCTAGAGGGTTGGCTCTTGCATTAAATTGTCAAGTCTCTTTCGTCTCCCGTAAGCTATAACATTTCCATAGCCTTTCTTTGTCTTTTATATGACGCTGACATTTTGGAAGAATACAGTCATTTTTAGGGTAAAATGTTCACCATTTTGAGTTTGTCTGACATTATTTCATGATTAGATTAATCTCTGTTTAACCAGCAAGAATACTGCGTAAGTGGAATGCTCTTGCGGCTCAGCGGATTAAGGATCCTGTGTTGTCATGGCAGCAGCTCTGGTTGCTGCTGTGGCCCGGGTTCGATCCCTGGCCAGGAAATGTCCATGTGCTGCAGGCACAGCTAAAAATTAAAAAATAAAGTCATGGTATACATCAAATTAATTTTTTAAAAAGAGAGGAAAAATAATACTGTGTAAGTGACATGTCCTTCTGAGGGTATCACATATGGAGGTAGATGAAGTCCACCTGCCTCTTAATGTTGAATTTCTCCACTATAGAGTTACTCCCCCCCCCCATAACTGGTAGGAAATTTGTGTGGAGAAAATTTAACACCATGCGACTATCTTGCTCCTCATCAAAAATTCCTCAAAGGTTTAGCATCAACTAATGATTCTTGCTTCAACCAATCTTTACTATGGTGGTTGTGAAATGCTGATTTTTCTATATATATATGTGTATATATATATATATATATAAATCATATATATATATATGATTTTTCTATATATATGTAGTTGTAACTGTTTCAGGCCCACCAGTAGGAACAAGAGCACAGATCTTTTTTTTTTTTTGGCCACACTTGCTCCATGTGGACGTTCCTGAGTCAGGGAATGAACCTGCGCTGCAGTTGTGACCTGCACCACAGCTGTGGCAACGCCAGATCTTTAACCTGCTGTGCCACAAGGGAACTTCCACAAATCATTTTGAAGAAGTTAGAAAACTATCCATCAAGAATCCTGCTTGGTATTTACCTATTTATTGGGTTCATGGCGTCCTAGTTTCTAAATTCATTACTGTTCTTGACTATTTTGCTGTTTCAAACTGGCTGCTTTGTCCTTGTGCCATGTCCAAACATTTTTATCACTTCTTGACTTTCTGGCATAAAGATGTTCCAAGCTCGTCTTATTCCCAATCTGCCTCAGTCCTGAGAAGCCTTGGTTTCTTTTTGGGAAATGATACTCAAAACCAAGATCTGGGCGCTGGGTGTGCTCGTTGCTACTGAAGGGTCTTTGTTTCTAAAGCCACTTGCCACAGAGCTAGGGAGTATATATGCATGTATGTATACATGCCCATGTGTTTCCATACATGTCCATATAAACATGCCTTTACATGTACCTAGTGACATTTGCTAAATTTCTAATGTCTGGTAGGATACATTTTAACAGATTATATTGATTTCTGTGAGTAAAATGACTGAAAGCATTGTCCACATGCGTCATTTCTCCATATCGATGTTCCTAATAGCATTTGCTACAAAACTTATGAGGGGAGAGGCTTGATGATTTCTATGCTTTGAATACCTTTTCCCCCTCTATTTTTAGCTCGTGAGTGAAGTTGAACTTCTATTAAACCAACAAGCAGAGTTGGCTGATGTAACAGGGAATATAGCTCAAGTAAAACAAAAAATTAAAAAGTTGGAAAACTTAGACGAAAATTCTCAGGTAAGATTACATTTTGGATGTTCACTGTATTTATGGAGTTTAATAGTTACATTTCGATGTTTTTTAGTAGTATAAACCTTTATTAGCATTAGTCTTTCATAGCGACAATCTGTATAATTAGTTCACTAATGTTGGTCTATTTTCTGTTCGATTCAATGTGGGCCTGAGATGACCCTCCAGATATGTCATGGAGTTGTACCTGTTTCAGGCCCGCCAGTAGGAACAAGAGCATAAATCATTTTCAGTAAGCTAGAAAAATATCTATCAAGAATGCTATTTGGAAATGATGGGAATGTCTAAGAATTCCTTAAATACCCATCTTTTTTTTTTGTCTTTTGTCTTTTTAGGGCTGCACCCGCAGCATATGGAGGTTCCCAGGCTAGGGGTGGAATCAGAGCTGTAGCCGCCAGCCTACACCACAGCCATAGCAAGGCGGGATCCGAGCCTTGTCAGCAACCTGCACTGCAGCTCATGGCAATGCCGGATCCTTAGTCCACTGAGCGAGGCCAGGGATCGAGCCCGTGCGCTCATGGATACTAGTCGGGTTCATTACCACTGAGCTGCAATGGGAACCCCCCCGTCATTTTTTAAAATGTAATTTTATTGGCGTGTAGTTGACTTAGGATGTTGTATTAGTTTCAGGTGTACAGCATAGCGAATCAGTCATACATATAAACATATCCATTCTTTTTCCCCACATAGGGTATTAACAAACTATTGAGTAGATTGTCCTGTGCTTAAATAGCCAGTATTTGATATATGCAGCTGAACTGAAGACAGGTTCATACAGACAGATCTACTTAGTCTTACTAGCCGGGTGACCTTGGGTAAAATGATGGCTCAGAATCCTTGTCTATAAATGGAAGCTGTAATGACCAACTTCGCAGAGTGACTATGAGGATTATTTAGACGCTATAGGTAGAACACTCAGCACAGTACCTGGGCTGTGTGGATATTTAGTGAGTACTCACAGGAGCCAGCCATCATTTTTCTGCTGGTCTTAAAGCTTGGACTCACAGCTTTAATACTTGACACATCTTAGCTAGGCTCTCCTGTATGAGAGAGCAAGGCCATGGTTTTTAAGGTGTGTTCTCAGCACACGAGTAGATTTATGGGTGTACTGCAAGCCTCTGAGAACCATATAGAAGAAAGAGAAGGCAGACTGGCTCGGAAACTAGGGAGCTTGGAATATTTCGTGTGTTTTCTTATTGGTCTCTTCTGTTTTGAATGGTTTTTGGCTTTACTTGTGGTAAAAGACACACAGCGTAAAATTTACCATCTTAACCCTTTTGAAGCATGCAGTTCAGTAGTGGTTGAGTATGTTCACGTTGCCGTGTAACGGATCTCCAGAATTTTTTCATCTTGCACAACAGTACCACTGAACTGCATGCTTCAAAAGGGTTAGGATGGTAAATGTTATGTTTCAGTCACTCTTCCAGGGGGCAGGGTGCTGGTTGATAGGGTGGAGACTGAGGTCCCTTTTGACAGAGAAGGCCTGTGACGGTCCCTTCCTGTGTGTAAAGTGTGTAGCTGCTGCCTAGATCTAACGGGGTTGCCAAGGCTGAGATGACGTGAAATCCTGAGGCTTTCACTTGGCCCGTGTGTACCCTCATTTGATAGGTGCGGTTTTGTTCTAAATGTGTACACACCAGGAGAAGCAAATCTCATCCACATTCTGAGAAGGCTGGCTCATTTTCTGTTTCCGTGTCTCGAAGTACGTGAGCGTCTGGCTGCATCACTGCTGTAGCCAATGCCTCTAACTGTGGGCTCTTTTGCAGCCTGCAGCAGTATGATGTCAAACCGTATTTTGGGCAGTCCTTCTCCCTGGCTCCACCAATTTGCTTCTTAATTATTTTCTTTTCCCCCCTCCGCTCGGACAGAGATCATACAGTTCTTGTTCGCCTTCTTTCTTAAACTCAGGACCTGTTAGCCAAGGCCCGATTTGTGATAATACATGGACACAGGCTCGCGGCAAGTCACCATTACGCCCTGGATTTGATCTGCCAGAGGTGCAACGAGCTCCGTTACCTTTCCGATATCTTGGTGAACGAGATCAAAGCCAAACGAGTACAGCTGAGCCGGACCTTCAAAATGCATAAACTCCTACAGCAGGTAGCGTCCCGGGACGTGGTGCATTTCATGGTGCCACCCTCCCACCCCCGCCCCGGGTCCTTCTCAGAGGTTCTAGAAGGAGGGTCTGGTAGAGCTTTGGAATTGCGTTTGTAAGAAGTTTGAAGGATTGCCTGTGGTTGTGCTTCTTTAATCCACCTGCTTTGCAGTGTTCAGAGCAAGTCCAGTGTTCTAAGAGCCTTGGTCTCTGTTCCGAACGTCGAGATGGCGGCGGTGGTGGCTTCCTCTGTATGTTGGTACATGTCCGAAGCCTCTGCTCTGGTGCTTGTTTGCAGTCAGAATGCTTTTAACAGTCCCGGGGGCATTTTGCTAAAGTCTGACACTCATCCCCCATTTCATAGGCCCAGCAACGACAAACGTAAACAGGGATGGGAAGCTCCTCCTCCACGGCTTGTGGGTCTGACCCCTTTGATACTTGGGCGATGAAGAGCGGTGCCAATCTTGGCAGTGGAATGTAGAATAGGGGTATGGCTTCGAGGCATCCGATCTCAACACGAACAGCTTCATCTGTCTGTCTCCTTCTCTGGCAAGGGAACGTTCACCCTTGCCCTCGGCAATCATTACGCCTTTATATTGCGTTTGATATTTTGCTGGGAGCTTCATATTTCAGTTATTGATTTGGGGGAAATAGCATGCCGCCGAAGCGCCAGCGTTGCCAGAACGGTCAGGCTCCTGCTGCCGAATGAATTCCTTGTTCTGAAAGAAGCGCAGCGCTTCCCAACCTCGGCTGTGCGTCAGGAGTACCTGCGGAGCTCTGTGAAAATACAAACCCTGGCTTGGCGCCCAGAGCTGCTCCGGCAGAATGTCTGGGGGTAGAAGCCAGATGATCTTTGTTTACTTGATTTCTTCAGCTATCTTTATTTTTGAATAGCTCTGAAAGCAGCTCTGACTCACAGAAGCCGGGCTTGGAAAACAGTCTCCTAAGGGACAAACATATTTCTTCTTTGATCATTCATGATGTGTGTGTGTGTGTGTGTGTGTGTGTGATTTGCTCACCAGGCTCGCCAGTGCTGTGATGAAGGAGAGTGCCTTCTAGCTAATCAGGAAATAGATAAGTTTCAGTCTAAAGAAGATGCTCAGAAAGCCCTGCAGGACATCGAAAATTTCCTCGAAATGGCTCTACCCTTTATAAATTATGATCCTGAAACCCTACAGTATGAATTTGATGTAATTCTATCTCCTGAACTCAAGGTAAGAGGCATTTGGGGGCAAGTAAACACATTTTTTAAAACTGTAATTGCAGTCATGTTGATAAGAGTCTTTTACTACTTCATGGGTAACTTCCTAGAATGTTGTGGTTACATGGTTCCCTTAAGGATTAGGGGTTATATCAGAGCCACGATTAGGCATCAAAGAATCCAAAGACTTGGAGTTCCCATTGTGGCTCAGCGGTAATGAACCTGACCAGGATCCATGAGGAGGCGGGTTTGATCTCTGGCCTCCCTCAGTGGGTTAAGGATGCAGCGTTGCTATGAGCTGTGGTATAGGTTGCAGGCGTGGCTCGGATCTGGCGTGGCTGTGGCTGTGGTGTAGGCTGGCAGCTGTAGCTCTGATTCAACCTGTAGCCTGGGAACCTCCATATGCCGCAGGTGTGGCCCTAAAAAGCAACAAACAAACGAAAGAATCCAAAGGCTTACGTTTGCTTTATAACGAAGAGTAATTTCCTTTTTGAGCTCTGACTGCATTATTTTTTTTTTCCTTTTGGCTGTACCTGTGGGATGCAGAAGTTCCCGGGGCAGGGATGGAACCCACGCCACAGCTGCGACTAAGCCAGATCAGCACCCAGTTCAACGCGGGATCCTAAACCTGCTGGGCCACAAGGGAACTCCTGACTGCATTATTTTAAAACTCTTTTCACCAACTAGGAGCTCTCACATATAGTTCCTTGTGCATCCTTGGAGAAAGGCCCCAAGTTGTCCTGGAATATGGGGCCCAGGTCAAGAGCACTCTATCCCAAACGTCTTTCCTCTGCGCTGCAGCGACAACCAGCAACTGCTCTGTGGACACAGGCCTGGCTTTCCTCCTCAGTTTGAGGACGAAGGAATAAAGGAAGGATCTGGGTCTTCTTGGGGCAGGGTGAGCCACAGAAGCTGGTGTTAGCAAGGTCAAGAGCTAGGTTACCCCACCGTGGCTGCCATGAAGCCCTCTCTCTACATTGTGAGAGATGTGGCCGTGGCAATAACCATGTGACTCAAGAAGCCACAAAGCTTAACTCTTAACTGCTTCAGATCATCTAGGATAGCCGGAAAGGTATAGGATCCTTCAGGAGTTCTGAGGAGCCATGGACAGCATGGTGAACTATAGACTGTCCTGCAGGCTAAAATATGACAAACTCCTGTGACAGTGCTTAACTGGGTGGCCTTCTCATGCTTAGCATGCCTTCCCTTCCAGCCCATGAAGGGTCAGTCACTTTATGCAGTGACTTATTTCGTGATTGCTTGGTAAAAAGTTCTTCTTCAGGTTGGTTTGGTTGAGACTGTCTGGTTTCCGAACCAGGTGAAACGATACATTATTCTGTTGCCCGTTGCTTTCCTAAATTTCTTCTAGTAATGTATAACTGTATTTTCACCTCTGCATTAATTTTTTGACTGTCAGAGGCAGAGAAATGTAATAGGATTTGTAATGACCCCATTTCAGAAGTTATTTCATCGACCCCTTCTGCAACTTGCAGGCTCAAATGCAGACCATACAACTGAAGCTTGAGAACATCCGAAGTATATTTGAGACCCAACAAGCTGGTTTCAGAAACCTGGCAGATAAGCGTGGGAAGCCAGTTCCATTCGTAGTCCCTGCTTCGGACAGTTTGATCAGATCTAGAGCACCGTTTTTTTCATCTAAACAAGGTAAAGTATCTTACAGCCCCCCTTTCGACCTCTTCTCTTCCTGCCATTGTTTACTCTGTGACTTTTGGTGTAAATATGAACTCGTTTTTCAATCTGAGACATTGAAATTTTATGGAAGGCAGGAGTCATGATAGAGATGACTGTACAGTAATTAAACACGGTAGTGATACGGGCCAGTACAGGATGATGAAAACCTGGGCTGAATTGTCCAGACCTGCACGGAGTATGAACATTATGCCAGCATCAGACTCGCCCTTTTCTGCAGCAGGTGGAGGAAAGCATATAAAGTTGGTACACACGTGTGCATTTGCCACTTATCTGGATAAATGATCATTTGGTTCGTATAGGCGTCTAGTAAGTGAACAGCTTAGATAATTGAATGGATTGCCTTTTCTAAGTAGGTACAGGTAAATCGAATAATTTCACTGGTAATTAGCTGTTAACAGAATTCATTTACTGGCTTTAATCTCTGTTGACTCGTTTTAAGCATTTAGCATCCATCCCTCTTTTCTATGTTCTGTGGTGTCGAGTTACTCTAGAAATAAGACGTCTGTGGCCCCAAGGTTTTTCTTGGGCTGCCTCGGAGGCCACTTAGGGGAAAGTAATTTGGTCTTTGGGGCCCTGAGTGAGTGGAACGGGTGAACATGGGACCAAGTTCCGTCTCTTTGATCTGAGAGAATCAGAGACTTGACTAATGCATGGGAACTGCTTTGAAAATAAGAGAAAGCTTGAGCCAGGTGTAATGAATATAAAAATCCAGCGCAGGGAGTTCCTGTCGTGGCGCAGTGGTTAACGAATCCGACTAGGAACCATGAGGTTGCGGGTTCGGCCCCTCCTTTGCTCAGTGGGTTAACGATCCGGTGTTGCCGTGAGCTGTGGTGTAGGTTGCAGATGCGGCTCGGATCCCGAGTTGCTGTGGCTCTGGTGTAGGCTGGTGGCTACAGCTCCGATTGGACCCCTAGCCTGGGAACCTCCATATGCCACGGGAGTGGCCCAAGAAATGGCAAAAAGACAAAAAGAAAAAAAAAAAATCCAGGGCAGCGCCAGCATGGATCAGATTAAAATGAGGTGATGAGAGCAGGTAACAAGGCTAAGATGGTAAAAGCTATATAGTGAATAGTTATTAAATATAAAAACATACCCACAAATAAATCTATGAATAACGCAGTACTAAGAAACTACTGGGGAAAAGAATAAAAGGAACAAAAAGCCAACAGAGGATAAAAAACCAACAGCTATGAGACTGAAACTAGCAGGTGATAATTCCTCAGCGGAAGACAGACCCCTGTTAGATTTCTGGCTCCATTTACAGGGTATGTGACCTTGGGCGGTTCGCCTAACCTCTTCTGATGCTTTTACCTTGGTTTCCTTGTCTATAAAATAGGAACAATAAGACCTCCTGACTTCCAGAGTGTTGTTGTGAAGACAAAGTGAAAAAAAAATTGTAGCATATAGGAGTTCCCGTCGTGGCGCAGTGGTTAACGAATCCGACCAGGAACCATGAGGTTTCGGGTTCGGTCCCTGCCCTTGCTCAGTGGGTTAACGATCCGGCGTTGCCGTGAGCTGTGGTGTAGGTGGCAAACGCGGCTCGGATCCCGCGTTGCTGTGGCTCTGGCGTAGGCCGGTGGCTACAGCTCCGATTCAACCCCTAGCCTGGGAACCTCCATATGCCGAGGGAGCGGCCCAAGAAATAGCAACAACAACAACAAAAAAAGACAAAAGACAAAAAAAAATTGCAGCATATAAACTGGAGTCTTCCTTCCCTCTGACCCCGGCTTCTTGCTTTGGGGTCCGCCGAAAGCTCAACTCCTCTGATGAAGTTCCGGAAGTGGGGCGCCTTGGCTTGAGGCTCAGGGTTCTGGAGAAACTGCCCCAAGACCCAGTCAAGGCCTTAGTCACTAAAAGTACATTTTGTTTTGTGTTGTTTCATTTTTTTTTTCTTTCCGATATTCTTATTTAATGGCATTACACTTTCTTTCTGCAGTGGGAGTTGGATACTCTTTCTTTCAAGCATGTAAACTTTTTTCAAAAGGTACCCATCTTTATTACTTTTCGTCAGTACATTTCCTGAGTTTGTGTATGTGTGAAAAACCAGTTTGGCATCTAAACCCAGCAGCGATTCATTCTTGCGTTCTGCCTACGATGTGCTTTCCCCCTTTTCCCCATAATAACCAACCGTTATCCTCTCCTTATTAAAATTACCTTGGAGAATAACTATGTGAGAAGTAGATTATTCTCTTGCGTCAAATGACCGCTCTTAAGAAACAAGAACAATAATTGGCAACGATAAAACCTGCTTGCTTTCATTTTAGCGACTCTGTTTGTTGGGAGTAGCTTGGATTTACCTCCATTTAGAGCTGCCTGATGTGTTCATGAGGAAGAAGGCAGCTTACTGAATACATGACACGGACGGATAAATGATTTTAATCTGCTATCCGTCCTGGTTGCTAAATTAAATCAGAGGATTATTTACGTGATAAACATTGTTCATTTTACCTAACTGGTCTGTGAGTAATGGAGATTATCACAGTCGGCCCCAAATCTGTCTTCAAGACTTTTAATTGCTAAGCCACATAGCTGAGATTTGGTCAAATCAATAGACGTGTTATTTTTTCATAAAAGAAGTCAAACTGGTTTTTTTGTTGTTGTTTTTGTTCGTTTATTTTGATTAGTTTGCATCAAGTAGAATCTTGTCTCTAGCACAGTGCCTGGCACCTAGCGGGATGTAATCGATATTTGTTGAATTAACATCTAATACAGAGGGAGGTTGGGGCGGAACCTCCCGTGTGAGGGTAAAATGCGGTTTGAGCTCCTCAGTCTATAGCTCTGCTTTCCTTCTCTTGAACATCAGCGTCTCTGCGTGTACAGGTTGCCTCCTGAATTTCCTATGGGCCCCTCACACTCAGCATGCCCCAAACTGATGCCATTTCCTCTGCAGACCTTCTCCTCTTCCAGCACCGAGAGTCCTGCCATTGCCCACGCCTGGGCCCTTGGCTCGTCTTTCTCACTCATGCCCCCCGCTCCAGCCAGGCCCGAAAACCCGCTTCTTTCCGGCCCTCGGCCAGCCCTCATTGCCGCTTCCCTAATCCAAGCCAACAGCCAGCTGTTGCCTCGACAGCAGCCTCCCCGTTTCCCACCCTCCCTTCTCAGATGGCCCTGGTCGTGTTTGGACTTGACACATACTGTTCTCTCTGGAACACGGTTCCCTCCCCTCTCCTTTCTGCCTTTGCGCGCTCCTGCGCCCCCAGCACATTTCCTGGCTCTCGGCCAGGCCACTTCCTTCAGGTAAGCTTTTCCTTCCTGCTTCTCCTCCTCCACCGCACCCCAGTTTGGTCAGGCATTCATGCCGGGTGGTAACGAGCCCCCCTTTATTTCTCCCCAGCTTGAGTGTAATTGCCTGTTTTCTGTCTCTCTTGCTAGACTGTAGGCTTTGGAAAAGCAGGGACTGTGTACAGTTCATGTCTGTATCCCTAGCATCAAACATAGAGCTTAGCAAGGAGTATAGGTGCTCAATGATCACATGTATATATAACATACAGACACACCATAACATAGATATAAGGTATATGCTGTATATATATTTATATAACACGTGCAACATACATAATATATATAAATGACAATAATTATATATAACAATTATATATACACACACATTGTTAAAAGAATGAAGGCATCTACCTTGCTTTTCAGAAAAAGATACATCCCTCGTAAGTTGTATATATACTTCTTTTTCACCTCTTAATATATTTGCAAAGAATTGCTTAGTAAAGCTAACTAGTAAAGCTCCCTAAATTCCCTTTGTAAATAACCTTGGATCTCTGTTTATCAAGGTTCTTTAAAGTGACAGACAGCAGTATTTACTGAGAAACTGATTTTATATGGTAGTTGCCACTAAGTCTAATTTATAGTTATACATTTACCTATACATTATAAAAAGGTGAAGATGCCTATATAGAATATAGTTTTGAATAAATGGAAGTGAAGGATAAGATGTAGAGATCTTGGCAGCGTCTCTCTTTGAGGGGCCCTGTGGTGGCTCCCACTGAGGGGGGCAAAGGACAAAAATGCGTCCCTTCCATGGAGAGAAGAGGGAGGTGTGTGCAGCCTGGGCGGGTAGCACCCTTTGGAGCAGCCCTGAGAATTAGGAACTTCAGCGGCCTAGTCTTCGCCTGGACCACGCTCCGGGCTTTGGAGGAACATCTGGACTCCTTGCTTCCTAATGCAGGGGCTCACCCTTGGTCAACAGAACGGAAAGAGTCATCATTCCACAGGATGAACAGAAAGATGAAAGCCTGGGATTTCGATGAAGCGGTTTTGTTTTGTTTTATTTTGTTTTAGCATTTTAATGTCCTTCAGCAACGTTTGTTTTATGTAGTGGTTAGAAAGACGAATTCGGACAGCAGACTCTACAGACTTAGGTGCCGCTTCTGCTTCTTAGATCTTAGTTACTTACTTGGAAAATGGGGGTAGAAGAAGTACTTATCTCTTAGGCTTGATTTGAAGATTAGAAAAGAAAATGCACATGCGGGGCTTATGATAGTGCTCAGCACGTAGTAATTGCCCAAGAAATGTTAGATGCTCGGAGTATTAGTTGAATCGAGATTGTCTTTTCCAGAGCTCTTTTTGACTCAGTCAGTGAGCTACAATCTGATGAAATGCTTATGTACAAGAATGAACACTAAATCTCCAAATAATTCTGAGTACTACCGCTTAGCTTCATGTCTGCTTGGCAAGCCAGCAAATGTTCGATGAATGGGTGAATACATAGCAAAATCATGCTCTGTCAGAAGTTGAAGTCATACAGAGAAGGCTAACCAATCATCTGTTGTGTATAATGTGATTTAAAATTGCTGATATAAACAGGTTGAAATATTAATATCTCTCTAGTTAACAAACATGCACGTGTTTTTGTGAAAAGCGTTGATTTTCATTCTAGTTTGAAATTCTTCTTTCATATTTTCTCTCCCAGGGAAGAAGACTTGGAGACAAAATCAGAGCAACTTAAAAGTAAATATCATTAATTAATTCAAAAGTGGCTTTATTGCTGCAGTCGCAGAATCAGGGTGGGGCTAAAACCCTATTTTAATTCACTAACGCAACATTGTGCACTTGAAAGCTTATTTAATCTAAGAGAAAAAGCTGCTGCTGCATCGTGTCTAATTGCTGTACTGGCATAGCCCCAGATATATGAGTAGTTTCTCAAATCTTGGCTCAAGTTCAGAATAATTTCTGTCGAACATCTCATACACGTTCTAGCTTCTCTTTTCGCCCTCACCTCAATTAACTTAAACAAGTGTTACGCCTTTCTACAAAAGAAGATTTCTTTCGTGAGTGATTCCAGGGAGTTCCTGTCATGGCTCAGCTGGTTAAGGACCCAGCGTAGTCTCTGTGAGGATGTGGGTTCAATCCCTGGCCTCACTCAGTGGGTTCAGGATCCAGCATTGCCATGCGCTGTGGCACAGGCTGCAGATGGGGCTCAGATCTGGTGTTACCATGGCTGTGGCGTAGGCCACAGCTGCAGCTCCAATTCGATCCCTGGCTCAGGAACTTCCATATGCCGCAAGTGCGGCTGTAAAAGGAAAAAAGAAAGTGATTCCAATCCTGCAAGTGTGCAACGCAGACAAAGGACAGGGTCTAATGGACCATTCTCTGGGCTCAAAAAAGACATCTGTTCATTTCTGGATGGATTCACGATTCCTTCTCCATTATCCATGGTATTCTGGTATCTGCAGAGAGCAGCCTCCTCCTAACTACAGCACCCTACATTGTGTGTGTGCAAATAGGGACAAGAACGTGTCTCCATGAGGCAGTATGGCATAGTGACACAGTGATACAGACTGTACAGCTAGGCTGCTTGGCTTTTTTTTTTTTTTTGGCTACACCCACGGTATGTGGAAGTTCCTGGGCCAGGGATCAAACCCGTACCACAGCCGTGACCTGAGCCACAGCAGTGACCATGCTGATCCTTAACCTGCTGTGCCACAAGGAAACTCCTAGACTGCCTGATTTCTAACCCCAGCTCCAGCACTTACTGGCTTTATAACCTTGGGTAAATTCTCTAGAACTCAGTTTCCTTATCTATAAAATGGAGATAATCATAGAATATCCTCATTGCAGAGTTAGCATAAAGATAAAGTAATCTAATATTTATGAAGTACTTTGAACAGTGTGTGGTATAATAACATTCTAAGAGTTTTATACAATTATGAGCAGGCTAGTAAAGGGCCTGTATGGACACACTATGTCTGGTTATCAGGCTGTATAGCCATAGCTTCTGGTTTCAAGGGGGAAACAGGCTGAATGCCACATCCTATAGTCTTACATGTCTTTTGGTTCTAGTTTCAAGTCGTGGTTGCCTTATTATCCCACTATGTGTATTTATTCATTTCATATCCCCCGGGGGGAAAAATAGGACGCTGTGGCTTTATACATTTTCCTGGTGAGGTTTCTAGCTGGTAAACTCACTTCCAAAGTGTACATATTCTTCCAATTCAAGTCAATTTACACATCCCTAGGCTTTTGAAAGTATGTATTTCAGACTTTGCGTGTAGCTCAATGGGTTAAGGATCCAGCAGTTGTCATTCCTGCTGCTCAGGTTCGATCCCTGGCCAGGGAACTTCCACATGCTGTGGCTGTGGCCAAAAAAACACCCCCAAACAAAAACCCCAAAAAAGTATATATTTCAAAACTTTCTAAACTGGGATTTCAGAAATCTGTTAGGAGTAAATGGCACATACCTATCTGATAAGCAGAGTATGCAGTATTTTCAGTCTTAATTATAGTATTAAAATAATGATAACCCTTGGTACCTCGAGCAGACAGAAACCAAACACACCTTTAAGGAAGGAGCATGATAATGGTGGCTGACCATGGGCTCGACTCTGTTTCATCACTTACTAGGGAAACTTGGCCCTGTTGCTAAACCTCTCTGAGCCTTAGTTTTCCCATCTGTAAGATGGGGATGGGGATCAGTGTGTCATCACTCGCTGAATTGCCGTGAGGATTAGCTATAATGATGTGTGGTAAGCACCTAGGACTGTGCCTGCACAGTATATAGAAAGCCATCAAAGAATGTTCCCTTCTCCATGTATCAGTGAGAAGTGCCTCGCATTTCGCGGAGATGCTTTTTAGCTGGTAGATCCTGTACTTCATTTGCAGTTGTAGTTGTTATGAAGTAACGCTCCGTTTATTTGGAGGTTAAGCCTTTTGCAAGCTCAGCTGTTCAGTACAGCCAAGAGTCCTGGAACATGCTTCTGAAGAGCAAATAATCATCACAGGTTTCATGCAGTGGACTCAGTAGGGCAGTCCGAGTCCCATTGAGTCTGCACAATAAGGCAGTGCTTTAGGATCCGGAAGGTCACTTGCGGCATCAGGTGACATGTGGCGGAGAGCAGAGAAAGACGAAGAGGTCACAGCCCTTTCGAGACACAATGGACAGTTCTGCACGTCTTATTAGTCCTGGAATGTATCATTCAATTTTATCATATCCTTCATGTTCATGACAGTGCCACCGAGTCATTAGGAAAAAGGTCGGTGATATCTGTGTGCCCTTGGTGAAAGAATTCAAGGATTCAGGTTTCCATGATAAAATCAGGGTGAAAAAGCCATTTGGGTTCTTCAGTGAATAAACTTTTTAGTTATCTGGACCATCACCTTTTTTTTTTGTTTGTTTTTATGAATTAACCTCATTTCCCCAAAGCACCAAAGAAATGAAACATGTTAAGTAACATGAAGTAAATTTTAATGAGTATCTTAATTCTGTCCCCTTTGGCAACTGACATTGTTTTCTAACTCGTACATGTCAAAGTGGTTTCTGAAAAGATCATGATTATAGTGTTATTCTTCCATTTATGTACATAGTTAGCACGTAGAACTTAAATTTGAGCTAGATTTCCCTGAGGAAGACCTGGACGTACATAGATGCTAATGTTACTTTTATTTTCATTTCAGATTGAAGTGGTGCATGATTGTCGGGAGAAGCGAGCTTCTGCTCAGTCCTCCAGTTTGGACAATGACAATAGCTTGGATGTTTTAAAGAAGTATCTTTTATTTATTAACATAAACCCTATACACATCTACCAGTAGGAGTCTCTGATTCAGTGTTCAAGGCAAATGTGCTTAGAATTTTGAATTCACAGAATGGGGTCCTACTGCGTATCATGAAAAGTGCACTAAATGTGTCACAAGTCCTTGATTTGGGCCTGGCCCACCTCCCCTCTGTTTTGGGGATTTGAAAATTCACTCGACCTTTTTGGAATCTTAGTCTCCTCTTTTATGAAAGAGATGAGAATGAATGGGTCAGTGTTTCAGAAACTGCAGGGGTTATATAGATACACAGTGTGATTTTATAGATGCTAACGGGAATCATTGTTCACTTTTATAATTATTATGTTAATATTTTTATATTTGTTAATTTTTATATTATTAGGTTAATAGTCCACACATAAGAATATTCACCTTTTGGAGTTCCCGTCTTGGCTCAGGGGTTGGCAAACCCAACTGGTGTCCATGAGGACGTGGGTTCGATCCCTGGCCCTGCTCAGTGGGTTGGGGATCCGGCGTTACTGTGAGCTGTGGTGTAGGTTGCAGACGCGGCTCGGATCCCGCGTTGCTGTGGCTGTGGTGTAGGCTGGCAACTGCAGCTCTGATTCGACTTGTAGCCTGGGAACTTCCATATGCTGTGGGCGCAGCCCTAAAAAGACAAAAAAGACCAAAAAAATATATTCACCTTTTAAATTTTAGATCGCAATCTTGAGTAACCAGTGTTTTGGAACAAGTGAAATATATATATATATATAAAATGTTACATATCATATATGTATACATGCACATTATATATGTATATATGTACACATATTATATATACTATATATATATACACACACATTCAAAGATTGTTAAATGTTAATGCTTAAAAGTATAAAAGTTAAAAAGCAGCCAAGGATAGAAGTTAAACAAGTTACTTATATCAGGGAGTGATATAAGTTGTAAATTGTAAATATGATGTCAATTGGAAATTGCATTGGAAGGAAAATGAATTTTATTTTTAAAAGACAGTAAACAAAACCACTACAGAAACTTAAGTATGATCTATATTTGGGAAAACCAGTATGATAAATCCACAATGTATCTTGGAAAATTCCAGAACATTACTGGGAAAAAAGGAAAAATTGTGCCTGAAATGCTATTATTATTTTTTTTTTCCTGAGGCAAGGGGAACTATAGCAT
Organism: Phacochoerus africanus; assembly: GCF_016906955.1. Lineage (NCBI taxonomy): Eukaryota > Metazoa > Chordata > Mammalia > Artiodactyla > Suidae > Phacochoerus > Phacochoerus africanus. Next base: position 118,382,820 of record NC_062560.1, on the reverse strand, counting down.
AGAAACTGTGCTGTCCAAAAAAATATTCCCCAGATTTTTAGGAATAGATACTATGAGTTTTTAGTAAATTGATTATTATTATTATTATCATTTGTCTTTTGTCTTTTTAGGGCCACTCCTGTGGCATATGGAGGTTCCCAGGCTGGGTGTCCAATTGGAACTGTAGCTGCCGGCCTGTGCTAGAGCCACAGCAACGCGGGATCCGAGCTGTGTCTGCGATCTGCTCCACAGCTCACGGGCAACGCCGGATCCTCAACCCACTGAACGAGGCCAGGGATCGAACCTGAATCCTCATGGATGCTAGTCGGGTTCACTAACCACTGGGCCATGATGGGAACACCCCGTAAATTGATTCTTAAGCTTAGTGAGTTAGAAGTAAAATGTTTTCTTTTTCATTTAAAAATAGCTCCTGAGCCCCACTCCTGTTTCTTTTCAATGTATTTTAAAGAGTCTTGTGGGTGGTATTTATTCTAGAAACCACAGAATTAGTTTTATATTTTGATGATAAAACCCTAACCATTGGTAGGTGCCCGGCACTACCACTTTTCATCTTAGACCACTTATAATAAGTGAAATGTCATAAAACAATTCTTACACCATAAAATAACTGACAGATATGGTCCTTTCATTTTAGCCATGTCCTAAATGAGCTGGTACAGACAGAGAGGGTGTATGTTCGGGAACTGTTTACTGTTTTGTTGGTAAGTGACTCAGATTGTGTTTTCTCGTCTTTTCCCACATTCATTAGGAGGTGCTTTGGTCAGACCTCTCTTTCTTTCTCCTTCCTCGATTGTTGGCTAAAGGTCCATATTTCAGGTTCTCCCTCAGCAGGGAGACTCGTGGGTTCAGAATTTATTACAGAAGAGATAAGTTGCCCTCTTAGGAATATAACAGATTGTTATAAGTATTCCCAGGGTGCTAGTTAGAGATTGTGATGTAAAGCGCTAAAAATGGGAGAAAAAAATATTCATTGGATAGAAATGTCATAATATTAACTCAGTCCGAGAAAACCCACTTATCGCTTGTTTAAGGAGAAGTTAATAACTCATCATATAATGTTTCATACCTGGTTTCTATTTTGTTTCCTATACTATAAGCTACCCTGAAGGCCAAAGAGCCGTCACTTGATTTAACCAACTGAGTGAAAAACCTTGACTTCCTTATCCTATCTAAGTAATAATAATAACAATGGGAATAATAATGATAATAGTGGATAACTTTGGGAACTAGGAGATTTATTTATTTTTCCCATTTATTGTTATTATCAGGGTATAGTTGATTTACAGTGTTTCACCAAGTTCTGTTGTACAACAAAGTGACCCAGTCACACACATTTCCCTGTGGCCATCCATTCCAAGTCTGTTCCTCTTGGCCATGATTCTGTTTTTGCTTTTTGTTTGTTTGTTTGTTATTTTTAGATAGGATCATCTGGGGAACTAGAAGATTTAAATGTTAACATTACAACCCGCTTTACCCAATAATCCTCTATATATTCTGCTGTACCCATGCCTTTGGTGGCCCAATCAAGTGTTAATGAGAATATTTTTTTAAGTGAATAAATGTATTTATTTTGGGTAGGGCTATAGAGCGGAGATGGATAATCCAGAGATGTTTGATCTTATGCCACCTCTCCTGAGAAATAAAAAGGATGTTCTCTTTGGAAATATGGCAGAAATATATGAATTCCATAACAAGTATGTAATTACTGAGTTGAAGTTTCTCTTTCATGATTATTATTTAAAGGGTTATTGACCAGTTTAGTGTATTTCACATAAAATTCTATCACTGTTTTTCCTTTGAAATTTTTACAGCATTTTCATGAGCAGTCTGGAAAATTGCGTTGATGCTCCGGAAAGAGTGGGACCTTGCTTCCTGGAAAGGGTTAGTTCGATGTTTATTTAAAACTGCGTGAATATGGGCCACCAACACAGCAGCTTGTTTTATAAGAACAGATTTAGGGGCAAGGCAGGCAATATTTTTTCTGTCTTTATGTCTTTGGAGAAGACATCACTCCAGCAAGTATTTAGTCCTAAACTAAGTCTTGTTACAGCAATGGGGTATTCGAACATGCAAATAGGCACTTCATTCGGTGGTATCAAATGCTTGAATGGATCAGCCAGTGACCACTGACCCGTGGGTGATCCCAGGAGTCCAAGGACCATCCTGGCTGTGAAGATGTGAGAGTTGGGGTTATCTTAGCACAACCATTCTTGGCTTGGTTAATTTTTAGCCTAAGCGATGCCTTGATATACCCCCTAATACCTGTCAAGTCTTCGAATCAAGTATAGTCTGGCTTTCAGACAGCAAGGCATCTATCCTAGGAACTTTGCAAAGCAGGGGGCCATCTGTTCTTTTTATTCTACGGGCTCATTCAGGAGGACTCATTTCTTTGGGTCCCAAGAGTGTAGTTAGGACAACTGACTTCCAAGCTTTGTAATCATACCTTCCTCCATTAGAGTTTTCTCTCAGAGTAGTCTCTGTGTATCTAGGTCCTCCTTTTTCCTGAAAGAGCAGTTCTGTCTTGATTTGAGCGTCAGTTTGATAGAGGTGATCATTGAAAGCTTCCGAGGAGATAGCTTATCTCAGAAAGTGGTTGTGGAGTGAGAAGATAGTAAGGATACGGCTGAAGCTTTCTCAGCATATCCTAATGTTAAATGCATTTAAACTATGGTCACATTCTTCTTTGACTTCCCTAAGCAACAGCAGCCCCCTTTTCCTTTGAACTCCTGTTGTGCTGAATGTCTGTGTTACTCGTTGGGAAGTTTACGTTTCCTGCACATCTTTACATGTATTCATGAATTCTTTCTCCAACTAGATGGAAAACTGTTTGAGGCACGGTCCACATCCTATATATTTTTGCATCTCTGACAAGGTCAGCGGAGTTCTTGGCACCCAGTAGTGCTTAACGAAATGCCTGTTGATGTGTTCATTCATTCAACAGCAGTCTACTGAATACCTGCTCTGTGCCGAGCACTGCAGTAGGCGATGTGGAATATCGCACAGGGAATCCACTGTGTACGGTGTGAGTTGTACTATGTTAGAGATATACAAAGGGTCCTATAGGAGCCAAGGAGAGGTGCATCCGACGTGGACTGGAGCTATAAATGATGGCATTATAGAAGAGATGACTTACGAGATGAATGCTAATGAGTTGAGTAGGCAGTAGCCCTTTAGGTGAGGGTCAAATAAAGATGATTCCAGCGAGAGAGAATAGCCTGGGCAGGTGCTTAGCAGGTTTGTGGTACAATGGAGCTGTTCCGTGAGGGACCAAGGACCTCGGGACTTAGCCATAAGTTCATTCACTAGGGAATGGAGAGACTGAGAACATAGAAAGAGCATGGTCTTGGTACCCTATTAGCTCATGGTAATGAAAAAAGTCGCCTGTTTTCTAGCTCATTCAGGGAAGGCTTTTCTTCCTCTAACTCTTAAACTTGCTAAGTGGAAGTTCGGAAGTTCCTTGGATAATTGCTCTGTGTGTCCCTCTATCCAGTCTGATGATGGACATTGAAATATAACAAGGGCTCCTGACCAGCTGCCAGCGTGACGGGCCCTTTAGGCCACCTTCTCTGTAATGCTTGGCCATCCTCACTCTGGCTCAGCCTTTCTTGATAAGAAAAGTACATACGTACAAATTGGTAATCGGTTTGAATTTTCTTTTTATCACAGAAAGATGATTTTCAAATGTATGCGAAATATTGTCAGAACAAGCCCAGATCAGAGGGAATCTGGAAGAAGTATTCAGACTGCGCCTTTTTCCAGGTATAGTAATTGTTCAAGTATCAGATGTACTCTTTCTGCAAGACACTAGGATATTTCTTATTTATAAATTCATTTTCTGCCTTAAGTAACTTATATATATGTATACATCAAAGGGCAGTTCAGCTCTTCCCAAAATATACACATACGTGCACGAACATGTATGCTGCTCCCTAGAGGCAACTACTTTCTGTTCTTTTTAGCATTTACCTCCGTATCTCCAAATACCATGCTTATATTGCTACTTCTCACGACGGAAGATGAAGATTTAGCTTTCTTTTTTAAAAACATTGATTGTATGGAAGTATAGTCGATTTACAGTGTTGCATTAATTTCTGCTGTACAGCAAAGTGACTCAATTACACATTTATACACATTCTTTTCCATATACTTTTCCATCATGGTTTATCCCAGGGTGTTTAATATAGTTCCCCATGCTATACAGTAGGGCCTTGTTGTTTATCCCTTCTATATATACTAGTTTACATCTGCTAATCCCAAACCCACGCTCCATCCCTCCCCCACCCCCACCCCCACCCCCAATTTAGCTTTCTTAACACTGTTCTTGCCCCCAACCCCTCCCACACATATACTCGCTTTATTTCCTCCAGAAGTCCAGTATAGTTACATTGGGTAACTGTGGTTACATTGATATACATCGTTAAAAGACTACATAATTTCTGTGCTCAGATGAATCAAGTGGGATAAGATGGCTGCCTTTCCTTCCCTTTTGTTTTTCTTTTTTTTTTTGTCTTTTGTCTTTTTTTGTTGTTGTTGTTGCTATTTCTTGGGCCGCTCCCGCGGCATATGGAGGTTCCCAGGCCAGGGGTTGAATCGGAGCTGCAGCCACCGGCCTACACCAGAGCCACAGCAACGCGGGATCCGAGCCTCGTCTGCAACCTACACCACAGCTCACGGCAACGCTGGATCCTTAACCCACTGAGCAAGGCCAGGGACTGAGCAACCTCATGGTTCCTAGTCGGATTCGTTAACCACTGCGCCACGACGGGAACTCCCCCTTTTGTTATTCTAAGAAGTGTCTTTTCACTAATTTTCTGTGTCCTTTTCCCTCTTCTATACTCTCCCAGTTGTGAGAGTTACATTATTCTCTTCTTAGTACATTTTTTTTGTTTCTTTTCTTTTCTTTTTTTTTGCTTTTAAGGGCTACACCTGCAGCATATGGTAGTTCCCAGGCTAGGGGTTGAATTGGAGCTGCAGCTGCCAGTCTATACCATTGCCACAGCAATGTGGGATCCGAGCCATGTCTGTGACCTAGACCACAGCTCACAGAAATGCTGGATCCTAAAGAGTGAGGCCAGGGATCAAACCCACAGCCTCATGGATACTAGCCGGGTTTGTTACTACAGATCTACAGCGGGAACTCCCTCTTCTTAGTACATTTAAATGTTATATTTTCTCTGGATTTCTTCTCGAGTCAATCTCTCCCAGAGTGTTCTGACCTGCACATCTCAACTCACTGGGTCTGTTGTGCAGCTGCCATCTTGGGATGTTGGTGACTGTCATTTGAGGGAGCCTGTTCACTGGTCTCTTGCATGGGCTCTCCTGTTTCCTAAGTGCCAGATCTTTCTCTTACTTGTTTTATTCACTTATTTGGTGGAATACATCCTCCAGTAGCTTTACTGAGAATGTGCATGATAGGTAAACATTTTTGAGATCCTGCATGTCTGTAAATGTCTTTGTTCTACCCTAACACTTGATTGCTAGCCTGGCTGGGTATAGAATTCCTTGTGAGAGCTCATTTTTCTCAGAATTTTGAAGGTATATGCTCCATTGTCTTCTAGCTTCCAGGTTGCTGTTGAAAAATCTGATGCCATTGAGATTTTTGCTCCTTTGCCCATGACCTAGTTTTTGTCCTTTCTCTGAAAGCTTATGAGAGTTTCTTTTATGCTCAGGGTTCTGAAATTTGACAGTGCTGTGCTATTTTCCCAGTCTTGTGGTGATCTCTTTGAATTTTGTCTTCTTGCCCTGTTTTCTGGGATTTATATTCCAGTCCTTCTATTGAGAGTTTTGTTTCTGCCATCATGTTTTTAATTTTGAAGAGCCTCTACCCATTTTGTTCTCTGAATGTTTCCTTCATAGAACCCTGTTTTTGTTTCATGAATTCAGTATCTTCACTTATCTCTATGAGGATAATAAAAATAGATTTTCCTTTTAAAAGTAGTTTTGTTCCCCCCAAAAGTAGTTTTCTCCTCCCTGCATAGTTTCTGTTGTCTTTACGTTGTTTTTCTTTTTTTTTTAAATTTTGTTTCTATCACTTTCCTGAAATGTCTGATGATATCTGGTTGTCTGCTTGCACTAGGAATAAGCAGTACAAAGCTTATGGGAAGTTTCCTGTGCATATGTGGGTTTATGACCATGCCTCACTGTCAGATGATTTGTCCTTGCAGCGATCCCCAGTATCTGTATCTTTAGGTCCTTTCACTCCGGCTGATCAGACTCCCCAGTCGGCTGGCTGGGGAATAAGGGTCTGGTTGCCAGTGTTCTGGTAGCCAAGTGGGGGAAAAAGCCGAGGGTCTCCAAGTTGGTACATAAATATACAAGTAATCTCTTTGCTTCCTATATGGTTTTCTGCCCTCAATGGCACATCGTATTCCCTAGTGCAAAGGCCCTCTCCTCTTTTCAGAGAAACATCCATTCTTCTGCTAGGGGGACAGGAAGGCAGCCACCTCGCTGTGCATAGTGGCATGGCTGTCTGAGATGCTTATTGTTGCTGCTGCTGCTGCTGCTTTTGTTAGATTTTTTTTTTTTTTGTCTTTTTGCTATTTCTTTGGGCTGCTCCCGCGGCAATGGAGGTTCCCAGGCTAGAGGTCGAATCGGAGCTGCAGCCACTGGCCTACGCCAGAGCCACAGCAACGCGGGATCCGAGCCGCGTCTGCAACCTACACCCCAGCTCACGGCAATGCCGGATCCTTAACCCACTGAGCAAGGGCAGGGATTGAACCCTCAACCTCATGATTCCTAGTCGGATTCGTTAACCACTGCGCCACGATGGGAACTCCTTGTTAGATTTTTTTTTTTTTTTGTCTTTTTGCTATTTCTTCGGCCGCTCTCGCGGCATATGGAGATTCCCAGGCTAGGGGTCTAATTGAAGCTGTAGCCACCGGCCTACACCAGAGCCACAGCAACACGGGATCCGAGCCTCGTCTGCAACCTACACCACAGCTCACGGCAACGCTGGATCCTTAACCCACTGAGCAAGGGCAGCGACCCAACCCGAAACCTTATGGTTCCTAGTCGGATTCGTTAACCACTGCGCCACGACGGGAACTCCCCTTGTTAGATTTTTAAGCTCATTTACTTTTTTTGGCTAACAGCTTTATTGACAGGTAATTAAAATAATGCAAACATCACCCTCTTAACACGTACAATTCGGTAACTTTACTGTAGTCCCAATGTTGTGCAGCCGTCACCACTATGAATTTAAGAATGTTTTCATCATTCCACCAAAAAAACTTTTTAACGGTCACCTCCTATTTTCCCTCCAGCCCTGCTGCCCTCTGCGATCACTAAGCTACTTTCTGTCACTATAGATTTGCTTATTCTGAACAATTCGTCTAAATGGAATCCTAAAGGATGTGATCTTTGTGTCTGGCTCCTTTCACTCAGCGTCATGTTTTCATAGTTCATCTATGCTGTAGCCTGTGTCAGAACGTCATTCCATTTTATGGGCTAATAACAGTCCATTGTATGGAACGTCTGCACTTTAGCTACCCGCTCATCAGTTGATAGACATTTGGGTTGTCTCCACCTTTTGTGTACTGAGTTTTTGTGTGGCCATTATTTTCATTTCTCTTGGCCACATAGCTGAGTGTGAGCCTGCTAGGTCAATGGTAATTCTCTTCAACTCTTTGAAGAACGTTTGGATTGGTTTCCAAAGTGACTGCACCATTTCATCTTCCTACCAGTGGTGTATGAGGGGCCTGATGGCTCCACGCCAACACTAGTTAGTATCTAATTCCTTTTTTTTTTTTCTTCCTTTTTTGGCCGTCCCACGGCATATGGAGCTCCTGGGCCAGGGATCAGATCTGAGCCGCAGTTGCAACCTATGCCACAGCTGCGGCAAGGCTGGATCCTCTAACCCACTGTGCTGGGCTGGGAATTGAACCTGCGTCCTGGTGCTGCAGAGACACCACCCATCCCATTGCACCACAACGGGAACTCCTAAATACTCCGTTAACAGATTTTCAACAACCATCTTTTTTCAAACCCGATCTTTATCTCCACCTTTCCAAGGTACTTTGGTGTCTGACCGTGACGTCTTTGCGGAGGGGTGGGGGGACGTGTTCTTTAACAAACCGATTGTTCCCCGGCTTTTCCGTCTGCCCGTTTCCAGATTTTGTTGATGTTTTTTCCTGTCTCTTTTGGGTAACTTTAGGTTTTGCTTTGTAAAAACCATCATTTTAATTGGGTTTCATGAGTGACGAGAGCTAAATACATGTACCGATCTACTGTTTTTACCCTTGATAATTAAATTAGATCATGTATTGGATCTTATGCATTTCCAAAGGAGGGTCCTGGATCTTACACGGGTATAGCCTCTCTTATTGTTCTGCACTTTCTATACGCGCATTGTGTCCTAACCAGCTCCATCTTGCCTTAATTATGGGCCCTGCTATGTTCCCAGGCCCCAAAGTCATGACTCTTATATTTATAGTGGCAGGGAGCCAATAATCAGATGAAATGTAGCACCACTTGATAAGGGCTGTATTTTTCTTGTGACATTAAAAAAAACTCTTCTCATACTCAGCCTGATTTATATTCAGTACAACCTATTTCTTTTCTGGGTCTTGGCCTGTGAAGCTAAGCCTTTTGTTAATTTTCTTGGATACATCGAAGTATTTCTTTGTCATGTTAACCTATGGTCATTTATTGCTTTCTTACCTTTTAAACATTCTACATCATTGTGAATATATATATATATATATATATATATATATATATATAAACGTTTATCCATATATATATATAAACTTTTTAGATTTTGAAATTTGGGGATTTTCTACCTCTCAGATCCTTGAAATAATGTTCACAGTAGTTTTTCCGATATACTGCCTCATAAAATTTTCGTACTGTATATAACAGTGATTTTTTTGGGTAAATTTTCCTTGAGATATAAGAATTGGATCTAATCAGTGAACACTTGGCATTTATATAGGTATGTGTCTTAATATAAATTTATCGATAATTCTATTTTAATGACAGGAATGTCAAAGAAAATTAAAACACAGACTTGGTCTAGATTCCTATTTACTGAAACCAGTGCAACGGATCACAAAATATCAGTTACTGTTGAAGGTAATTACATGAAGCATTTGTTACTTTCTTTACTTACTTTTTGGGCTCAGATATGACAAAGCCTTTAAGAAGGAAGCAGCTGACTAGTAAGCACTAGAAATAGCTAAGCTCACTGACTGGGGTGGAGGGGGGCTGGATTTAGCAATAGAATCTAATTAGTTCTTCTTAACAGCAGTGAAAGTTCCAGCAACTACTATACACACATCACTGGGACTTGTATGGACAATTAGCTAAAAGGGGAGTTCCTGTGTAGTTCAGCAGGTTAAGGATCTGACATTGTCACTGCAGCAGCTCAGGTTGCTGCTGTGGTACGGGTTTGATCCCTGGCCCAGACACTTCTGCATGCTGTGGGTGTGGCCAAAAAAAGTAGCTAAAAGGACTCCCTATTCTTAGCTTTACACCCATGCCTCTAGTACTTGCATAGCTAGAGTGAATTGAAGGAGCTCTCTTGTTAAGAGGAGCTAAATGATTATTTCTTAGAGTTTCGAGACTATTTCCTATGGGCCTTCTCCATGAAAAGTGAAAATGGCACAGCCTTCAGTCATGTGAAAGCATTACTAAAATCGTGTTAAGTATAAATACAACATAGCTTGTTTTAAAATGTATTTTCACAGCGCTGTATGGCATATGCAGAATGAATAAAACAAGTAGCTATGCATGGAGGACCAAAAAAATGTGTAATTGCTTTAAAAACTAATCTCTAATGTGTCCTAATAGTTACTGTTCTCCACCTCCAGAAGCACTGAATGCCCTTTGCTTTATACTGTTTGGTCACTATTCCATTTCTTCCCCAGTTCTGACATTGTTATTGAATATAGTAGAGGGAGTTCCCTGGTGGTGCAGTGGGTTAAGTATGCGGTGTTGCCACTACAGTGGCTTGAGTCGCTGCTGTGTCACAGGTTAAGTCCCTGGTCCGGGAACTTCCACATACTGTGGGCGCAGCCAAAAAAAAAAAAATAGTATTAATGTGACAAGTAGCATGTGAAAGAAATCACTCAAAAAAAGTGACATTATCTTTGGATTCCTCCTTGAAAGCATGTTAGCCAAAAATGTTTTCATTTTCTCCAGCTATTAATATCTGTCTAATATTAAGTCTAATTCTTGACTTCTGATCACAGGAGCTATTAAAATATAGCAAAGACTGCGAAGGATCTGTCCAATTAAAGGAGGCACTTGACACGATGCTGGATTTACTGAAGTCGGTTAATGACTCTATGCATCAGATTGCAATAAATGGTTATATTGTAAGTAAATTTTAATGATTGTTGCAGTTTTACGGGTTAAGCATGTGAGCGTCCCTTTTTCCCTCTCCTGGAACCAACTGAGAAATACGAAGTAAGAGGCAGACAAATGAAGGATCCGAATGTCAGCATTATTATTTATGATGCTAAGTGGAAAATTGGCTTCGGATCAGCAGCCACATGGATTTACGACTTTCCCCTGCCCCTAACAAGGCCTGCCCTCCAGTGCAGACCTCGGAAAGTCCCACTCGACGGAATGTTTGGGTCTATTTTAAGGAGACATAGGGTCCCAGGGTTGCCCTTTGCCCCAGTCCAGGACAGAGATGGAAGGTTTTCTTTTCGATCGAATCTTTAGAGTTAGCGCCACACAGTGGGAAGACCTGGCCTGGGAGATGTCATTTGCCCAGCAGGATAGGGGAAACAATTGAGAGCCATGAAGCCAGGGAAGAGGAGGTCTCTTCTGTCTCCTACTCCCACAGTTATTTTGCAACCGTGCGACACATGGCATGTTTTAATGTGTTTAAAGTTATGATGAATAAAAGCTTAAAAACTATAAATCAGGAGTTCCTGCTATGGTGCAACCTGGGATGCAGGTTCTATCCCCGGCCCCGCACAGTGGGTTAAGGATCTGGTGGTGTTGCAGCTGTGGTGTAGGTCGCAGCTGCAGCTCGGATCTGATCCCTGGCCCAGGAACTCCATGTGCCCCGGGGCGGCCAAAAAAGGAAGAAAACAACCCCAGAAACCTATCAGTTACAGCTTAGGATTTTAGTAGCTCGAGCTAAATACTGGGATGTTGAGGGGAGCGATGGGGATGTGTAGCTGTGCCTTGTGCTGATGAGTTTTGGCTTTTCTATTCCAGGGAAATTTAAATGAGTTGGGCAAGATGATAACGCAGGGTGCATTCAGCGTCTGGATCGGGCACAAGAAAGGTGCTACAAAAATGAAGGATTTTGCTAGATTCAAGCCAATGCAGCGGCACCTTTTCTTGTATGAAAAAGCTATTGTTTTTTGCAAAAGGCGTGTCGAAAGTGGAGAGGGCTCCGATAGATACCCGTCATACAGTTTTAAGCACTGTTTGAAAGTAAGATAATTTGAATGGTGTTATGTCATATTCTCTCATATATACATGTATGGTATTCAAGCTTGTACACTCTTTCATGTCAAAAGACTGGCTTTTATACCTCAGTTGCACACCTTTTTTTTTTTTCTTTTTAGGGCTGCACCTGCAGCATATGGAAGTTCCCGGGCTAGGGGTCTAATTGGAACTGTAGCCGCTGGCCTACACCACAGCCACAGCCACGCCAGATCTGAGCTGTGTCTGCAACCTACATCACAGCTCACGGCAACGCGGGATACTTAACCCATTGAGCGAGGCCAGGGACTGAACCAACAACTTCACGGTTCCTAGTTGGATTTGTTTCTGCTGCGCCACGATGGGAACTCCCCATCTTTTTTTTTTTTTTTTTTTTTTTTAAGCTAAGTCTTTTTTAAAATGGAGGCGTAATTGACAGGGACCATACGTTAGTTTCAGATTTGCAGTGTAATGATTCAGTATTCATATGTGTTGTGAAATGATCACCACAGGTAACATCCATCACCACACATAGTTACAAAAATGTTTTTTTCTTGCGACAAGAACTTTTAAGATCTACTCTCTTATTTAGTAAGTTTCACATATGCGGTAGAGTGTTATTAACTAGAGTCACCATGCTGGATAGTGCCTCCCTGGCGCTTACTTATTTTATAATTTATTTTATAACTGCAAGTTTGTACCCTTGGACCCTCTTCACCACCCATTTCATACCCTCCTACCCATGACATTTTAAGTAGAAGTCTTTTTTTTTTAAAATGAGATTTCATTTATTATCATGCTTCTCAGATGGGGGCATTTGAAGCCACAGCACAGATTTTTATGTAGCATCGGCTTTTTAAAAATTACGATAACTTAGGGAGTTCCTGTCGTGGCTCAGTGATTAACAAATCCTACTAGGAACCATGAGGTTGTGGGTTCGATCCCTGACCACACTCATTGGGTTAAGGATCCGGCATTGCCTTGAGCTGTGGTGTATGTAGGTCACAGACAAGGCTCGGATCCCACATTGCTGTGGCTCTGGCGTAGGCCGGTGGCTACAGCTCTGATTCGACCCCTAGCCTGGGAACCTCCATATGCCCTAGGAGCGGCCCAAGAAATGGCAAAAAGACAAAATAAAAAAAAGTAAAAAAATAAATATTATTGGAGTCTAGTTGATTGACAATGTTGTATTAGTTTGGGGTGTACAGCACAGTGATTCAGTTATACCTATATGCATTCTTTCTCAGATTCTTTTCCCATATAGGTTATGACAAAATATTGAGTAGGATTCCCCGTCCTATACAGTAGATCCTTGTTGGTTATCTATTTTATGTGTGGTAATGTGTGTATGTTAATCCCAACCTCCTAAATTATCCCTTCCTCACTCCTGGCCCCTTTGGTAACCGTAAGTTTGGTTTCTATGTCTGTGCGTCTCTTTCTGTTGAGTAGAAGCCTTAGACAGAAGGCAGGTGAAGCCAAACTTGTCTCCCTGAGATGAGAGCGAAGCAGGGCGAAACATGGCCTCCCTTCTGTTCTCTCCGCTGCAATCCCGGGTCTTCCCCAAGGGGGCGCCTGCACAGGCCCGTTTTAAATTGGGGCCCATGACCCAGGCTCCTCACCTCAGCACTCTTACCAGTGGTCCTGGGTGGAGGGCTTGGTCCTGGTAGCAAGGAGCTTTTATCATACAGGAGAGACGAGGAGGAAAGCGTTTCTTCCTTTTCCTCAATGTAATTTGAAAATGGATAACTAAAAAAATTTTTATTTTATGGCCACACCTGTGGCACATGGAAGTTCCCTGGCCAGGGATTGAATCGGCTGAGCTGTAGCTGCAACCTACACCACAGCTGTGGCAACTCCAGGTCCTTTAACCTGCAGTCGGGAGCTCCAAAAAACGTTAACTCCCATGCTTAGCACGTTCCCTTTGTATCCCTCCGCCCCCGCCCAGCATCCCCCTTACCGGGCGTCCAGAGCCACCTGCAGCTGAATCCTACCCACACCTGTCCTGTCTGATCCTTAGAAATTTCTTCCTCCTCGCCTATAACCCCAACTGCCATCCTGTCCGAACATGAGTCTGCTATTAAATGAGAGCGGTGTTGTTGGAGGAAGTCGCCGGCGATACTCTTCGGATGGCGTTGGCATTTGACAAGTAGGCGCTTCCAATTCACACGAGTCTGTCCTTGGCAAATCTGATGTTTTTTCACACCTAATTGGTTTTACCTTTCAAGTTCTACACTGTCAAAGCCATATAGCATTTGTTAAAGGAAATTTGGAAAATAGGGAAAATTATTAGCCTCGATTCCCCAACCACGACGATCATTCTCGTCATTTCTCGCGAGCCTCTTGTTTCTCAGTTGTTAGCAAGCTGGGAAGGGCGGGTCCTGAGCCGGGCGTGAGGGCTTCGTGTCGGGAGGCCCCCCGGGCAGCCGGCCCTCCGGGCTTTTGATTCGTCCCCGGGGTCAGTGATGTCAGGCCGTTGCTAACGGGGTGTCTGTCCAGCGCTGGGTCTCCGACCTCCCCCCCCTGTCGCCTCTCCCTGCTCCGCTTCTGAACCCACAGCAGCGGCTGTTTAAAACCCTCACTGTTTCCATAACAAATGCCCAACTGTTCCTTTTTCTCACATGATCCTCCATCATGCTCCATCACAAGCGACTAGATATAGTTCCCTGTGCTAAACAGCAGGATCTCAGTGCTTATCCACTCCAAACGCCATAGTTTGCATCTGTTAACAGATTCCGAGTCCGTCCCACTCTCTCCCCCTCCCCTTGGCAACCACAAATTTGGAGAACCAGTCATTTGTGATTCACCTCATACAGGGTTCAGATCTTTTGCTGTCTATATATCTATTCCCAGGGAAGGTACTTTATCTTCATAGACCTGTCAGACTCGAATCCAAGTGGTTCACCTTTTAGTTGTGGAGTGACCTCGTTACTACCTAATGCATTATTTCTGGTTTGATGTCTGGTTTGAAATGTATTGATTTCTGGTTTGATTTTGTTTTTACCTTTAATTTGTCGCAGTGATGGGTGCACCAACAGATTATTTTCTAAAGTACATCAGGGTAAGGATGGACTGCTATGAGGTAATCAGTTCATGGGAGTTCAAACTACAATGGTTACCATGGAAACAGAGGGTCGGATAGATGCAAGAAACATTTCCATGGAAGGTAAACAGGCAGACCTGTTGACTTACTAGATAGAGCAAATAAATAAACAGCCTGATTTTTTTTTCTTTGATTCCCCAGCAATACCTAGTATCCTTAATAAAAGAGATTAGTCAGTGATGCCTGCAAGGATTTAGACCAGGATTACTGGGAAAATGGTGATGCTGCTGACAGAGATCGAAATTAGGCTATTTCTTATAAGCCTCACTATTCTTCCTTGCTCGTGCTTGCCTATTATGACATTCCTGGATTAGGGAGTTCCCTTGTGGAGGAGTTGGTTGAGGATCTGGCGTTTTCACTGCAGCAGCTGAGGTTACTGCTGTGGCGTGGGTTTGATCTGTGCCCAGGAACTGCCACATGTCGTGGGCACGAAAAAAAAAAAAAAAAGATTCCAGATTAAATAATTGCTAGTAGGACTAGTCAGTGAATTACATAGCAGTTTGTGTTACTGGTTTCAAAATCTCCTCTCTCTCCTTCTCTGGCACTTTTCAAGGAACTGTCGCTTTGACTTCATCATATCCAGTTGGAATTTTATGGCCCAACCGCTGTATGCTGATTGTGTGCTGTATTTTAAGTCAACTGCTTCTGTGCAACGGAAAGGCCCTAAAGTCACAGTCAGTTCGAGACATTTGAGTTCTTCAGATTCCTCAGCCCATGCATTTTATTATTGGCATCTATGTCTTGAAGTGTACATACACACAGTGCTCGCTGTTTGCTAGGAGCTGTTCTAAGTGCTTACAGGTATCAGTGTTAACTCATTTAATCCACGTGGCAACTGTATGTGAAGCAGGAACAATTATTAATCCCATTTTGAGGATGGGCAAGCCAAGCCCCAGAGAGCGGAGTCATTCACTCAGGAGCACGGCTAGTAAGTGGAACAGCTCAGATTCCACCCCAGGCAGCAGGCTTCAGAGGCTCTGATGGGAATCACGGCACGTTGCCGGCAGGTCTTGTTCTTTCTCGTTTATTCTTCCACTCCTTCCTTCATTCCTTTTTATCGCCATTCTCCGCACTTAATCTCCTGTCTGCCCCCATAGCAACCATTCTAATTTGATGTACATCCTTCAGTTTGTGTCTTCTTTTTCAATATATACTACTGTTGTATGCACATTTCGTTTTAATTTATATGAATTATATTGCTATAATTCTTATTTTCTTTCATCCTCTTTTTGATCCCAGAAACTATTTTCAGGATACACCTATGTTACTGTTTTATGCCCAATCTGTTTGGCTTCTAACTTCTTCATAGCACTTCAGCCTAGCTATCTATGGTTTGTTGTTGTTGTTGTTGTTGTTGTTAGTGAATCAAGATCAAATTTTTTTTTTTTTTGGTCTTTTTGCTATTTCTTGGTCTTGGGCCGCTCCCGCGGCATATGGAGATTCCCAGGCTAGGGGTCCAATCGGAGCTGTAGCCACTGGCCTACGCCAGAGCCACAGCAACGCGGGATCCGAGCCGCGTCTGCAACCTACACCACAGCTCACAGCAACGCCGGATCGTTAACCCACTGAGCAAGGGCAGGGATCGAACCCGCAACCTCATGGTTCCTAGTCGGATTCGTTAACCACTGCGCCACGACGGGAACTCCAAGATCAATTTTTTAAATAATACTGACCCAAGAAGTAACTATTATGAATCCCAGGTACATGAATAAAAATCTTAAGCTAGACTGTTATTGGCCATAATCCCAGAGTTCTTGTCCCACTGGGGTGACTTTTAACAAGATGGGTCACGTGGTCACACTGCCCTGATGATGGTAAATTAGGTTAAAAGTTGGGCCCTGAGCACTTGACACGGCAATGTATCTTCAGATAAAATGCTTTATACTAAAATATATTCATAGCTCCCAGAAATCGTCATTGAAAATATGAAGGATAAGAAAGAGAACACAGGGTCTAACTGTAGAATCAACCTTTTCTTTTATTATATATATTGTCTATTATATAATATACCATATAATTATACTCATGTAGTTAGACCTTTTTTTTTTTTTTTTTTTGGCCACACCTGAGGCATGTGGAAGTTCCTGGGCCAGGGATCAAACCCGCACCACAGCAGCAACCCAAGCCGCTGCCGTGACAACATCAGATCCTTAATCCGCTGAGCTGTAGGAGAACTCTTCATATAGTTAGACCTTTCATTCTGCCTCTAGATTCGAAAACTGAGTAAGTTTTCACAGTATAGTTTCATTTAATAAGTGGAGTAAAAACTTTGCAATAAAACCTTTATGTTTTGTTATTTGAGAAAACATCTACAATCCATGAATTACGAATGGATCGTATTACAGTGGATCATTTGTAGTGGATTGTTTAGAACCGAGAACAACATTGTCTGGTAGATATAATGGTTAGATTTCTAGAGTAACCGAAAAAAAGCTCATTTAATCTATAACGCTGTACCATATGCATACAATGAAAAAATGGCAAAGCTGTTGCTATTCAAGTAAGTGAACGTTGAGAAGGCAAACTCATACTTTCAAACACTCATTTTTTAGGAAGTTCCCATTGTGGCATAGCAGAAAGGAATCTGACTAGTATCTATGAGGATGCAGGTTCGATTCCTGGCCTCGCTCAATGTGTTGGCGATTCAGCGTTGCTGTGAGCTATGTGTAGGTTGCAGATGCAGCTGTAGCTTCTATTCGACCCCTAGCCTGGGAACCTCCATGTGCCACATGTGCAGCCCTAAAAAGCAAAACAAAACAAACACCTCATTTTTAACATCTAAGCCTTCATTGCATGCTATTTAATCCTTATATCAACTCTATGAAATAGGCAGGTTCTCTTCCCATCTTATAGTTGAGGAAACTGAAATTCAAAAAGGTGAAGCAACTTGCCCCGAGACACATAGCTAGCATGTGGACTTTCCAGCTTATCATGCTGTTAAGATAAAACCATGTATTGAAACAAAATCAATTTCAGTAGACATTCAATATGAGATTATTATTTTGTCTTTTTGTTTTTTTGCTATTTCTTTGGGCTGCTCCCGCGGCATATGGAGGTTCCCAGGCTAGGGGTCGAATTGGAGCCGTGGCCACCAGACTACGCCAGAGCCAGAGCAACACGGGATCCGAGCCGCGTCTGCAACCTACACCACAGCTCACGGCAACGGCAACGCCGGATCCTTAACCCACTGAGCAAGAGCAGGGACCGAACCCGCAACCTCATGGTTCCTCGTTGGATTCGTTAACCACTCTGCCACGACGGGAACTCCAAATATGATATTATTATTATCTCCTTTAAATCCTGATGTTTGAGCAAAAGTGGGTTAGTTAGAGTGGTTGGGTAGGAATATAAAGATATTTTTGGACATTCTGAAAGTAACTTCTGAGTACATTCCAGGTAGCTGTCGCAGGCTCTTTGATTAATGTCACATTTCATTGCTAAGTACAATCCCTTTTCCTTGATATGGGGATCTCACTAGCACTACTTTTAATGCTTCTCAGCTCTAATTAGGGTCATTTGGGAGGCATGTAAATGGAACAGAGAGTGAGATATTCCTTTAGATAATTAGGCAAGGATTGAAAGAAGAAAAGACAAGGCAGAAGGAGATGAAAAGAAGTTGTGTGTGCAAGGGAGTAAAATTGCTCAAAATGGAATTAACCAAGCTCTTAACCGCATAGGAGAAAAGAAAATGGAAGAGTTTGTGCTTTGCACAATCATAAGGAGGAGAAGAAACACTACGGTAAGAAAGGGATAGTGCATATAAAAGTTTCACTGGCTGCAAGGAGACAGCACTCTCCCGTGACAGATGATTTGTTTTATAGAGAGGCCGGGAGGTTGGTGGAAATAGAGGGGATTTTTTTCTGTACCTCTTGGTTCTCCCCTGACCTGTAAATTAGATGTCTATAGCTTAGAGGGCTTCTGTAGACATAGGTAATAATTTGTGAGATTAATTTACGAGGCATATGTTTGTTAAAAATCGTCATTTCATTTAATTGTGGGTGACCTTTATCACTGATGTTTAATTTTACTTTTGTGTGTGACAGAATACTTTGTTTTGATTGTGTACGGCTAATTGATCACAGAATTCAGTCTTGGGTGAACTCCTTGGATGTTCAGATTTATAACATTTGTTTCAATCACTGGAATGGAGCCTGTAGTCTGTACTATAAGTGCATAGTTCAGGGACACGGGTAAATCCGAAGGTCTTTGATAGTATGTTTCATTTCATATTCTTTGACTGCAAAATGTATATTTTGCACAAGTGAGAATTTCTGTTTCATTTAGGTTATGAGGGGGGTAGATTTAATGTAAGTTCCTGTCCAGAATGCCGTGCTCATGCAGCTGCCGACTTCTGTGTTGTAGATGGACGAAGTTGGAATCACGGAGTATGTGAAAGGCGATAACCGCAAGTTTGAAATCTGGTATGCCGGCAAGGAAGAAGTTTATATTGTCCAGGTTGGTCAATTAAGAATTATTCTAGAAGCCATAACCTGCCTTAGGATACACAAGTCAGAATTTGCAAACAAAAGTAATTTTGGTTACATTACCAAAGTTCTTAGAGCTCTCTGGATTATTATTCTTTGGGAAGCAGTTGACCAATTTTTCAATTAGCAAGTCTTCTTTTTCTTAAAGTATAGTTGTTGTATGATATTATATAAGTTATAGGTATACAGTACAGTGATTCATAACTTTTAAAGGTTTCTGCTCCATTTATAATTAGGAAATATTGCCTATATTCCCTTTGCTGTACAATACCTCCTTGTAGCTAAATTTATACACAGTAGTTTGTACCTCTTAATCCCCTATCCCCATATTGCCCCCCCTTCTCTCTCCCCACTGGTAACCACTGCTTTGTTTGCTGTATGTGTGAGTCTGCTTTTTTTTTGTTATATTCCTTAATTGGTTGTATTTTTTAGATTCCACATACACAAATACAAGTGATATCATACAGTATTTGTCTTTTTCTCTCTGACTTAGTATGAGAATCTCTCGTTTTCATGTTGCTGCAAGTGGCATTATTTCATTCTTTTTTATGGCTGAGTAGTATTTCATTGTGTGTATATATATATATATATATACACACACCACACCTTCTTTATCCATTCATCTGTTGATGGACACTACGGTTGCTTCCATGTCGTGGCAAAAGTTTTCTCTAACTTGAGATATGTCTGTGGTGCTTTCTATGGCTTTACATCCTCGCCGCTATGCCCGGAGACTTATCAACATGAGCCGATAGCCAAGAGCTTGGCGGGTGCTTCTCTGTCTCCATCACGTTTCTAGAGTTACAGATTTATAACAGTTCCGAGTTCCTCTTGTGCTCAGCATTCAGAGAGGACCTGATTGTAAGACAAGGGCGATGTGATGACTCAGGCCGGATCATTTTTCTAAAGAATGTGGTTAAAGCCATGGCCAGATGTGCCGCTGTAAGGTTCAGCCAGTTTCAGGGAAGAGGAGAGGAGTTAGAACATTTCAAGAGGATGTTGTCATTTCTGAAAGTCTCAATATCATGACTCGTGACGGGAATGTGCTGTTACCTGGTGAAAGTGCTTGGTGTTTCTTCTTTGTTCTAATTCTGTATCGAGTGATTACAATTCATAAAAATATGTCTTCTTGGCTTGATAAGACTTCCTGCTCTCTGTTAACAAACTTACCCTGTAAGTAATGGGAGGATATTTAAAGAAGCTTTCATCCTGTTTCAAAGATAAGTCTGCAATAGAGTATCTTTGCAGAAACAGTAGAACTTGTTTTATTTTACTAAAAGTAAACATAAAAAACATTTATATATTTAAAAGGCCCCCCCCACGGAGAAAAAAATAAGTGAGATTTACATTTCACATTTCTCTGAGTGCCATTATTGAAGGGCCATTTCAAAATGGTTTGGGCTGTTATTTCATCCAGTCTGATAGCTACTTATTTGCTCCTTAGAGGTTTTAAGTATCAAAATGTTAAGAGTTGGAGTATGGTGGCTCAGGATGTAGCGTGCTTGATATACTTCATGACGTTTGTTGTATTATAAAGCATCCTTTCAAAAAAGAAACATGTCCTTTCCTCCCCTGCTCTTTAAATCTTCAGGCTTCAAACATAGACGTGAAGATGACATGGTTAAAAGAAATCAGAAGTATTTTGTTGAAGCAACAGGAACTTATGACCGGTAAATCAAGCATGTGTTCTTGAGAACAAGAAGGGTGGTAACAGCTCAGTGCCTCTGGTTTTGTGATCATTTTTACAGGGAACGGGGCTGATATTTCTTTTATTCTATGCATAATGAAAAGGTCTGTTAAACTAATGAGTAGGCGATCTAGAGGCCAGGGGGCTGTTTAAACGATTTCGGAGACTGAACTTTGCAGTGGAAGGTGAGGTCTCATGCCTGAGGAGCAGCCGTCAAGTGAGAGAGCAGTCGGCATGTGTTCATTCTCAGTCCTTCCCATGAGGCTGCTCTGCTTAGCACCTCAGTGTGCAATGCTTGGTGATGTTGGCGTGGGGGGTGGTTCTAGTTACAAACCGGAGTTTCTTGCATAAAACGTTACGTGGTTTAAGCTTTTTCCAACCTTCCAAATTCAGACTGGCCTTCCCTCTGGCTATTCCAAGTCTGAGAAGGTGAACTCAAATGGAAAGGGGTCGGGGGTGGGGGGGGGTGTGGCCATGTGAGTATCACTGGTCCTCCAGGAAGGAGGAAGGGTGGCTTTTAAATGATGCTTATATAAGCTCTGTTTGATGTCACAGTTCAGAAGCGAGAACAATATAATCAGTTAACAGAACAGAATCATCTTTCTTCTCAGCGCAGTGATGAGTAAGTGATTATTCTTTTTTTTTAGTAAGTGATTATTCTTGAAGAAATATCACTCCTACAATCTTCTGTTTTCAGTATGTAACAAGAAACAATGTAATTAAACCATCCGACAAAAATTACCCACCCTTTTAGAAAAAAACTCATCAAATTCTATAAACACATCATTTTCGAAGTTCCGTGCTTGTATTTGGAGACTAATCATTCTTAATAGTTATCCCATTGTTCCTCTGATGTTAAAAATAATGCAGTAGTGGAGTTCCCATCGTGGTGCAGTGGAAACGAATCCCGCTAAGAACCATGAGGTTGCGGGTTCGATCCCTGGCCTCGCTCAGTGGGTTAAGGATCTGGCGTGGCTGTGAGCTGTGGTGTAGGTCACAGACGTGGCTTGGATCTGGTGTTGCTATGGCTGTGGCCTAGGCTGGCAGCTGTAGGTCTGATTTGACCCCTAGCTTGGGAATCTCCATATGCCTTGGATGCAGCCAAAAAAAAAAAAAAAACCTCTCAATAATTTAAGTATGAAAGGAACCTGAACATAATAAAGGCAAATAAATAAATAAATAATACCATAGTTTGTGCTTTTTTAAGGGCCAGGCCCATGGTATATGAAAGTTCCCAGGCTAGGGGTCAAATCAGAGTTGCGGCTGCTGGCCTACACCACAGCCACAGCAAGGTGGGATCCAAGCCACACCTGCAAACTATACCACAGCTCACGGCAATGCCAGCTCCTTAACCTACTGAACAAGGTCAGGGATCGAAGCTGCATCCTTGTGGATACTAGTCAGGTTCTTAACCTGCTGAGCCACAATGGGAAACTCCGTTTCTGCTAATTTTTTTTTAGGGCCACACCCGCAGCATATGGAGGTTTCCAGGTGAGGGTTTGAATCAGAGCTGTAGCTGCTGACCTACACCACAGCCACAGCCACAGCAACATCAGATCTGAGCCGCGTCTGCCGCCTGCACCACAGCTCATGGCAACGCTGGATCCTTAACCCACTGAGCGAGGCCGGGGATCGAACACGTGATCTCTTGGCTCCCAGTCCGATTTGTTTCCACTGGACCATGATTCCCGTTTGGAACTTCGACGGGAACTATATCCCATTATAGCCGGTTTACAGTGTTCTGTCAATTTTCTACTGTACGTTTGTGCTAATTTTTAAACACAATTATAAATGCTTTGTTCTCAGCATATCCTTGTGCAGGGGGAGCTGCATGTAGGCTAATAGCCAGAGTGGCTACACTCATGGCTTTCTCGTCAAAGTATCTTTGGTCACCTTCAATCTGATTGGAGAGAGTTGATAAAGACTGGCAGCCGATACTGGCCCACAGCTTTGTGGTATCTTGACGGAGACTACGCACCGGTGACATGGCCTCTCTGTGTAGTTAGAGAGGAGATGTGGCTCCTGGGGGGAGGAGGGGACTGTTCCTGGCCACAACCACAAAGGCTGAATGACAGCAGTGCTGCCGGTTTAGAGATCTGTATTCTGCCTCTAGGAATCCTAAAATGTGGAGTTTGTGTAGAGCATTTTGTTTGGTTGTTTCTGTTGTTGTTTTTCCTTTTTAGGGCCGCTCCCGTGGTGTATGTAAGTTCCCAGGCTAGGGGTCGAATCAGATCTGCAGCTGCCGGCCTACACCACAGCCAAGCAACACCAGATCTAAGCCACATCTGTGATCTACACCACAGCTCATGGTAATGCTTGATCCTTAACGCACTGAGCAAGGCCAGGGATCCAACCCACATCCTCATGGATCCTAGTTGGGTTCTTAACCCACTGAGCCACAATGGGAACTCCAGCATAGAACATTTGCATCTTTGCAGAGAGAATCCCCACACCGAGTCAAAGCCTGGGCACAGAAATTCACCATGTAGCATCTGCGTGATGCAAGGATCGTGGAAGGACTTATTCAAAATACTTTTTCGCTTTGTTGCTCATCATCTTTCAATCACAGCTAAGATCAGGTGCAAAGTATGTTGATTCATCTGAGGCTTTAGGAGAACCATTTTAAAACCACAGTGGAAGTCTATTTTCCAGGGTTCACAATACTCAGTATTTTATCGTATATTCTAGAAGCACAGTCTTTAGATTTCATGCAGTAACCGACTTTACAGTAGCTGATACAACTCAACAGGATTAATCAAATTAAGATTTTGTCATCATTTATTAAAGTTTAAAGTTCATAGAATAAAAGTTTCCTGGAGGCTCAGCTGGTTAAGGATCTGGTGTTGTAACTGCTGTGGCTCTGGTTACTGCTGTGGCACGGGTTTGATCCCTGGCTTCGGAACTTCTGCATGCTGTCAGCACAGCCACAAAACAATAACATTCATAGAACAATAGGGATTTTTTTGGTTGTTTATGTTTTTTCCAATGTATTGAGTTATAATTGACAATTCAAATTGTGTACATTTAAAGAGTACAATTTGATGATTTGATATACATATATACTGTGAAATAATCACCATAATCAAGCTAATTAACATATCCCTCATCTCACATGCTTGTCCTTTTTTGTGTCTGCGGGGAGAACATTTAGGATTTACATCCTAGCACATTTTGAGTATATAATACAATATGCAACAGGGATTTTATTTGGTTTTATTTTTTGGCCACAGTGTGCAGCAGCTTGATGTGAGATCTCAGTTCCCAGACCAGGGATTGAATGTAGGCCTCAGTGGTGAAAGTGCTGAATCCTAACCACTAGACCACCAGGGAACTCCCGTAACAGGGATTTTAAACAATCAGCCTGCTCTGGGTCCAGAAGGGAATCTTTTTTTCCATGCTGGCTTAGATCCTAAGACTTAAGCTTCTGTATGTTATGAACTATTATTACACAGACTTAAATAAGGGGAGAAATTGGCTCTGTTTGAATGGATTCTCAGACTGGGTTCTTAACACATGGTACCAGTGGAAGAAATACCATTTGTAATTTCTTATTACCCTCAGACTGTACAAGAGCTGACTGGTTTTTACATATTTACTCTTTCAGAAGGCACCAGGGAGCTTTTATGGGCGCTGAGGAAGCTGACTTGGAACATACCAGGGCCATGGTGGAGGTTGGTGAGGCCATTGCATCCGTTCGGGCAGAAGCAAATACAGGTATGTGTGATGAAGGTAAGACTCATGGCTTGCAGATTTTCTCCCATTGTTGATTTAGGAAATTCACCCATCCGTTCACTGCATATGAAGAAAACAAAGTCAACTCATTTTTAGAAGGCTCTCCCTGTCTTGGTATATGCCAGATACTCTGGTGGGCACTGCAGAGCAGAGGTCGCCAAAGTGTGGTCCGTGGACCAGTAGCACTGGCATCACCTGGGAGCTTGTCAGGAAGGCAAACACTCTGGCTCCCGCCCGGACCTTCTCAGCCAGAAACTCTGGGAGTGAGACTCAGCCAGCTGTGATGTAACGAGTTCTCCAGGTGATTCTTTCTGGGACCTGCTCAAGTGTGGGAGCCCCTCCTACACAGGCTACAGAGGTGAATAAAACATATGTACTGCTTCAGGCAGTGCACACTTTACTCACCATAAGTTTAATGAATAGAGAAGAATCGTTTACAGCTGGAATACTGCATTTTCTTTTGCAAAGTGGGTCATTTAACGTGATTTGCAAAGTGGGTCATTTAACGTGATTCCAGGAGTTTCCTGGTGGCTCAGTGGGTTGGGGATCTGGTGTTGACACTTCTGTGGCTCACATCTCTGCTGTGGTGAGGGTTTGATACCTGGCCATGGAACTTTCACATGCTGTGGGTGTGGCCAAAAAAAAATGTAAAGCGAGGGAGTGGGATGGACGGGAAGTTTCGGATTAGTAGTTGCAAACTATGACATTTAGAATGGATGAGCAGTGAGGTGCTACTGTACAGCACAGGGAACTCTATCCAGTCTCTTGGGATAGACCACCATGGAAGAAAATACAAGAAAGTCAATAGATACATGTGACTGGGTCACTTTGCTGTACAGCAGAAATTGGCATGACATTGTAAATCAACTAGAATACATTTTTTTTAAATGTAAAGTGATTTCAGACAGTTTGTTTCATTCAACGAACGTAATAGCCTGTGTGCCAAGAACTGTGCCATACTCTGGGCATAGAGGCTGGTTGAGATACGCTCAGCTGTCATCTCCCTGAAGCTGATTCAATAAACAGTGAAAATTAAATGCAGTAGTGTGATAACAGGGGAGTAGAGGTGTTTGCGAAGCACTCGGGAGAGTCACCTCCACAGCTCTGAGATCAGCATCATCGACTTCCCTGAAGAAGTGCCTAATGGAGTGCCTGAATCTCGCTGCTTAAATATGATGCTCCTTAATCTGGAAGATTCCTCCGCTAGCTGAGGAGAAGCAGGGAGCAACCTTGCTCACCTCGTTTATCCATTTCCAGGTCGCTTCCCTCAGGTCATCTATACCGTGGCCCCCTGAGCAGTCAGGAGAGAGCTTCGTACCTCTGTCTTCATTTGACAGATGAGGAAACCAAGTCAGAGCAAGTTGACCCGAGTTTTCCAAGGTTACATGAATAGTTAGTGTGGCCAAGAAGAAATTCCGCTGCTTCCTGCCAACATTAGTTTGGGTGCTCCAGATGAGTGCCATGTATTTTATTAATTAAGCACCTCTTACGGGTAGGCTCCTATGAGCCAATGTATAACCCGTGGTCTCTGCCTAATAAAAGAGATAAGACAAATCCAGGCGGCTAATATCACCAGATAGAATGTTGTAAGTGCTGTTTGGAGTTGGACCCGTAAACTTGCCGTAGAAGGGATGTTGGGAGGAGATGCTTTTCTCCGAGAGGGAGTAGATATTGTCTGGAATATTATTTAACATGTTGCTATCTGGAATAGCTCCCACCAACCCCAACATGAAGCCATCCTTAAAAGTAAAGGAAGTGTCGGATACTCTAAGCCCTTTCTGAAGTATCCGAAATTTGAAACTAGCACAACCTAGTTGGAAATTTTGTCGTAAAGATGCTCTTCCTGGACCACGGAAAGCTGTAGCCTTGTTGATTGCAGTTCGTTTTACTTGGTTCCTTGAGGGGGACCGGTGCTATTAAGGAGCTGCCTCCCCTCCATGTTTTCCTTGCAGTTTGGACCGAGATGTCTTCACCTGCAGATATCTCTGAGGAGCCTGAGGAATGGTCAAGTCACTATTTCTACCCTTCTTACGATGACAATGAGGAAGAGGAGAGGCCTCTAATGGTTAGTAATGACATTAAGCTAAACAAATAAAATGTCTTCAAGCGGTTTTCTTGACGAAATAGGTGAGGCACGGCGGGGCAATCTTTTGTCAGTATCCTTAAGGTCATCAGATGTGTTCGGTGGCCAGCAGATCTAAAACGTGTCTTACTATGAACATTCAGAAAGCACTGCCCTCTGTAAGTAGAAATTGTTTGAGCTGTGTGTGGAGCTCCCACTGAATTGGCTGAGATGGTCAGGTATGCCACATCTCTCTCTAGAGGCCAGTTTTCTCCTTCATTGAGCTTAACCATTCTTTTTTTTTTTTTTTTTTTGATCTAGGCATGTGACATAAGATCTGAGCACAAAGGAGGGCCAGATAGACTTGGAAATCAGTTTAGATTCCAGATTAGAAAATATACAAAGTAGACATTACACATGGAAAACGATTTGGGGCTTCCCGTCGTGGCACACTGGGTTAAGCATCTGAATCTGACTGCAGTGGCTTGGGTCGCTGCCAAGGCGCAGGTTCAATCCCTGGCCCGGTGCAGTGCCTTCGTCAAAGCTGTGGCTTGCATTCAATCCCTGGCCCGGGAACTTCCATATGCTGCAGGTGTGGCCATAAAAATAAGTACATGAATGAAAATATTTAATAACATCTGGGAGTTATATTTTAGCAGGCTGGCAAAAAACAAAAACAAAAACAAAAAAACATGCTAATGCTATAGATCTCAGCATACTAGAGCAAGGGGGCACCCCTTAAAAGTAAAGGTGGTTTTAGGGTGAAAGTGTTTTATAGAAGAACTAGTTTGCAGTCTTGTTAGGGTCCTAGTGGATTATTACAGGGGAGTTAGGACTGTTTTGGAGAAATCTCCAGTTTTCTAAAGCCACCGGCATGGAGGGTGGGAATGATGCTTTGAAATGCACTGCTCCTTGGTGTCCTTCAGAGGAAAAAATTCAGTTTGGCTGTTCTAATGTCCTGGTCAGGGAGTAATGGCATGGATGATCCCAGAGCAATGGACCATCAAGGCTCTAATGCTCTTTTTTTTTTTTTTTTGTCTTTTTGCCTTTTTGAGGGCCGCTCCCATGGCATATGGAGATTGCCAGGCTAGGGGTCTCATCGGAGCCGTTAGCCACCGGCCTACGCCAAAGCCACAGCAACACGGGATCTGAGCCGCGTCTGCAACCTACATCCCAGCTCACGGCAACGACGGATCGTTAACCCACTGAGCAAGGCCAGGGATCGAACCTGCAACCTCATGGTTCCTAGTCGGATTCGTTAACCACTGCGCCACAACGGGAACTCCAAGGCTCTAATGCTGTCTATTAAAAAAAGTAACAGTGTTCTTTCCACTAATAGAGGCCGTAACTCATATTCATCTGGTAATTTACAGTTGACACAAAGATTTTGCATTTAATATTCATAATCCTAGCGAGAGAGAGAGCACGCTTTGTTACCTCCAGTTAACAGACGAGGAGACTGAGGCTCAGAGCTGGTAAGAGATTTGTCCAGAGTTAGTTGTCTAGACCAGCAGTGCTCAAACTTTTTAATGAAGATACATTTTGAAAACAAAACAAGCAAACAAAAAATTTAGTGAGAAGAGTGGCATTTGAAATATCTTTGCAAATCTCTTTGACATCCGGCTTTAGAAAAGACCGCCGGATTCCCATCTCTGCGTTTGCATTCAATCTGTTGTGCTGGCACACCTTAAGCGGTCTCTTGGAAACTCCTCTGTGGCCTTGTGTGAAGATGAGAGTGAAAAAGGCAAATAATGTAGGTGTGACCCCTGCAGATCCTGGCACTCCCAAAGCTCCGTGTCCCAAACTTGGAGCATCACTGATTTAGACTGCTAATAAAACAAGACCTTCCATTTCCTTAAGTAACGTTATCTGAGGATGGGAGGGGTCGTGTAAGGGATGCTCTGAGACGGGGTTGTTGAGAACTAAGTCTTCCAAGTAGGTTTTTTTCCAGCTATGGCGTCACAAGATAAAGCAAACAACGCCACCTCGATTGATGTTTTAATCTTGGGGGTGAGAATGTAGACAAACCTATTTCCGTCTCCTCTCTTCTCCCCAGAATTCCCCGAGTTGTGCTCCTAAGGAAAACATCCAAAGGGCAGCCCGAGGCATTCCACACATATCCCCAATAAAAGAGCCCCCCAACCCCAAAGCAAAACAGGTTGGAGTGACCTGCTCTTTGGGCCTCACCTCAAGTCAAAGCCAAGAAATGATGGGTGCCGCTTCCCTCGCGGAGGCCCGCATCACAGGGGGCTGTCCTATTTTAATGAAGCTGCTGTGTTAAATGCCTGCTCCGGGGCCCATTTGATAAAAATACTGCTCAGAGGATGTCCAAGCCCAGTGATGTCGATAATGTTTACGGGTTAATTCCTTTGGACGTGCAAAGAATCGGCACCACATAATTCTTTCTTTCCTTTTATTTTAAAAGACGTTTTAAGTGTGGTACCCCTCTTTTTCAAAATCCTCCATTCAATGCGTAAGATACCGTGCTGGAAAAATCCTCACCGCAGAATACATTTGGACTTGAAGGTTGTTATTTCTTCTCTGTCTGCGTTGTAACCAAATGCAATCAGTGCACTTTGGTTTATTTGGCTTATTAATGAATCAAGTTAAAATTATAACTGCAAAAAGATTAAGGCCAAGTAAAGCACAACGTGATGGTTTAATATGCTTTTTTTTGGACTAAGAGCTTTTCTGCCCATTATTTTTACCTGTGCAAAATGTTACAAAGTCCAGAAATCCTTTGGGTGGGTGGGGGGAGGCATTAGTAAATCTTTGTTCAGGGCCATTGCCTTTTTTATGTGCCGAGATGATTTTTTTATGAGAGTAGTTTACAAAATAACAGTGTTGAAAGTTTATTTTCATGCTTGGTTTTCTTCTGGATTTCTGCTTGTTATTCATGTAACTTAAATGACGTGTGCTCTGTTATTTTTGGTATAGTTCCTGCTGTCATTTTCTTTTTGCAAATAAAAATGAATTCTTCGGGTTAAATAAACACATGTTCTGCTTTTTCTCCCCATCCCAAACTGCTCTGTGTTTGTTTGTTCCTGCAAAGCTGCTGCAGCTAACCCCATTTACCATTGAAGTAGAGTGGATTCTCTCTGTCACAGAGCATGCAGTTATGCCAGTAGTTTTGCATTCAAATTTGTAATGGAATTTTTCAAAACAACCTTACAGTCTCCAGGCACATATAAAGCCCTAGCAGATTGCAGGAAGAGAGGCTCGGAAGACCTCCTGATTAGACATGGAGATGTCATTCAGCTTCTCCATGAGGATGCTGAAGGTCAATGGTAGGTGCATTCTCCATGACTGGGTTGACCTCTGCCTGGGGCCCATGGATATCTAATCAAATGTTCTGCTTTACTTGTATCTTTGTTATACAGTCTCAAGAAGCAGAAATATCACATTTCTTATCAGTGTTTCATTTTCATTGCTTCAGCCATGCCTATATAGCTCACTGAAAGGAATGTTAACCTTTGGTGAGTGAAAAATGCTTTGAAAGAATGAAATGCTCTCAGTCTGCATGCTCTTGTGTGGTTTCCTTTTGGCTCAGATGTCTCAGCTGATAGATACATCTGGCTCAGTAATGGCTACAGATCACAATACATTTGGCCATTTAAATCATTCATTAGCTCATCACATGTTTAATGAATGCCCACTATGCATTCATATGGGTCGCGTTTAGTACTTTACGGCATAGCCACACTTTCCTCTAGCCGTTCAAATCCCGATTTTTTAGTCTTATCGTTCTCTTTGACTTCATACCGCACCAATTGCAAAGATGCTTCTGCCAGATAGACTTTTTTAATGATAGAGAACCCGAAGCAGGAAGGAGGTATTGTTTGAAAGAGGACGGAATGAAACGTGCATAAATCTTTTGGACATTTTCTATGAAATAATTTTGCCTTCATTGTGTCAGTAACTTTAACTGAAGTGCTATATTGACTTGTGTACTCGGACCCTGATGGTGCAAGAGTGTACACATGAGGGTGAAATTCATGATGGATCATTGTAAGTTAATAACCATTTTTGCTAGTGATCTCAGTCCTTTGTAGGTTACTCAAAGGACTCAAGCACAGTTGTCATGAAGGTCTTTGAATATGTGCAGTAGTTTTGTGGAAAGTTGAGCTTCAATGCAATGTATGTGTTAATTTTATTACCTTATATTACTCTTATTGGCTACTAATTCATTTATTGTTTAGGTTGGTGAAAAATCTAAACAGAAGAAAAGAAGGTCTGATTCCAGGGAACAGTTTGCAGATTTTAATCGGTGACTATAGGTTTCGGAATGCCAGAGTTACAGGTATAATATGAACTTGACTCTATGCTATTTGTTTCAAGACTAAAAATTTTAAAGCTCCCCCGAATATGTAATTGGCATAGGGTAAGAGCCTCTCTGCACTTAGAAAAAGAGCTGCAAGCATGTTCTGTTAGCTGAAATTTAATTTTTTTCCTTTAATAGTTTTAAATTAATGAATAAAGATGACTTAAACATGATAAACTTTTCCCTACAAGGACGATAGGTTTGAGAGAAAGTTTCATATACTATACTGGTGTCTTGTAAGAGATCCTTCAGAACTAAATATTGATGATATGTATTTAAGGAATCAGCCTTACTGTGCCAAGAATGCTTCACCAGTGTGTTTTTTACTCAGTTCTAAGAGCAGGTTATTTCCTTATGGTAGATTTCTGCTACACATGTGTGCACATGGACACGCGTGCGCACACACACCCACCCACACCCACACACACACACACCCTGTGTCTGTGCCCAGGACTTAATGTGTGAAGTTATTATGAAGCAATGGAAATGTTTCTTTCTATTAACCAACCATTAGTACATGAAATTTCTGTATGCAAATCAGTCCTCTTATAAATTTTTCACCTAAGTGATACTGAGCTATCTATAAAAAGGCAGCAAAAAACCCATCAGATTTGTTTGTAAATAAGATTATTATTATTACTATTATATGTACATATAGCCTTTGAATTCCTAGTTTTGCACTTGTATTTGAATTCTCGGTGATGTTACCCTGTGTTTAAGTGATTCTAAGATGCCAGGAGTAACTTACTTGGTTCCAAATTTCATTTATGACATTAAACAAAATCTAAGGGTGATAGGAGTCAATACAGATATTGGGTCACATGGGAATCCTCCAAATAGACCACTTGTTTGTTTTTTGGGGAGCTCTTTACACCTGTGTCACCTTTTTTCCCCTGCACCCATGGGATATGGAAGTTCCTGGGCCAGAGATTGAATCCGAGCTGCAGCTGTGACCTATGGCACAGTTTTTTGAGGAGTTCCCTGGTAGCTCAGCGAATTAGGGATCTGGCGTTGTTAGTGCTGAGGCTAGGGTCACTGCTGTGGTGCAGGTTTGATCCCTGGCCCGGGAACTTCCTCAGCCAAAAATAAAAAAGAATTAAAAAAAAAAAGGAAGTAAAAGTTTTTTTTTGTAATTATTGAATTACCAAATTATGTAATTAGTAATCAGAAGTGTCTGATAGACCAACAACCTGAACTAATTGGCATTTATTCAAAATCTACACCCAACAACTGCAGAATATGCCATTATTTTTTTATGTATACATGGAACATTCACCAAGATAGGTAATATGCTGGGTCGCAAAGTAAGTCTCAGTAAAATTCAGGAAATAGGCATCATATAAAGCCTCAAAAGAAATTCTGTTAGATATTGATAATCCCTAAGTATTTGGGGATTAAATGATACACATATAAACAACACACGGGACAAAGAAGAAAGCACAAGAGAAATTATAATTATTTTGAATTGGATGAAAATGAAATGCCAACTCTCAAAAACTGGGGATGCAGCTCAAGAGGGAGAGAAATGTAATGAAATGTATACCTTTAAATTAAATACTTGCCTCACACACTTCAAGATCAGTGTAATATGCCATATTAACATAATGAAGGGGGAAATTATGTAATCATTTCAGTAGATGCATAAAAGCACTTGACAGAACTCCATACTCATGCATGATAACAACTCTCACCAAACTAGGAATAGAGGGAAGTTCCTCAATCTGGTAAGGTGTGCTTGCGAAAAACCATAGTTAACCACACTTGATGGTGAGATATTGGAAGCTTTTCCCCCCAAGAGTACTCATTCTCAACACTTCTCTTTAGCATTATATTGGAAGTCCCGGCCAATGCCATAGCGCAAGATAGACAAGAAACAAAAAGATAAGAAAAGGGACAACACTGTCATGCTTGGCAGATCGTGTGTACATGTAAAACCTTTGGGAATCTATACACAGAAAGACTCTACAAGAAGTAATTAGTGAATTTAATAAGGCCATGGTGTACAAAGACATTATACAAAAGTAAATTGTAATTCTATATCCTAGCAACAAAGAACTAGAAAAAATGAAAGAAAAATACCATTTACATTAGTAATATAAAACATAAAATAAATAGGAATAAACCTAACAACAGATGCCTAAGGTTTCTATACTGACAACCACAGATAATTGCTGAGATATATTTATGATGACCTACAAAAAGGAGAGATGTACCATGTTGAGGCATTGGAGATCTCATTGGAAAGAAATCCATTGTCCCCAGACTGACCTATAGAATTAATGCAATCAAAATCTCAGCAGCTCCTTTTGGGGGAAAAAAAATAAAAACAAGTCTATTCTAAAATGTATATGGAAGGCAAAAAAAAAAAAAGACCAAAAGAATCTCAAAAATCTTGGGGATTTACATCCCTGATTTCAAGACCTACTAACAGGCTACAGTGATGGATGCAGGGTGGTACTGGTCATAAGTATAGGAAAACAGAGATCTCAGAAATAGACCCAGGAGTTCCCACTGTGGCCCAACAGGATCTGCAGTGTCTCTGTAGTGCCAGGACTCAAGTTCAATCTCCCGCCCGGCACAGTGGGTTAAGGGATCTGGTGTTGCTGTTGCTGCGGCAAAGGTCACAGCGGTGGTGTGGATCTGATCCCTGGCCTGGGAATTCCATATGCCACAGGGCGGGCAAAAAAGAAAAAAAATATGTATACATGTTAGGGCAAGGTAAAATCTAATGCAGTAACATTTTGAACACTTTGAAAAGCCAAATAATTGTAATGAATCATATCCCCCCCCCCCCCCCCCGATTAACTGTTCGTCTTAACACATTAAAGAGTTCCATTTGAAACTAAATATGGCCAGCTTTCTGCCAAATGTTTATGCTCACTTAAATGGTTAATGAGAAACAGGGAAAAGAAACACAAGTCACTTAAAATACATGCTCAAAGAGCTGTTGAACACGTATACATCTTTTTTTAATGAGGCATTAAAAAAAAAAAAACCCAGTAAGTCCATGAAATAACAGTGCACTGTATATAGTAGAAAATAATGGCCTTTCTTGTGCTTAGGTCTCCAAAATTCAAAATCGAGAACACCAAGTGCATTCGTCTAATTTCCATACAATATTAGCATTTGTATTCAATGTTACGAACACTCAGTAGATTTTCCATAATTTTTACCATCATCATTTTAAATATAGAGCCAGATGTCCTCATACTTAATTCAGGACAAAGTTAATTACATTCAATTTTAGCTAACTGTAATGCAGGACATGTAAAATTACATATTTGATTAGTTTTAATTTGAAATGATTCCATTACTGTAACTAATCACAGTAGATTTAAGGCATATTACCACCCTTTGAAAAAGTACATGGCAAAAACAATTTAAATCTGTTTTGGGCTGTGCTTATTTTTCAGGCAGTAAAGAGACTCTAACATATATTTTGAAACCTAAATGCTGTTGACAGTTGTATATGGGGTCAATATTCATTTCCTAATTAATCCATTAATTGACACACAGGACAGTATATTTTTGTAGGCCACAATATCCTATTTTGCTCAATGCAAGGTAATATGAGGCTAGATCTCAATCAAGACTACTTGATGTTATAGCTTTCAACCAAACTCAATGAGTATTGTCAATTCAACACGTCATAAATACATGTTATTTGAAAGTAATGTATATTTTAAAAACATCTGAAGTCAGAACTTTCTAGGCACAGGGATCTATGGGACTTTGTCACCTTATCTAGTAGCATGGCACTCTAAGAGGGTAATAAATGCTCTAGATGCTGATGATGTATCAACACATGACATTTAACTCTGCCAATGGCATTGCAAAAAAGAAAAGAATATTGAGAAAGCGTACTGATGGTAGGAAATAAAAAGAGTAATGTGATTTTTTTCCAAATTGTATGTATGTTACCAAATGTATAGTAAGCTCTTTACTGCCTCACATTTTGTGTTAGAGGTCATAGCACAGACATTTTTGGCCTTAAAAGTCACTTGGGAGTTCCCGTCGTGGCGCAGTGGTTAACGAATCCGACTAGGAACCATGAGGTTGCAGGTTTGGTCCCTGCCCTTGCTCCGTGGGTTAAGGATCCGTCGTTGCCCTGAGCTGTGGTGCAGGTTGCAGACATGGTCAGATCCCGCGTTGCTGTGGCTCTGGCGTAGGCCGGTGGCTACGGCTCCGATTCGACCCCTAGCCTGGGAACCTCCATATGCCGCGGGAGCGGCCCAAGAAATAGCAACAACAACAACAACAACAACAAAAAAGAAAAAAAAAAGTCACTTGAGTATTAACATCATTTTTCCTTATTTTTTGTAGATGCTGCTCTGAGTCACACAAGGAAATTCCCCTGGAATTAACGGAGAATGGGTAGACTTTAAAAAATTAGATTTCCTTTGGAGACGTGCACTCGATTATAGTTCTTAGAAGTGTTGCAGATAAACAGCACAGGAGTCAGGAGGATCCTGTGCTGCCCTTGACATTCGCAGAATTTCCTCAGGCCCAAGGTGGACTTTGTCATTCAGTTTGTCTCCTTCTTGCAAGAAGCCATCTTCACACCTTGCATCCCCCCAGGTGAAAAATGCAATGTTATTTTGCTTCCAAGTAGGGTTTTTCATGGCATGCCTTCAGATTTCATCTAAAACCCAGAAATCTATTATTCTGAACATTTACAGGCAAAAAGCTTTACCTGTAATTGGGGGGAGGGTAAACAAAACAAAACTCCAAAGAGAGTAGAAAGATCGTCAGAGATTTTAAACCTCTTTGGTAATTGATAGTTTATTTTATTATTTAATTCTTTTCTCTACGTGACTATGATCTACCAAAGGGATATGTTCTGAAGGACCTCTTTTGCACTTTGACTGGTATTTAGGGGTGTCAGAGCTGTCTTGATGGTTCTAAAAAGATCCAAAACTAAAAATCCTGCAGTTAGGATGTGTTGAAGTTTACATTTTATGCATTGAAATTTACATAATCACAGCTTTAAGTTAAATAGTCATATTTGCACAAGAGGTGGTCCTGTAACACAGCTCTGCTTTCCAGTGTCTTTACTTGCTTTCGACTTTTCTAGAAAAATCTATTCTAGTGCAGGTTTTCTTAAGTTATATTGTGTTTCTTCCTACAGTTTTTCTTTGATAAAACATGTGTAGATGTCCCTCTTTTAAATATGTAAACAGTGTGATCACTTGTTTTAAAGCACAGGCCCAGTTGTTGCATGCAGTGTTGAACTTAGGCTTGGAGTGTTTTATGTTATGGGCCACCGAAGACAATGGTTTGAAATTGCTGCCTTCTGAATCGTGGATCGTGAGTTTTACTATCAAGTTGCCCTCTTAGGCGTATGGTTTTTGATGATTGGTTTTAAATAAACAACACAAGAACTATATAATACATAAATTATTTGTTTTTCAGTAGGTTTGTGTATCATGTAAAGATCATAGTTTATTTCAGTGGTATCATTTGATGTAACAATTTGTATGACAAACCAATTGTATTTTATTCAAAGGTACCTGTAAATTATAAATCTTCTAATGTCCAATTGCTGGAATTTGTGGTGGTTGATTTATAACTAACTCATGAAAATGTCCATATGTTTGATATTTCACTTAATTAGTGCTTCTGCAATAATAACAACAAAATGATATTAAAATACATTTGTTTTGTGTGCCGATCCTGTGGCTAGAAGACAGAATTAGAAGATAAAATTTTTGAATAACGAGGCCCCTCTGCACAAAACATTTTAATTTCATAGTATTAAAGTAGGGATTTTAATCATTGAAGACAATACTGAGTTCTATAGAGTCACACATACAGTGTAGTCTTTTAGTGTTTTAATCACTGTACAATGAATGCCATATTTGTACATGTATTTGTATATGTAATCGCACTGTTGATTTTATTGCGCTTATAAATGTGTGTTACTATGAAACAGCAGCAATTTCCCTTTAAGTCTTCAAATTTTAATTACATTATAAAT
This sequence comes from Phacochoerus africanus, assembly GCF_016906955.1. NCBI lineage: Eukaryota > Metazoa > Chordata > Mammalia > Artiodactyla > Suidae > Phacochoerus > Phacochoerus africanus. The sequence continues at coordinate 118,346,072 of NC_062560.1, read as the reverse complement.
GTACTTCAAATGTAAATGTACTTGCATTAATTCCACATTAAAAAATCCAACCTTATACTCATTCATATATTCTTTTGAGTTAGTATCCATTATATATTGAAAACTCCTTTCCTCTGATTTTTTAAAGTGATACCCTAAAGACCCATAAGATACCCATAAGTATTTTGAGTTAAATGTTTACCTTCAGATGTGTCATAAAGTTGTAATAAGTAACACCAAGAGAATTATGCCAATGATAGACAAGATACAATAGAACAAAGAAGAGGACCCAGAACAGTCTACATAGATATGGAATTTGCTGTATTGATGGATGTGGCATTGCATGTGGAGAAATGAGGGAGTGTTTAATAAATGATGCTAGGAAAATTGTAAAAACAAAAAAACCCCAAAAAACTGAAACAATGTTTACTTTCAGCCTTGTTTCATGGTCCTCTGAGATGACAGAGAGATCTGACCAGAACTGGGGTAAAATATTTTTGCTCAAAGCGTTTTCTTTAACCAAATCTGTAGGATAGCAATAGATGAGATATCTGTGTTTATGAGTGGACACTTCCACACACTGACAAAATCTGCGTCCATGTGCTAGAGCTCAAGGAAAGCTGGAAAGCATCTAGATACCTGCAGTTGTCTTCTGAACCATTGCTTGCTTTTGCAAAGGGCTCTTAGTTGGGTTTGCCAGAACTTTACTTGATTTCTTCCATAGTGCATTAAGGAGCTAGAACTTGTGCCTTAATATAAAGGGGGAATCAAAACCTATTAACTTGGTTTGGCTGAATCTTCCATTTTTAAAAAGCTCAGATTGCTCCAGACGTCTTAGTGAGCATCCCACCACAGTATCAACTATTTCTTTTGCCTTTAGATATTTATTTTGCGCCCTTTTGAGGAAGCACCATCAGTGAATGACTTAATCAAAAATTTAATCCATCTCCAAGAACTCTTTGAAAATTAAAATGTCTAATCAAGTTTTTATTCCTGTGTTGACTGAGGAGTATTGCTGTTGACATACCCAAAATTATGTATGAATCTCACAATATAGAGTATGTAGTTGTCACAAAAGCCTCCCTAGCATCTAGGGTACAGAATTCTCTTAAGAAGAGAGAAAATTTCAGAGTATATTTTTGAAAGTGTAAGGAAGTAGAAGAAATGCTTCACTTGGAAGAGAAATCAGGTCAGTGATTTTGTTTGGGGTTTAGTCAGAAATCAATCCAGTTTCCCTCAACAGAGGCTCTGTGAGAAAAAGGCTTATTATTAGCAGGTATTAGCACACAGAAGCGGGCTTCCCATAGGAGCAGAAGACTCCAGAGTACTCAGTGAATCAAGTCTCAAGAAATTATTTGTCAAAACAAGTCATTTTTATTGCATTTCAGTACACTTCCCTGCATTGATTTGGAATGGTCCGTTCTCAGTTGATCTTATGGGACAGCAAACAGACAAACCAGTGTTGCAGATGAGAGCTAAACTCTTTATATTGTTCAAAGAGAAATTAATAGAAGTAACAACAGGTTTGTTTTTTTTAAAGACGGTAATTCCTTTTTAGTTCAGAATACATTTTGAACTAAAATATTTAACAAAATGTATTGATTTTCATAATGTATTGAACAAAATGTAGCTCACGACGTATTCGAGTCTAAAGTTTACCCTTGCTCTTGGTGAGGGACTACCTGATATTTGTTGATCATCTCGTTTTCACATATATGAATTTGCACGTTAAATTCTGAGGCGATAGTTTCAGCAAGTATACACCAAATAGGACTAGTAATGTGTGTTGAGAACAGCCAGGGAAGCTGGACTTGGTGACGATGTATTCCTTTACCTAAATGAAACTTTCCTTAAGCCCAAACCAAAATAAAATGCGGACTGTTTCAAAGGTACATTTCATCTAAGTAATTGTGAGATAGACTCACTCAATTATTCCCCAAATGACCAAACATATAAAACCAGGCTGGAGAATAAATGAAAACATCATTATGGAGCAGAGGGGGAAGGCGGGAGAGAAAGAAAGATTTGAAGGCTGAAAGGAACTTGATGTGCCAAGGAGGATTATCTTAGGCAATAGTTTTTATCTCAGTTTGATAGTGAGTGTGCTCTTTTACATGACAAGCCATGAGAACAAATAAAATGTAACTAAGTGAACTGTAACTTTTCAACCATAACAAAAATGACTTAAAAGGGAAAAGTCCTTGTGAACGTTTTGGAATCTAATAGTAGAAGCTAAAGTGGTCTCTTTACTGACCCTGGAGAGGACACAGGGTCTACCTATGTATTTAGAGCTAGTCTCAAAATACCTGAATTCAAAGCTAAACAGCCATTTTATATATGAGTATTAGTGGCTTTAAAATCTGCCTGTATTTCTAAAAATACCAAGTGTTAGAAAGGATGTGAAGCAAGAACTCTTACACAGTGCTCCTGGGAGCATAAATTGGTACAACCAAGTAAAGTTGAAGTGAATACTCTATGGCTTAGCAATTCCGCTCCCAAGTGTCTGCCCCAGAGAAACACTCACACATGTGCACAAAGAGATCTATGTGCCAGAATGTTTTTAACAGGATTGTTTGGAAGAGTAGAAAGTTTGGAGACAATATGAATGACTGTCAACAGAAGACCCATTATGGAGTAACATACAATAAAATACTATCTAGAAGTTAAAATGAATGACCTAGAGGTTCACCTGTCAACATCGATAAAAATGCTCTCATCTTGCAGGATAGATGCAAGATGAGAGCATTTGTGTAATGTTGTAAAACGTGCAAAACCAAATGCATACTTTTAATGGATAATTTACAGTGAAATCTGGATACGTCGGATAATGATGAAAGGCAAATTAAGGAGATGGGAGGGTGGGTAGAGGCAGAGACAGAGAGAGTTCATGATAATAGTTCTCTATGCATTTTTACATGTCTGTCATTCAGTGCTGGAAAAGTGGGTTGTAACATTTTGTCCCCTGATAATTGAATATAGTGAAAAATCTGCACCAAACTTACCTTTCATACATCCCTTTGGGAATTTTTTTTTTTCAGTCTTACATGCTGTCTGAAAAGTCAAGAACTCTTTTCCACAGTTCTTATAAACAACATATTATTGTAAACTAACATACCCACAGAAAACCACCACAGAATAAACCTTTTTTTTTTTTTGGCTTTTCTAGGGCCGCACTTGTGGCATATGGAGGTTTCCAGGCTAGGGGTCTAATCGGAGCTACAGCTGCCGGCCTACACCTCAGCTACAGCCACAGCCACGCAGGATCCGAGCTGTGATTGTGACCTACCACCACAGCTGACGGCAATGCTGGATCCTTAACCCACTGTGCGAGCCAGGGATCGAACCCGAAACTTCATGGTTCCTAGTCGGATTCGTTAACCACCGTGCCACGACAGGAACGCCAATAAACCTTTATTGACTTCACAATGTGATTGTAAGTATGCTGTGTAGGAGAAATATTTGCATTTAAGAAATGTTATCTTTTATGTTACAGCATAAAATAACTACCTGGTGCCGCCTGAAAACGACTTTAAAGGTCTTTTTAAAATATTTCTGGCTCGTGGATATTCTGCTTACTTCAATAACTTTTATATCTTAAGTTACCATGTATTTAGTGCTCACTCACAGCAACAATTGAGTAGCAGGACTGTAAAAATGATGAATTTTAAGTTAAACAATTAGGTTGTGTCAGTTGGTATGTTGATAGATGTTAAACAACTGGGTCTCTTTTAAAAAATGTGTTTTGTAGAATTTGTCGATATCTGTTGTATATATACCCCCATCATGGTGGATTTCAAGCTCCTGACATGAAGTCACTGAACGGGGTGTTAGAAAGAGAGGTGCAAAATTCGCATTTGTGAGCTGGCATAAGCCAGTTCCAGCACGTGGCTGATTTTATCTTATGAAACAGATACAGTGCTAGGCCCATAGAGTAGGTGTTCAGTAAAATTCCCTATTAGCGTGTGCTAAGATTTCTGAATTCTAACCCACCCTTAGGTAACGTGTAGCTGTGCTTTTAGCCGTATCTGTCAGCCAAGTTTGCATTTTCTAAACTTAAGGAAGCGGAGATTGGGATCTCAAGCATGATCATCTAAAACCGGAAACAACATATGGAAGAGAGCGTGGACAATGAAAATATGGGAGGCGTATTGGGAGCAATTAAATCCCTGTGGCAAAGAACAACAGTTTGATTCAGATATAAAACTTTGAAATCCAAATGAAAGCCAAGAGCTGACTATAAAACCAAGGTACAGCAACAGAATACTCACCTAAGAAATAAGGATACAAAGCACAGAGAAGAGAGGGAAGTACCAGCGTCTGGGGAACACAGACGCAAAAGCAGTCAATGTTAACAGGAGAGGAAAAGGCCAGGGCGACACCCATAGTCTTCTAGGCTAATCTTTTTTTTTTATATTTCCTGGAAATGAGTGATAGCTCCCTCTTATTATCCTTGGAAGGACATGCCTGTAGGAGGCACCTCTGCATTTGTCTGTCTCCCTTTCTGTGGCGTGTTCCTTATGTGTTCAGGATGGATATCTCTTTCCTACCCTAGATGACTGTGTGAGTTTTGCTCTGCTGTGGTTAGGTGTAGCTTTTCCCCCTTGCATTGCATTCATCCCTTGGTTCATTCATTCAACAAGCATGCTCTGAGTTCCTCGGAGATCTGTTGCATTCTTCGTTTGCCTACTTTTAGAGCTGAGTTTAAATATTATGAAAAGGCTTGCTTATTTTATAATATATTCCAAGAGGAGAATAGATTTTTCTATATAGATCATTCCCTAAAGCATGTCATGTGTAAATCACGGGACCTCTTTAACTTTACGAGGTCAGCACCTAGGCCGCTACATGGTTATTGATCTGGAAGAAGCCATACACTGCAGCGTGTCTAAAAGGCTAAGGGTGACAGCATCCAGGACATGTACATCAGCAGTTTTATAGATTGGGATCTTACGTTTCACGTTGCCAAGAAGCTTCCTTTTGAAAAGAAGTTTCTGGAATCAGGAATATCCCTATTCCTATTTTCATGCTTCTCCAATCAAGAGGGGATTCTCGGGAGTAGGGTGGGATGGGGGAGGGGGGAAAGCTAACTCTCCTACCAAGGGCAAATGATCCGACCAGGAGTGCTAAATACTCACTCTCATTGTGTGAGGGAGTGGGGAAAGGGTGTTCGGTCTGTTCTAGAAGCCAGTTGCCTCTTTATCTGTGAGAAACTGCCTGCCCGCTATTGTTCCCTTCTGATGCCTTTATCTATACGAGAGGTGGAGATTAACTCTGGCGATCTCAGGTCAAGTCTTAACTGCACGGAAAGGGTGGAAAAGGTCGGCCTTGAAAGTGTTGAAAATGGGTAATAGTCTGTGTACCTGGATTGGTTGGAAAGGGCAGGGGACCCAGAGTCTTTTACTGCTGTAACCCCTTCAGCATCTCTGTAGTTGGCAGAACATGTTGACTTTTGTGGCTTAACCCAGGAGATATTTTTCCCCCCAGGTTTTTTATTTTGTATGAATCCACCCATCCTAGCCCCCCCCCTTTAACCATGAGATTTCTATCTAAATGGCATCAGCTTCTGATTCAAAGAGTCCTGATTCCTGAGGGCTTTGCTCAGACAGGCCTGTCAGCCGCCGAAGTCTGCTTTCCCGTCACCCCCAGCTGCACGCCTTTGAAGCCTGCCTTCAGCTCTCAAACAACAGCTTCTGGAGTGGCCTGCTGTCTTGGCGTGCTGCCTGGGTCTTACCCCGCACCATGGCAGGGAATGGAGTTGAAATGTTGCCGGAATGACTATGTGCCAGATGACACTGATGAACTTGCTCTGGAAGTCAAATGTCACATCTGGAAGGCCCTGTGCTCGCAGCTGGGCTAAATGCCTGACATTGGCACGGCAGGTTCATTCCACACATGCTGCTGTGAATCTGAGACTGTGGTTCCAGTTCATTATTTGGCAGCCACTCTGCCCTCCCCGATACCTGTTGGCCTTCTTGATTTAGTCACCTGTTTGTCAGTGAGAGCATCATTGGTAAGAGTTTCAAGCAGTTTGCAGCCCCGGGTTTGCTGAAAGGATTGCTACCAATGCAGAAATGCCTCAGCTGCCCTACAAATACAGACAGGGCTATAAATGAAAGCACTCTACTTTAACGGTGTGGCGTGGGAGGCCCGAGCTCTAGTCCTGGCTCTGTCATTGTGTTACTTTGGGCCTGGCTTTCTCTTGGCCTCGATTTCCTCACCTGTTAAATGGGCAAAGTGGTTTGGATGGTATCTAAGGGGGCTTGCAGCTCTGACATTCTTAGATTGGACTGTAAGCCTTCAGAAGCGGTTTAGAAATTATTAATTAAGCAATCCTGTGAACTGGTCGGTCATGGTACAAGAGAGTAGGGGAGAAAAACCTTTCTTTCTCAAAGAAAATCACACACGTTGGGCCTGTCACCATCTAGCAACTATATTTAAAAAGAACCCCAAACAGTCCTACTTAAACAGCAAGTAGAAATGACCACACCACATTAAGACTTTTCTTAACTCAGCACGAGTTCTGTTTTAATCTGTCACTTCCAATATTGCAGCAGCATGTTTCAGCCCATTTAGGTTAAGTCGCTACAGCAATTTTGAAAGCACGAATGATGCTTATACGGCGCCTGTGAATGCTTTAGGTGGAATCTGGCGAGAGCCTGGGTCCGGAGCCGCTGGCTCTTGGGTGAGCTTCCAGGCCCCACATGCTGAGTGGTGGCAACATGCTGCGCACCTGGGGCCTGATGAACCCAGTGATTTTTGAGATCCTGGGGAAAAGGCTCACCATGGCTGGGAGACTGATGGGCCCCGGAGCTCCTCCTTCTGCCGCAGAGAACACCAATCCCAGGAAGCATAAGGCCACGCCCCCACTGCTGCCTTTGTAAGGAGTGGTCTCCATGGCAACAAGGCCAGAGTGGCTCACTTTTACCCACTGCAGAGCGCTGGGGCTCCAGACCTTTCCTCATTCAAATTTGAAGTAACGTGTTTCCATGTGCGATTCAGTATTCTCCTTAAACCGAAGGTGGACAGTTACCGTGGCTCCTCTCTCTCTCCTTTGGCCAACAACAACGGAACTGATTTCTTTTGTTTGTTCTAAACCTCAATCCCAGGCATTATTTTTGCTTAAGTATGGCCTCTTTCCCTAATACTCAGTACAAGGCTAATTCCTATTGTGGGATAAACAGGGGTTCGGATTGAGCTAACGTTTACCGAGCAACTTCTGTGCAGCAGGGTAGGAGGCACTGACCAAGCAATTCACATGCCTGAGTTAACTCACAAAATATATACACGTGAATTCAAAGGTAATGAACCCTATGGGTGTTTGGCATACAGTAATCACTCCTGCAATATTTGTTGGGTAAAGGAGTGGATGAACATGAACTCGCTGACGATCAGAAGGTCAAGGGCCTTTGGAGACCAGTCCGTGCAACTCACTCCTTGTACAACGGAGAAGTCAAAGCACAGCATTTGGAGTGACTTATTCACAGCCGTTTAGACCCAATTCTGCCCCGTGTGGATCCAGAGCACTGTCCTCTCTGGGACACAGCACACACTGCCTCCCGGGAAAGCCGGGTGACAACAAAGCATCAAATCTGTGCTGTGTCGTGTTGCACTTCAACGCAGCCTTCTGAGTGTCCTGCTGAATGCGGTGTTTGGGAGCCCTCTCTGTGAATGCTTCAACAAGAAACACTTTTTGAGAACTTGAAAAACACGTTTATTGATACTTATGCTTGAAAGACTAAAGTAAAAGGGGATTAACTAGAGAACTTGAAATCAGCAAATGTGAGGCCTTGGCTGGGGGAGTGAGATGAGGGCAGGGGAAGCGGCAGCTTGGCGAGGTCAAAGTGGCCCGAAACGTGATTTTGTCAGTAGTTCCACATGTCATCACATGCAAGGCAAATGATTCATATCAACCCAAATCGCAAAAAGCCGAGGTCTGAATCAGAACACCGGTTTAATTCATAAAGGGAAATAGTCTAACAGATTGAAGTACGGATGTGATTGATTGATGTGTTGATTGGTCAGCCACTCTAGAAAATACAGTATCAAAGCCCCAATTATTATCAGAAAGTGGCTCGACGAGCGTGAAACCAGAAAAGGGGAGTTCATTGGCTCATTGGAACGCAGCCCGCTCCGTTGTGGGGATACACCAGTTGAGCAAGTGTGATGCCCACGTTCTCTGGCCGGGCAACTTCTTCCCTAACCTTGGACAGCACTGGAGACACACCGATGAATTCCTTGATGGCTCTACTAGCTCTGGTTGCAGACCGACTGTTCTGACAGGGGACACTACACCCGGATCAATGTCAGCTTTCTTCGTTACAATGACATCCAGTTTGCTTTCATGGAATCATTCCAGTGAAACCTCCATAACAACACAATTACAAGCTCTTGGGAAACTATTCTGATGCGTCATTCCTTCCATTATATATGTATTTGAATAATGTGACTCTCCAAGAGGAACTTTTCCTCCAAGTTCAGGCACCTTACTTCATCCCTGTGCTATGAAAAGCAAGTCCAAGAACAAATTGAAAGCAAGCCTGGGTTTGATAGGTTTGCATCATTGTGTACAGCAGTAAAACAGTATGATGCTCCCCTTCCCTCCTTTAATGCCTAGGAAAGGAAAAGGGCAGGGAGGGAGAGAGAAAGAGAAAAACTGACTTGGGGGTTAGGAGTTGGAAAAGATAGCAGATGCAGGACCAAGGGTACCGAGAAAGATGCAGCGTTTCTAATGTTTGCACCTGTCTGCTGCCCCTGTGTTCTTCCTGTATGAGTGTGGTGCTGGCTTTGTGATGGGCTAGACCCAAAGTCTTGGATACAGATCCAGTACGTCTGGACGATTTGGCGGGAGAGGTAAGAAAGATGTGGCACATGGAATGCTGCTAAGGATGGAGAAGCAGGGGGTGCCCAAGTGGAGAAACATAACGTCTGATGAGCAGAGGGAAGAACTTAGAACAATTTTATCAGGAGCTGGACCTGGAGAAATGGTTGCCCTTTCCTACGACAGCATGTTTCTCTAGCGATTACATTTTTAATCTCCTTGTTCTGGTGACACAGGAATTCTAGCTAGACTTCTCCCAGTAAAGAGAAAAAGAAGTAGTCATAGAATGTATATATTGACATTTAAAGAGATAGGAAAGTGATTAGTTAGTAAAGGACCCTGTCCATTTTCAATCCCAAATCTGTCAACCTTGGAAATACATTTTTCTTTAAGTGAGCTTTGTTTTTTCCTTAATCCAGTTGACATACCGGGATACCTTGGTATATATTCCATATTTTCCCTTCATTGCACACTCTTCACCCCAGCTAATAATTCCAGTTAAGAAACTGGTACCTTCCACCTCGGTAACATGGGGGCCCCCGCTATCTCCTTGGCAGGAATCTTTACCTCCCTCATGGAAGCCGGCACAGAACATGTTATTATGGATGGTGAACTTCGTGGACCGGAGGCAGGTAGCTCGGTCCACGAGTGGAACCTTCAGGTACTGAAGAATCGTAGCCGACCGCCCTCTGTTGAAGACTCTCCCCCAGCCACTCACATAGCCAGATCCAAATTTGAGGAAGATGTTGGTGTATTCCTTGTCGGCAATACAAATAGGGGTTACGTAGCTGTTCAGCGTCAAGGGTTCATCCAGTTCCAGGAGGGCAATGTCATGGCTGTACTTATTCATGGTGGCATTGTAGCTGTGGTGGGGAATGGCACGGATCACATTTCGCCTTTGCTCTGTAGGTTCTGTCTCCTCGGTGTTATACTCACCTATTGAAAAGAAAGCAACGAGTTTTCCCCGTGTCCGCCTAGCATCATTTTACTTAGCTGGCAGCTTATGTTCACCCATTGAAAAGAAATTTGTCTTTCACGTAAAGAAACAGATTCTCCAGGTGTCCACTCAGCAGCCCCGAATTGACTGGCAGCCAAGTGTCAAAGATAGCATTCTTAGATAGTATTTGTATATTGTTATGATTTTTTTTTTGGTCTTTTTGCCTTTTCTAGGGCCGCTCCCGCGGCATATGGAGGTTCCCAGGCTAGGGGTCTAATCAGAGCTGTAGCCTCCGGTCTACACCAGAGCCACAGAAACACTGGATCCGAGCCACGTCTGCAACCTACACCCCAGCTCATGGCAACGCCGGATCCTTAACCCACTGAACAAGGCCAGAGATCGAACCCGCAACCTCATGGTTCCTCGTCCGATTCGTTAACCACTGCGCCACGATGGGAACTCCAGATTTTGGTAAAACGTAACGAGGGCCAGCTCATACTTTTCAGACCAAAAAGCCATTCAGGACCATCAGTTAGATGGTTCTATTCAGCCATGCTTACAAGTCTTACCTTGTTCACAGGTGATAATGCATCCACTTGTTACGAATTATCCTAGACGTTCCCAATATCAAGTATTTTGAGCTCCCCCCTTTTGTTGAGCACAGATAATACATTCATTTGGTCATTCACTCAAGTGTTGAGAAATGGCAGGCTACAGGTCCCAAGATACAAAGATAAGTGATATGACATAGCTTGGAGGAAGGCTCTGTCTGGTGGGGAAATGGACCCACCAGTAGATAACTGTATCGCAGCGAGATGAGTGCTAATGAAGGTACGCCAAAAGGCCAGGGGGGTTTGGAGGATGGAACAAGTTGGATTTTGGGAGGATGGGTCCCTCTACCACTAGTTCAGCTTCTTTTTTAAAAATCTTTTTAGGGCCACACCCACGGCATTTGGGACTTTCAAGGCCAGGGGTTTAATTGGAGCTGCAGCTACTGGCCTATGCCACAGCCACTGTGACACCAGATCCTTAAACCACTGAGCAAGGCCAGAGATCGAACCTACGTCCTCATGGATACTAGCGGGTTTATTTACCACTGGGCCACGATGGCAACTCCTAGTTCATCTTGCTTAGTTAAATATTCTATGCCAGTCATGTAAAGACCTAGGGAAGTTACAGATGATTATCATTCTTTGTCTATTTACCTGCAACAACAGTAATTTTAACGCCAGGTTCGATGCAGTGGGCTGCCGTTACAACCCACTTTTCATTAATGATGGAACCGCCACAGAATGCATCAATTTTACCATTCAGAAGGACCTGTGGAAACAAAATTATGAATCCTACTATGTAATATATTTGATCCAGAACAAAATAAATATGCGTGCTGTTTATAGGAGTGGGCAGAAAAAACTGGCTTCTAGGTGCTGGCACAAGTGGAGTGTTTCTGGAAAGTGTCAGCTTTGAAAATGAATTAGTGTTTCTGGAGCACAATCAAAAAAGCCATTTCTGTAGCTGTCTTGAAGCGAAGGAGCGGGGAGAGCCAGGGGGAGTTCGAGATAAGGCAAAGGAGGAAATGGCTTCTTTTGATGGTTTGGGGCCTTGGATTCCTTTTCCAGGTGAGTCAGATTCTGGGATAGCACGAATTGCTTCATGGGGATTCGACAGGTACACTCACAAACACGTGGACCTGACTCCTGGCGATCAATGGCTATTACTGAGTCTCCTGTCCCTGTCTGAGGAAATCTCCTTGCTACAGGTTATTTAAAAAAAAAAAAAAAAAAAAGACTGCTTTCTCCTGGAGGGCTTTTCAAGCCCTTTCCAAACTACAATATGAAATGAGACCTATGGCTTCCATAAGGGCTGTACTTCTGGCCGTCCAGGCAGTGAGCGACAGCAGGCCCCCCACACTCCTTCCTGCCCACCTCCTCCACCATATTCACACCCCCCTCTCCGATCTGTAATCTGCCTCTGTTCTAAAAGCTCTCCTTAGCTATGCTAGATTTGGGGGCAAAGTGGAGGAAGGGTTTGGGGGTGCTGCTTTGAGCCAGGGCATGATTAGATTAGAGGCCCATCCATTCTCTCATCTGTCCATTCGTTGTATAACCAGAGTGGACCATGAAGATTTTCACCACCTCAATGTCTAGATCAAGTTGGAGAATTTCACCTCCTGTCTGCAAGGGCCTTGATCCACCTCCTGTCTGCAAGGGCCTTGATCCACCTCTTCAGGAAGAATGCTGAGACGTGCGAACACTAGAGGGCACACTCAACATTCGGTAAACCCTTTGTGGGCACTGACTGGCCCTTGTGAACTGCTGCCCTTTGACTAAAGCACACACAGCCCCAGGCATAAACCCATTCACAATAAATGAGGGAAAGGGAGTGGTCAATTCTTTCACGTGGAGAGTCTGAGAAGGTCCCTGGGGGCATGTCCTGGTGAAGCTTCTTTTTGTCCTGAATTCAATTTACTGGACGCTGTCTGAGGTCCTAGACACTAAAGCACTCGCCTCCTACCTGGAGACTTAGAGGGCTGACTCGCGGCGAGCCTCTGCCCCACTTTTCCATACTGCAGTTTTCCCTCTTATTCGAGTGGTTGCTTTTTAGTTTGAAAAGTAAAAATATAGGACGGCTCATATAATAATATAATAAACAGCAGTGTACCCACCACCCAGACTTGACAATCTTAATTTTTTTGGAGTTTTTTTTTTTTTTTTGTCTTTTTGCTATCTCTTGGGCCACTCCCGCGGCATGTGGAGGTTCCCAGGCTAGGGGTCCAATCGGAGCTGTAGCCACCGGCCTACGCCAGAGCCACAGCAACGCGGGATCCGAGCCGCGTCTGCAATGTACACCACAGCTCATGGCAACGCCGGATCGTCAACCCACTGAGCAGGGGCAGGGACCAAACCCGCAACCTCATGGTTCCCAGTCGGATTCGTTAACCACTGCGCCACGACGGGAACTCCTGGAGGTTTTTTTTTTTTTTTTTTGGTTGCTATCATTGTGCTAAGTGTTTTATGTACATTTAATACTCACTTTGTGGAGTGATAGTACATTGTACTTACAGATGAGCAAACTGAGGTTTAGATATGCAGTTAGTTAAGCTTAGTTAGTGTGAGGCTGGGACACAAAGCCTAGTCTGCCTGACTTCAGAATCTAGGCTCCTAAGTACCCAGTATTTCTCCAAGTGTGATTGGTCCACCCATTGCAGTAAACTCATCAGGGATGCTTGCAAAATGCAGCTCAGACTTAATTGGAATATTCGGTGGGTGGGGATGAGAGAAAATGATTTCTGGAATATCCTAATGCATAATTACACTTGAGAAATGCTAGTTCAGAATTTCCAAGGCTTGGTGACCTTTGTCTTAAAAGTGCTCACTGCAGGCAAAGCTGGCTACATAATTTGCAGGGCTTCTTGCAAAATGAAAATGCAGGGCCCCTTGGTCAGAGGCCAGGGAAAAGTGTCATGGAAGATACTAAAATACAAAACGTTTTCGTTTCTTCTGTGGTCTCTTGCAATCTGTCATGATGTTTTAAATTTACTATTTAAAGTTGTGCTCCCTCCGGTGTGGGGGATATTGGTTGGCAGAATGCAGACACTCACAGGTGCCCAGGGGCTGCACCCTGCAGTGTAGCACGCAAGCACCAACGCACCCTCAGCTGCCAGGTCCCTTCTCCCGCCAGCCACTGTACTGATACCCTCTGCCCCGGCAGGGGTTGGGTAAGTCAATCTTCCTTTCCCACTGGCCCACTGCAGCAATCAACAGCTAAGGGGTGATTCCTAGGGGACAGAAACTTCCATGCCAGGATGTGCTCAGTTCCTGGAACGAAGGTGGGCAAGATGTTTTGCCTCTGCCATTCACACATTTCTGGCCCCGAGATGCCACGTGGCCATGCCCCCTCCTCAAATGGCCTACAGTCTGTGTACCCAACCTCAACCCTCCCTGCGCCTTTGCCAGTCATAGCTGTAGGGGATGAGGAGGGGCCATACGCCAAGCATTGGGGGTGGCAGTGGAAAGGGGGAGGCAGAGCTAGCCACGGCACCAGGGGACAGGGGAGAGGGAGGTCAAGAATCCATCCCCCAGTGGCGCTGAGAGCTGAGACTGCTGGGACTTGAGCTTCCAGGTCCCCAGCACATGTGTGCTCCATTGTCTTATTGAACATGGGTTACCAAACACACATGCCAAGCACTGAACTACAAATGCAGGGCCCTGGGCAAGTATACTGGTTACCAGCTCACGAAGCTGGCCCAGACCTCAGGTGATTTTCATCACCAAGCAAATTTGGGCGACACTGTTCTATATCCTGGGCCTAATGATTACAACTGAATACATCTGCTCGAGTAACTGGAGTTAAGACTCTGCAAGCAGTGATATAATGATGTTTCTCCTCTATATTAGAGGTGAATTGGACACCTCTCAGCTTAATGGGCTAGTTAGGCCAGACTGAATGATAGCCAAGCCCCGGGGCACATAGACTGTGATGTAGCTGTCTTGACTCCTGCCAAAGACTTGCTGCCTGGAGCTTCTATGCTGGTCTGGCGGATTTCTGAGAAATACAGTTGTGTTCTTTTAAGCCCGAAGAGTGTTTGTTTTGTTTGTTTTTTGTTTTGCCAATTCCTGACTGCTATTAGAAATTTTAGCAAACATCTTTGCCAAGAAAAAGCCCTAAAAGATATTACAAGCAACTTGGTTTGGGGATGCTGGCTTGGCTACTTCAGGATTACAGCTATCTACATATTAGCTCTTTGGGAATGAGCTGTCTGCCTGGCCAAGGACAAATTCTTATACAACATCACTTTGGAGAATGATGGGGAAAATGGGAAAGCAAACGTTCTGAGCAAGTTGTTTGAGTTCTGATCAAGCCATTTCATGTTTGTCATATCCTAACAGAAGCCTGTTTTCTCTTTCAGACACACACACATACACACCCACACACATCTGCAAAGTACACATTCACATATCTGTCCTGATGTTCTTCGCTGACAATGCCAGCCCAGAGTAATAGCTGCTGCCCGGTTGTTCCCTTCTTAACCTTTTAACTGGAACCTGGCCTTCCCCAGTGATTTCAGCAAACTCTTACTCTCTCTACCTAGTCACTGCCAGCTTTACAAGCACATTTTTTCTTTGCATCCTTCTTCTCTTTCATACAAAGAGCAAAACGACTTCTACATGATGTACAGCTTGTTATGCCCGCAGGTGTGATTCATTCAGCCCTTGGCCCTACTTCATTTTTCTGGGCACAGAGGGGATATTCTTTTTCTTTCTTTTTTTTTTTTTGGCTGCAGCAGCTTGAAGTGGGATCTCAGTTCCCAGACCAGGGGTTGACCCAGGCTACAGGGGTGAAAGCACCAAAACCTAACCACTAGACCCACCAGGGAACTCCCCCTTACTTTTTGATGGTTAACTAGACTAGTCATTGAAATAGATTTCATCATACCATCCTAGGGAGTGATTGTCTAAATAGTCTGTGGAAAACAGTTTTGTGGGGCCAGGTGAGATTACACATGTCATGTTTTCATTTCTGCTAATTGGAGTTTTACCATCTGAGCTTAGAAAAATAGAAGGCTATCTGTTTCAGGTGAAGATACTTCTGTAGTCTTAGGACCTTCATGCAACATCTTCCTCCTGACCCACCGCCCAAAAGAAAGAGGAAGTTATGGTTCCCAGAGGTGGTAACTTTGCAAGCCATCTGCCATGGTGTGTGTGTGTGTGTGGGGGGCGAGGGTGTCTAACCAAAAGGAAAGGGTTGGGTAGGTAGCTGTGCAGGTCAAGTGCTCAGCTACTTTAAGGATAGCTTGAGGCCAAAGCTGAGGAAACCCAAGACTGGGGAAAATGTTAAGACATTTTAAAGATTGTTTAGGCCAAGAATAGAATAAGGAATAGACAGACTGCTTCTCAAGACATGTTTTGTTGGTTAAAATGGTTAAATATTGGCAATTGCATATGACATAACCTGATACAAAGGATTCAGGAAAGCTTAACCACTTGGTTTCCACTGTATTCATGATCTTCCACTTATTAAAGGTACAATAAATATGGTTAATTCAGATCTTGAGGCCCATGATAAAATAATAAATACTAGGTCCTTCACATACAGGGCCAGACAGACCCTAACCCAAAGGAGAAGAGGTGACCAGAGCGCTTGGGGCAGGTTTGCGCATGCTCAAAGTTGTGGGGGCGGGGGGGGCAGAGTTAAGTGCGTGGGACCAAATTAAAGGCTTTAGAAAGTCGGAACGTGGTGCTGCGTCCACAAGTCTCTCATTTATAAGCTGTTGATGAAGGTGCTCGCATGGTGTAGGCATTGCGATTTCCCTTTTGTCTCCAATATTCAAATTTTTCATTGCTGCCCTCTGTAGCCTTATGAAATTCGAGTTCTGTTTCAGTTTCCCACTCCCGCTAGGGACACAGTGACTCAGGAAATAGCCTTTCTGTTAAGCCTCTGGCTTCCTCTCTCCCCTCCTAAGGGGCCCTGCCGAGTCCCGGCTTCCTCTCCCCGCGTCCTCCAGGGACTCTGAGCCCACCGCTGGGCTTCTGGCTCCCCACCTCCCTCTGCTCCTCTCGCAGGCCTCTGTCCCTTGGATGCGGGGTTGGAGGTTGGAGGTTGAAGGTCAGAGGTCAGAGGTCAGGCAAGCCCGCCTGCACCTTTGGCCTGGGGGCGGGGGAAGGGCGGCCGGAACCGCAAGGGCTTCTGGGAAGCGCCTGTGGCTAACTTGGCGCGGCTGCAGCGGCTTTGCAGCCAGCTCGGAAGCAGAGGAGAAGCGGGAAACCCCTGGAAGAAGGTAAGACAACGCAGCCGTGGCCCGGCTGCGGGGAAGGTGGACCTTGCAGCTTAGGGGCTCAGAGCTGCACAGGGTCGCAGCGGGCCCCCCAGCCTGCCCCGTCGCATCCCCCACCTGAGCCCTCGACGCTCTCGGGGTGGGCTCGTCCCCGCGCTGGGGTCCCGGTGATAGGGCAGGACAGTGACTCTTCGAGTCGACAATCCCACAGACATGCCCCACTCCCACCCCAAGGCCACCCAGCCCGCGTAGCCCAACCAGGAGGCTGCAAAGGGCTTTCTTAAGCCTGGGCCAGCATCGACCTGCCCACCTGGAACTTTCACCTGTAGGCCCCCCCCCCCCCCCAAAGAAAAGTCATCGTCCCTTTCTCTTGTGCCCCCTTAGCTCCCGCAGACAGCTCACCTAAACCTTTTCTATAACAGACTGGGCCTTCACAGTGCGCTCAAACTGTTGGTTGCTCCAGAGCAAAGTGAACTCCCCTCTGTTCTTCCTCATGGGGTTTCTTCACCCAAGTGGTTGCCTTATTTCTGCCCCCACCCCTATTACGGATGCATTGGCACTTGAAATCGCTCTTTTCTAGGTGGCTCTGCTAAATGTATTTCATACGGCAGAGCCACACATCTAGTTTGGCCCTGGAAGCCGCAGCTGTTGCTTGTTTTGCCGCGATGCCTTGGCTGCAGCAGGTGCGTTGCAGTTTGGTCTGCAATCACACCAAGGTTTTCCACCCTGCAGATGAACTGCGCTGTGGTCCAGCCGCCTCAGCCACAAATGGGGAGAGATTCTGGTTGGTTTCATTTCCTGTTTCTGTCTTTGTCTAAAAGTGAGTTTTATACGCTCAGTGTACCTCCTGTTTTTGAAACCCAGTAATCTTGTGTGAGCAATCGGGTGGAGGTGGGTGTGGAGAGACGGTTCTCTGGTGAGGAAGGAATCGGTGTGAAAGGGCCCAGGGTCTCGCTCCGGTATCCTGCAAAGTAGCACAGCTCTTCGCCTTTGGAAGAGACCAGAATCTACCGCTTGGTATGTCTGCAGTCAGGAATCTGAGTCTGTGTGGATGAGTGACCTTGAACATTCCAAAGGATCTTATCTAAGCTTGATGGGAAAGAGACAACAGGGCAAGAGACAACTGTAAGTGTGCAGAGAGGAGGACATAACAAGATTCGAGAAGATGGGCATCGTTTATAGCTTCCTCATAGTACAACTCTAACCTCATCTGATGGTTTCTTCTGCTTAAAGGAAACAATAGCTTGGAGTTCTCTTGTGGTGGAGTGGGTTAAGGCTTGTGGTGTGGTTGCTGCTATGGCATGGGTTCCATCCCTGGCCCAGAAACTTCTGCATGCCTTGTGCATGGCAAACAAACAAACAAACAAACAAAAAACCCCCAAAAAACAAAACTTCCTAGACTTACTAAAATTTCTATTAGGAAAGACTTGCATTCTTGCATTGTTAAAGCATTGGCAAGCATCTGGCTGAATTGAGACTTTATAAAACCCCCTTCTTTTTTTTCTATTTAGCTTTCATTTGAATGTATTTGCCATTTCATTTCTGAGAGTTGACAAGGGCCCAATGCTAAGCCCCAAATGCATGCATCCTAGGATTTTTTTTTTAAAAAAACCTGCTTTCTTTCTTTCTTTTTTTTTTAAAGGGAGTCATCTTAGCTCATAAGATGCCCCTGGGTTCCTAGATTCTTCACTATAGGCACTGCTTTATGTTCCACAAGCCCAAGCAAGATACTTTTAAAGTAAGATCTTTTGTTCTAACCACCTTATCCATGGAAGTTGGGCACATAATGAAAATAAAATGCACAAGAGTGCAAATAGTAAAATTCAAGAGAATTAGGTACATGGATGTTAGAGTTAAAGCATAATTAGAGTGCCTGGCCCCACAATGGGTTGTTCAGCAAAAGGTCAAGGAAAAGGAGTGAAGGAAGGGGTCATGGTGGGTGAGGAAAGCAACGCTGGTAGGATGCTAAGTAGGGGACAGTCGGTGCAAAGGAACATACAGTGTATTTTATTGGCTCTAAGAGCAAGTCCAACAAATACTGTTAAAAGCAAAGGAAAATAAAAAGTCCTGGTTGTATGGTCTGCCACCCTTCGGAACCATTTGCCACAATCTCTGCGCCAATAGCTACCTCCTATATTATGTTCAATAGCTCACACCCGTTATATTAGAAAAGAGCAGGCATTCTGAAGAATCCTGCTTGGACACATAGCTAGTCTCAAAAAATTCCAGTGGTGGTAAATCTGGGGACATTTACCTGATCCTGGCTTAAACTGTTAATCTGTTTGATGATTGAAAGGTCTTTAAAGCTATTGGTCTCTGATGGCAAAAGTTCATACCTCAGTAGGGAAAATAATTTGGGGTGAAATATCCTTGAAATTCCTACAGAATCATATGATTGTGGCCACTTGGGAGTTTTATGTTAGACTGTTATAAGTGCTGTCCGATAGAACTTTCTGCAGTGATGGAAAGGTTCTGGCCGATACAAAAGCCACGAGCCACGTGTGGCTGCTGTGGACTTGAAATGAGGCAGGTGTTAGGACATGAACTTTTAATTGTATACAGTGATCGTTAATTTAAATTTAAATAGCTACATCTGGCTCCTAATTGCCTTATTGGCCGGCACAATTTTATGTAAGGACCGGCCTGGCTTCTTGCCTCTGAGGCCTAATCCTCTCTAATGGAATCATTTAAGCTTTAGCTATAGGCTCAGTTACAACCAGGTTTTGCTACAAATCTA